>NW_023596576.1:46985751-47062391 GCF_011947565.3 Pollicipes pollicipes | reverse complement strand
TACTCTGCCGCGGTCTTACCTCCTCGTACCTACTGCCGGCCTGCGTGTCCGGCCCGCCACTCGTCGCGCTCTTCCGTTCGCCGGCGAGCTCCTCTCCGCGGTGGAATCTCCCCCGGATGGTGTTCGACTATTTTTGCTAACTGTTTGCTGACACCGCACGCGGGGCCGTGCGCAGGTGGCCTGCGTTGCAGCTAACAGTGTGTGCTGCTTGGCGGGAGCGTCGGTCGGAGCCGCGCTGCCGCCTGCCAGAGTGCTATATTACTGTTGCCAGTTTACTTGTAGATAATGTCTCGTTGATAACACGCGCATGTGCAGTGTGTGTACATACTGAGGTCGTATCATCCATGGGCTTGTGACGAGGGCGTGACATGTTTGCTCTCGGCTTGCTATCCCCCTTTCGTTCGGTGGCTCTTAACTTCATTCTTACGTGAAGTCTTGTGTCGTCTGCGTACTAGACTCGTCATGAATCACAAATATGTAGAGCTTAGGACTGAAGTATTGACTGTGCGCCTTGGGGGTTCGTGTTAGTTATTTACGCGTCGCTGAAGAGCCGGGGTGGTTTTATATAGAGCTGTCTATATCTTGTAGATGGCAGGACATGCTGAGGGGGTCGTTACTTGCAATGCCACGCGAGGAAGGGTTTTCCCACGGCGGCAGGGCGTGTACAAAGTGTGTACAAATGTTAATGATTTTGTGTCTCCAGGATTATTTCGTTCAAAACGAAATCTTGGTGTGAATACCTTCTGAAGTGCTTGCGCCTCTAACTTGTCTGTCACCTACTGCGAACTCAATCTGTTCAGCAAGATATTAATTTTCATGTTTATGCAAATACATCTCGAAGAAATGCGTTGTGCTTGTTTTAGTCCGCCGTGACTGTGGACATTGTGATAAGAATGGATCACCATCTCCAATCGTTGTTATCATCATCATCTTTGTGTTTATCGGAAGGCTTTGTTCTGAAAACCAGAAATATGCATCCAGCGTTGGGTTGCTGATTGGATTTGCGGTTTCCCCAGCGTACAGTGTCAGTTGATTGCGCGTGGGCTGAACTGATGCCAGCCCGAACCACAGTTCATGGTCTTGAATTAAGCACCGTTCCGATTAAAGGCTTTTAGTTGCGGGCACATTCCGTTTCCTTTTTGAGAACATGGCTGGAGGCCAGAGGTGATGTCAGGGAAAACAGTGGGGCCGCATTCAAAGCCGACTCCGATCAATGCTGAAGACCCACGTGGATGAACAACGGCATGAACCCGGCCTTCTCACTACAAAATATATACATATAGTCCCCAGGGAAATATTGCACTGAAAGCGCCCAATAGACACTGGCGGGGGACGAGGGATGCAATGATAGGGGTGAGAGCATTGACCATCATCGCATAAAGGATACCGAAACTAAAGCTTATAGACAGTCACTATTCAGAAAGCGTGCAAAGGGATCAGATTGAGTGTGGTGGAAAATCTGTATTTAATGACAACATGGCATGCAGAGGTCCGCTGGCGTTCGCGCTGCAATTCACGAAGCACCTAGCTGGAAGTGGTCGGCTCTGTGCTCTCGAAACAGCAGACTAGCATTCTCAGTCAGCAGAATCAGTAAACTACGGATGGAATAACTGTCCGGACCAACATCGCCGTCTGCTGTGTTGGTACTGATTGACGAGCAAGATAGCCGGAACACTTACTCCGTCCGTGACACAAAGGCGGCGTCTCAATCCTTCCGTAGGACTAGAATCAATATATCTAAAATGGACGTCCGTGCTCGCTGTCGGTGACCGAAGCGTGGCTAAACACTCCGACACTTGCGTGGAGAGTAGTCAGAGTGACACACACGACACGTCCGCGATGTCTGCGTGACCCGAGCTGTCGGCCTGGGCCGCGGCGCCTGTACCAGAGACAGACCTCGGAAAAGCGTTGCCTTAGTGCCCTAATACCAGTCACTATAAGTGCCCTGAGATCAGCCACTATCAGTGCTCCCGATCAATCACTTGCTGACCTACCGGCCGGATGTTCACATCTACTGTTGGCATCAAAACGCGTGAGGTTCCGGTTGTCGGCGAAAACTTTTGAATGAAACATGGATCAAACCTTGCAGTGTACGTTCCGGATCATATGCTTTTTCTTACAAGGGTTCGTTGGCATCAAACGAAACTTAAAATGGCTTCCACTCATGACAGACCCAAGGGAGATGTTCCTTGTGGGTAGAGACCGCCGGACGCACGCCCCGAGCTCAGAGTGGATCCCCGCACTATCATTTGATCCGGCGCTTGTCTGATCTGCGTGCACTCACTGGATTCTTGTGGCTGCCGCAGAGGCACGCGAGTTGACTCGATGGCGTGCATACCTCGTGACAAGGACTGCCAGATGTGTTGATGTCGCTACCGTCGTACGTTTGGAACTGTAAGAGAAACTTCTAACGTTTGCGAATCTGCGACATAATAATTTATTTTCAATCGCTGATTTATTTTTCTGACCAGCCATCAATCTGCTTCTCCATCAACACCGGTCGACATGAACTCAAATAACCTCTAAAGCTTTGAGGCCAATGATGGGGGCAAGGAAGTTGGGGTCAGGCAGTTATTGCTGCAGCAACTCAACGTGCGCCCGGGTGGCCTGTTGGATACCCTTCGCTCGGGTGGGGGTATCATTATTCTCTCTTTGACCCCCCTGAGATCTCAGGAACTAACAAAGCTAGAGACACCAAATTCACAGGATGTGTCGACCTGTACATGAACTCGCTTAGGTCAAAGTGTATCTTCCTGGTCATGACCTTCGGGCAAGTAAGGTCAAACAACATAAAATTCCAGGTTGGTCGCAAAAGGGCCCCTAGAACCTAGGTAGCTGTTCTAAGCAAAAGGTCACGTGCCCATCTAAGGTCAGTGACCTTTTTTAACCTTTTGAAGGCCATGGCGATCAAAACCATACAAGACCGCTCTGAGTTTTGCATTTGGATAAGCGACAAAGATAACGCTAGGCAGTATGTTCATGAAAACAAAATGATGACCTGGGTCATTCTAGGTCAGTGACTTATTCTGACGTCTAGAAAGTCTATGAAAGGTGTATAATGCGGTTTCCGTCATCAGTAAATTCAAAATTCATCCAACAGCAGATTAACGATGTCAAAAGCGCAGCTGGTCCCCGTTTTTTTTTCGTTGGTCCCACCGTGCGAGCGCTGAAAGCAATAATAGTTTTAAACAACTATAGTTACAGCATTCCAGCGCGCTCGGACGCTGGAACTCGCCGAAACTATTTTTTTACATCGTCCGTAAGTCCCAACAATACACTGCACTGTACGCGAAATATATGAGGACCAGGTGACGCTGGTTAAATAGTAACCTGAAAAACATTGATACCAATTGTATATTCTCGTTAGATGTCCATATTTTACCATGCTGCAACCCCTCCGACCCTTCCCTGCAGGACGGCAGTGCCAGCGGGACCGACGGCGGCGGAGGTCAGGCGGGTCACGAGTAGTGGGCGGAGCCAAGGACGAAGCTACGGAACGACCGGGCGACAAGCACTAGTCTGCACGGTCTCACTTTCTCTTTATCTTCACGAGAGAATAGAAAGTGCACCTAATTTGTCTTGACATTAACTAAGCACGTGGGTTAAAACATCCACAGCAAAAACTTGATCCATGCCAAATGGTTGGATCGAAAGTGACCGCCGAAAAACGGGGACGAGGGCGGGGCCTGATACCTGCCCGTGTTGCCGGGACCAGGAATCAATCCGCAAAACTTTCCAAACAGGCGAATCCCTTTTTTATGCTCGAGTCTCTGACTCCCACCGCACGTGTAGGCCCACACATTTGACAACGCGATTAGGCCGCTCTCCCATCCGCCACGCATTTGTGGTCTTGTGTCGCGAAGGTGCAGAATCGCCGAGCTCCCGACTCCGTTCGAATATGTGCAGCCTTGTTGCAATAAGCACGTTTTTCCGAGCAAGTCGCCTGCCGCCCCCGCTGATCTCAGGATCATGTGTTGGGCTCACCCAAGCGGCAAAGGGTACGAGTCCCAGAGCGGGTGCATTGTCTGGTACAGCTGACATGGAAAGGTCAGCTGGCAAGTAGCCAAGAGCGTCAGCCTGACCCGGGATGGCTGTGTTGTAATGTATGGCATGTTAGACCCGTCTCAGTCCTGTATCAAAAAAGCCGGTGGTTAATCATGCTATGAACTGGATCAGCCCTGGCGCATGTTTCAGACTGCTTAGCGAGTGGTCTGAAGCTAAATAGTTCATGCCACCCATTTGGAGCAACTCCATAAGAAAGCTTTAATGTGGAAAGCCACGTTTTATTTACACGCCGCGATAAAGCGAGACACTCCCTATTCAAACAGCTTGGATGCGTCCACGGCCGTGCAAGACCTGCAAATTCCTGAACAACTGAATGCCACATGTTTTAAAGAACAGCACGTGTTGTCACTGAAGACTGCACAAGGCCTTGCTCATTCGTCACAAACATTTTCTTCTAGACAGGTACTGGCCTGGACCGAGCCGCACAGTCTCAAAACTTGATGGCTGTTCAAGTAAGAGTCGCTTAGCTTGTTTGGTTTATGGGACAGTTCAGATCCCGCATCAACGCCTGCCGACCCTACAACTGGTCCGGCGCTATCGCAAAACTGGCCCAAGACCAACGCTGCCGACACTGCAACTGGTCCGACGCTGTCGCAAAACTGGCCCGAGACCAACGCTGCCGACACTGCAACTGGTCCTGACGCAAAACTGGACCGAGACCAACGCTGCCGACACTGCAACTGGTCTGACGCAAAACTGGACCGAGACCAACGCTGCCGACGCTGCAACTGGTCCGACGCTGTCGCAAAACTGGCCCGAGACCAACGCTGCCGACACTGCAACTGGTCCGACGCTGTCGCAAAACTGGCCCGAGACTAACACTGCCGACTCGACACTATCACGGTGCTGAGTTAGCAGCTTGAGGCCATTCATTGTCCCCTCTGCTAACTCACACGGTCACACTGCTGACTTGACGCTATCACACTGTTGACTCGACACTGTCACAATGCTGACCCGACACTGTCACACTGCTGACCCGACACTGTCACACTGCTGACCCGACATTGTCACACTGCTGACCCGACAGCATCCCATTGCAGACCTGACACTGTCACACTGCTGACCCGACAGTGTCACATTGCAGACCTGACACTATCACACTACTGACCTGACACTGTCACACTGCTGACCTGACACTGCCACACTGCTGACCCGACACTGTCACACTGCTGACCCGACACTGGCCCATTGCTGCCCCGACACTGTCACACTGCTGACCCGACAGTGTCACATTGCAGACCTGACACTGTCACACTGCTGACCCGACAGTGTCACATTGCAGACCTGACACTATCACACTACTGACCTGACACTGTCACACTGCTGACCTGACACTGTCGCACTACTGACCCGACAGTATCACACTGCTGACCCGACACTGGCCCATTGCTGACCCGACACTGTCACACTGCTGACCCGACACAGTCACACTGCTGACCCGACATTGTCACACTGCTGACCCGACAGCGTCCCATTGCAGACCTGACACTGTCACACTGCTGACCCGACAGTGTAACATTGCAGACCTGACACTATCACACTGCTGACCCGACACTGGCCCATTGCTGACCCGACACTGTCACACTGCTGACCCGACACAGTCGCACTGCTGACCCGACAGTGTCACATTGCAGACCTGACACTGTCACACTGCTGACCCGACAGTGTCACACTGCAGACCTGACACTGTCACACTGCTGATCCGACACTGTCACATTGCAGACCTGACTGTCACACTGCTGAACCGACACTGTCACACTGTTGACCCGATACTGTCACACTGCTGACCCGACACTGGCTCACCACAGACCCGACACCGTCCTGGTGAAAGCCGACACATTTACACTGATGGTCTCACACCGTCACGCCGCTGATACGCCTTTACTACACTGCGGCATTACAGTCTTGCAACTATATTGCCTTACCCAGGAACTGACATTGCAGCACCACTACACTCCAGATGCGTCACGGCCTGTCGCGCCCTCGCGCGGGCCCGCCGTCGCCCCAGCCGCCCGTCGTCCGCGACGACCGCAGTTCGTCGGTACCGACGCCACGTGGCGGGCAGCACCTGTGCCGGGGCCAGTCGCTGCAGTGTTATTGACTGGCGGCCGGTGGCGCACCGCGACCGCCATGTGTGCGGCGGCGACGGCAGCGGCCGGCCGCCGCGCCGCCAGCCTCCTCCGGAGCCGCCGCCGCCAGCCGCAGCGGCGTCTCCCAGCTCTGCGGACCAGGCACCGGTGAGGCAGGCCCGCCACGCGGGGCCAGCCGGGTCAGGCTGAGCTGGCCCGAGACTGCGCCCGTGGGGGGCGCTCGTGGGTCGTGCACGCGGCTGGTTGGGAAAGGGTTGAGTTTTGCGTGGGATTGACGGGGGCCAGATTCGTGGGTTGGTGGGTATCTCAGCGACCACCAGACACCATCCCGAATCTGCAGTCTGCTTTCGAAGGAGCAATTTTGCAACTAAATATGAATATTCTACTGCTGCTAATGCGCTTACCAAGGTGTTTCCTGTTTTGCAAACGGTCAATTTTTTGGAAAATTACGAGACGTTTGTCGGGCTAAACGATAAGCAGGCATAGTAAATATCAGAGTTGGACGCCTGAAGAGGCCCATGAAGAGCGATCGCTGTTCAGGTGTTGTGAATTATGTATTGTCCATGTGTGAAATGCACTCTTGGATTATTTTGCTTAATAACACAGCTACGCATGGGCTTTAAAGCTTGCTGTTTGGGCGTTGGTCGGATGACGGAACGGGCTGTATTGCTGTGCACGTCTCATAAACACTTTATTTTTATCCACTCCCCAAAGGTTAAACACCCTATGCATGCAATGGATAGCACAAACAACGCAGTGGCACTGTCACAATGCTACTGGTTGACAAACAACGAATGATATCTGCGCTCTGGGAGGATCTGTTGGGAAAAATCTAGAAGAGTTCTAGAAAAATGGTATATATATATATATATATATATATATATATCTATATATATATATATATATATTGTTAGCGAGCAAACGGGCCGTCGCTGCCGGCGCGGCGGCGGCGGCTCCGCGAGGGTGTAAGCGGCCCCTCTGCCGATTGGTCCCCACAATCTGGAGCCCATAAACCCACGAGGGTTTATGAGGACACGCAGGCTGGGACGCACGGTCCCTGCCGAGCAGTCCACGTTCAGGCTCCGACGGCGCGGCTCGACGCGAGCCGCGTTCGTGTTTACAACGACGACGACGACTTCGGAGTGTGCGACGCCGCCCTTCCAACCCCTCTCTCACCTTTGCCTTGCAACTCTTTGGCTAATAGAGACTCTTCCTTTTCAACGTCTGTTTTCGAATCAAGTCGATGGTCCTCCGGAAAACTAACGAACTCTTTCGCACGAACATGCATCATGTACATATTTCTAGAAGAATAGAAGTCCCTTAGGGAGAATGTGTCTTAAACGCTTGATGCACGCACGGACACCTGAGCGATGTAACGGTTCATGGAGTCGTAAAGAAGTGTGGATGACATTAACGAATGAAACAAACACAGTTTACGACTCACCCGAGATCGCTGCACCATAGAGCCGAAGGCACGCAACAGTGTACACTCAAGCAGCACGTGCCTCGTGACGTAGGGGATACAACAGGCAATTTGCACCACGCTTCAGTTATGGCCATCTCACCAGACCCCACTCGGCAGCAAGCTTCCCCACGTCATGTCTTCATTTTCCGTGGCGCCGTATGACCTGACCTTTGACGTGCAGTCGAGGTCGATAACGATCCGGCACATCGAACCTCCGCCAGACTGTAATGACATCGACCCCTTGTATTTGATCCAAGTACCGTGCCATGTCTCTAGACAACGCCAAGCCCCGTATCAGCTTGCGCGACAATAAGCTGACGCATCGGCGTGTGGGGTTACATCCGCCTATGCGTGATGACGTCAAAGATAGGATCCGACAAAGCTGCAGAGCAAGTGACTCGCACGCCCGATGGATCTTCCGCTTTCGGCAGAGCTCTGCCGGGCCAATTTTAGCAAGTGCGCGACCGCTACCTCTCACGCTCTGCTGCGAAAGACGACTTTTACATGCGGGTTTCACAGCTCGGCACAATTCTTCAAAACTGTTTAATAAGTCACGACGTACAGAGCACATGTGACATGGGATTTCGATCGGATCCAGGGCCGTCTAAGAATTGCGTTGTGATTTTATTTACATCCATGCTGACACACAAACACACGCGCGCGCGCACGCACACACGCAAACGCACGTACGCACGTACGCACGCGCGCTCATTTTAGACTCATTTCTCTATGAGGTGCATATCATTATGCGTGCTTCCCTTTCTTCTGTGCGTTAGATGGTGAGATTGTACGATAATGACTTTTGCGTCCCACTTTCATCACAGTCGAAATAAGCATGCGTTTGATTGCTAGATTGCTGGCACCTAGAAGTCGCAACGCAAGACGACTTTTACATGCGCAGCTGATTTAGACGTAACTTGCGCAGTTTGAACCATGGCTCATATCGGTGTTGAGATTTCCTTTTGCCCGTACCACCACCTATTTGTAACATACGACCAGCAATCGGATGGAGTCGGACCTGGCTCATACCTATGTTCACCAAGTTTTCACCAAGTTAACACGCGCCCGGGTGACCGGCTAGATACCCTTCGCTCGGGTGGGGGTCAATTTGACCCCCCTGAGATCTCGGGAACTAAGAAAGCTAAAGACACCAAATTTACCGAGTGTCTTAACCTGTACATGAACTCACTTGGGTCAAAGTTTGAGCTTCCTAGGTCACGATCTTTAGGTTAAATAAGGTCAATAAGTTCAAATTCCAGGTTGGTCTCCAGCATGCCCCCAGAAGCTAGGCAACTGTTTCTAATCAAAAGGTCACAAGCTCATTTGAGGTCAGTGACCTTGTTTGACCTTTTCAAGGTCATGGTGACCAAAATCGTACAAGACTACTCAAAGTTTTGCATTTGAATAAGCGACAAAGATTACGCTCAGCAGTATGTTCCTAAAACAAAATGTCGACCCGGTTCATCTTAGGTCAATGGCGTGTTCTGACCTCTAAGAAGTCAATGAAAGATGTCTAAAGCGGTTCCTGCTGTCAACAGATTCGAAATGAGCGCCAGAATCGATCTCATGCAGCAAGCCTTAGAATAATAGGTCAGGTTGGCTTTGACCTTGGTCCGACCTTCATACCTGACCTTAGATCAGCGCAGTTTGCTCATTCAATATTTGTGGTGCCTAAGAAAGAATCTCAGAGATGTATGGCTTCGTCAAACACTCCGTTATTGTAGCTATTGTAGCAGGTTGGACAATTCCCTAGAAATTGTCTTCGCTGAAACCGTGGCCTGACTTTGACCTGCCATAGGTCAGTGACCTTACAAAGTACATCTCAATTTCTTAGGTCAAACGATCTGCTATTCAATTGTCTACAGCTATCAAAATTTGACGCGGCTACGCCGCGCCGTTCGGAAACCATTCTGGAAAAACCTTTGGGAGGCGGGGCAATTTGACCCTCACCCGAGCGCGTGTTAAAGAAGCAGGGGCCTCGGCATCGAACCACAGCTCAAAGTTTAAGCGGAAGAAGTCGGTAATATTACTTCTAACTCACTGATTTCGTCTCGCCAACGGCGTCCGGACAAAATGCCGACTCGCAGATTTCCGAATGTCTTTTCATCCGGCTGCTACATGACGACTGCCATACTGGCCATGTGTAAAGAGTCGGAATGTGAACAAGTCAAATCAGGACTAAGTGGCGAACTGCAGAGTGGCGACGTGGAAGAATGACGACGTGAAAACACGGCGAACGACTAAATGGCGGACTGCAAGAAAGCGACGTGCCATAAATTCGACATATCAGGACGGCGAACGGCTAAATGGTGAACTGCAAAGGTCAACTGCTTAGGGGTCATGTTTGAAAAAATAACGATACGGGAAAATTGTGACATGCGAAAATGACGAGGAACTTAATGGCAATGTCGAGTGGCAAGCGCAAGAGCACCACTTTTCCCATGGCGACATGTGATGGCTAGCTTCTATTCGATATTCTATGATCATTGCGTCTAGTACGCCTCTCATTACCGACAAGCGGCCCCTGCTTCTTTCCTTCTGCGTCAATTGAGTGGTGACCGATTTTTGTTCTTTGATTCATCCGATGTATTTGCAGACAACGATGATAAATCTGTTATTAGAATGTTTGTGGGATGTCTGGTTCGGGACACATCTGCGCCGCAAGACATGACGACAACGAGACGGTGCGCTCGGGGTTTAAAACGACACAGCGCCCAAAACGCTGTGTCGTTTTAGGACCCCGAGCGCACGGGATTTTTTCACTACTCTCCGGGCAGCGACTAATGCAATGGGAAAGCTCTGATGGTTTTTCTGATGGGTTGTCTATAGTTCCCATTAGGTACTGTTCTCGGTGAACCACCTAATAAATATATGCTAAAATTCAAGATCGCAGCATATTAACGAGTGGCTCCAGTGTGATAGAAGGCAGTGCTTCTCCGCGACAGTGTAGCGCCGCACCGCCTCGGCGTCGCTTCGGAGTCAGTCTGGCAGCTGGATTGCCGACCTCTCCTTATTGATGTCCAGAGGCTCGTATGGAACGCGCAGAGGTACGTACTGGCACGGAAGCTGGTGCGAAATTGCCTTGCGTGGTGGAATGGGCTTCCAAATTTGTGGTGCGGAGTGGGGTGTGGCGCGAAGGCAAGAATTGCGGAGGTGGTGAGCGCTGGGACATGGCATCTCCGGCTTAATTTTGGAGGTCGAGTGCCGGACGTTATATAAGAGCGCCAAAAACTGCGTGTGTTCTAAAGACTGGACACGAAATTACTGTAGCTCTTAGTGGAAGGAAGCTGCGGTTTCGCACAACCGGTTGTAATAACGGGAATCACATTTTGCGGCAGATGGAACGCGTGAAGCATTTTGGTTTTCAAGTTCAAGGAAATTGCATGCAGTGTGGTTTTGCCTCAGCGCCAAAAATCATAAATCAAGTCGCAGCACTTTCTGCTAAGGCGTGGAATTAAAAACGTAGAATGTAAAGACAGAGTAGAATGTAAAGTAGGATGTAAGGATCGCATGACAGGCGATTTCAAATATCAGCTACCAATCAGTATTAATTAGTGCTGAGATCACATCATAAAAGCTAGCTAACAGCACTTAGTGAAGATCTAAAAATGGCATTCAAAATGTGCCTGTTCGTTAGATAAAAGCAGGAAGAGTTTTGAGGATATTTGTGTTCGTCAGCATTCGACCGTTTCCGAATATTCAAATGCTGACTCCGGTAGTCGAATGTGTGCTGAATCCGAAAACTCGGTCTAACATTCGATGCTGTTGAATTCGAAGGCTCAGTTTTAAAAGACACCGTGTTTTTTCAAATTGGTGAAGTCAGGCAACCAGCCAGCATGCATTTTGGCATTTGGCACGCTTCCACGTCGCTATTTATTCAAATACGACCCCTGAGCGGGTCGTCATAAAGCCGTTCACCATTTTCATTTGTCAACGCGCTTTGGTGTGTCACCATCTTGTAGTTCGCTAAATTAACCGTCCGCCCATTGGGTATGTCGACTGTCTTACCCATTTTCATTTTGCGGTTTGCCATTTGGCCTTTCGCGATTTTGACACGTTTAGTTTCGGTAAATTTCGTCCTTTTTGCAGTTTGCCGTTTAGCCAGTTCCACCTCCTGGCACGACTTTTTGACATGTCGCCATTTCGCAGCCTCTGTATAGCGGATGGACAAAAACGAATTCGCCAAATGGGCTTCTCTCCTCTGTGCTAGAATCCTTGCCGGCAGTCTCAGATCAAACGTGAATCAAACCTGGTTGACATATATTGCCACTCAGTGAGCAGACATGCCCCGAGAATAAGAATAAAAACTAGAACTTGCGGCTGACGGACGTGCATCCCGATTAGAGCTCAAGTTCCTGGGAACAGAATTTTGACTGATGTTCGCAAAGCTAGAGCGGTTCGGACCTGTGCCCTAATATTCGGGCTTGGTCTCGAGCTCAACACACTGATGCTCTGGAGCACAGTAACTTGTCAATTCCAGTGATCATATCATAGAATTACGATGGGTGGTAAAAAATACGATGTATTTCGACGGAAATGATCTTCGGCAGGTCAACAAACATCCAGAGCATGTGTAACTCTTGGAATCATCATGTCTTCTTTGCTTCAGATAGGCCAACGCGCCAAAGGATGTCCCGTTCTGCAAACTCTGGTGTAAGGTAGGTCAATCAATACGTAGGTGTAAGGTAGGTCAATCAATACGTAGGGTAAGGTAGGTCAGTCAATACGACGGTCGATACCTGACGCGTTAGGCGACATAGCAACGCACTTCCTCCTTATCATCGCGTGACAGGACAGAAAGCTGCTCTGCCATCGCGAAAAATAAGCCGCACTTCAAAAGCTATTTACTTTGATTAGTGCTCGACATTATGCGCAGTTTCACGCGAAAATGTGTCCTAATCTAAAGGCTCTCTAGGGTCATCGTTTAATGTGGGGTAGTTTAATTCCTAGCCTCTATGATCGATACAAGAAGTGTTGTAACGGCCATCCTGTGATGTTCGCCTTATTACGGTCGCTGCAAGCGGCTGGCGTGTTCTTGTGATGGCGGTAGGATATCGCTTTACAAGACACAGGCGATTGCGAAGGGCTGCGTATGTGGCAGATGTCACGCGTCTGGCGTCCGCCATAGAGTTGAATGAGCGCTTATTGCCGATGCTTAACGCCACGCATCTTGTTTAAAAGTGGCCGTTTTTAAGCAGGCGTCGTATGGTGCGCTGTTCCACGACGTTCAAGTGCGTGGAAACCGTACCACTTCAGAATACAAGTGCCCATTGCGCACAGTTCGGACAGCACCACCACGTAGCATCTTGCAGAAGCCCTCTGCGGACGCACGCTCACCAAGGCGGCCGTTTTTCGATGCGAGCTGGCATCACACTTTTGAGGCCATCATGACTCCGTTGTCCTGGTTCTCATGTCGTCACGGTTCTCCGTCATCATTGCGCGTCGTCCGCGGCGATACGTGCCACTATTGCCGGACGGGAGCGTGACGTCAGTGGTGCTCAAGGTCGGGCGAGGACTCGGGAGGGGGGGGGGGGCTAGTGGACGCTAGCTGGTCACGCCTCCGTGACACCGGCGGGTCTCCCTTGCACGCGCCGGAAGCTGGTGGCTGTAGAAAATTGTACGCACATTTAAAGAAATCGCTTACCTTTTCCTACCCTTTCGCCGATGGTTTGTACACGTAATCCGTAACGTGTTTTTCGACATTTTTGCCCCCTCCATTGCATCGTGTCGTCACATTTGTCATCGTACCTCAATAGTGCCTGCGGGACGTTTGCGCGACCGATGGGGGAAGGGGGGCACGTAAAGCACCATTTCAGCTTCCGAACTGCTTCTGGACCTATCCGCTTCAAGATGTCAGTGATCTGTTTGTACAGCGAGGATTTGCGCCCTGCGCAGACTGTTCTTTCTTTTGTCATTGCATCCACGCTGCAGAAGGGAATTAAAAACATAAGACAAAGAGTAACTCATTTCCGAGGTCATCATAGAAATCCTAGAGCCCTTCGTCACCATAGCCTAAGGGTGGCTCTGCATATGAACATTTACAGAGAAATAAGCCGTTGCATGTAATCAGTGCATGCGCTTCGAAGCTTATATAATGCCATCCACGCAACCCTGGAGGCTGTTCCCGGAATGACTACAAAAGACAATGGTCAAAATACTTTTGCATTTTATTTTTGGATTATGCTGAGTTCATCAAGGCAAAGATGGCACCACGAACCGACCGTCCATCTGCAAACATCTGCTGCACACCGATGCAACCAACTAGATATCAGTCTTAAATGATCCCGACAACTGCCAGATCATTAGTGCAAATGGTCCCGAAAACGGGCTACGTGACGAATCATGACACATAAATCAAAAAGCAAGTTAACCAGCATCCAAGCTATAAAGCGGAATACGAATCCGAATCGGATGCGTTCACGTTGAGCTCTTGGAAACAATTAGTGCCATTTTCTTAAATGAAACAGCTTTAATCTGCAGATGCATGACAATTTTCACGAACAGAGAAGACAAGTTGATTTTACTTAGACTCCCCTACTCAAGTCTGATGGGCATACCGTGACCTATGGTCGGAAAATACACGTTTATCTGCTTTAAAGTGCTCCTAGTTTAAGAGCGTGTACTTTAAGTATGTGATCTGAGGGACGTATCACGCAGCTATACCGTCTCTGACCGTCTGTGCAAACCGACCCATATTTTTTTAGCTCATCCTCTAGGTAACTAAAGTTCGTCCTCTAGGTCTGGGCGTATATGTGACACCACCGTGGTATCAGCACTGCGTTCGTGCCCGCCATTCCTGCCAGGGTGAGCGGCAGGCGACGCTATAAAGCCTCAGCAGCTGGTGCACGTGCGTACGGTGCATGGCGAAGCGTGCAGCGTGGAGTGAACGCCGCGTGTATGTGACACCAAATATCTGTTGCTGGGGGGGGGGGGGGGGAGGGTAGTATACCTCATCAGTTCCATTGTATTTGTGGCAAGATAAGCTGAATACTAATAGCCTAACGCATGAAGCATGGACTGAAGACCGATGCACTTGTGCTCGCTTTCAGTTCTGCTTCGCTGCCAGTCCAGGCCGAAGCAGTAACGATTGGCAGTACTGGTCGTTGAAGTCACCTTGGGCGGGACCGTGCGCTGGATCTGAGGAACGCTTTTGCTTTTGTAAAAAGCGGTTTTAGAATGTCTGTGTCTTCATTGAAAGAGCATGAATGTGCTTTAATGAGACGACCGTGAGGCACAGAATGTGCGTCACTTTGTCTGACCTTCATACCCTGACCCCAGGTCAATGGAATTTGGTCATTCAATTGTGGTGTTGTCTAAGAAAGTATCTCAGGGATGTATGGCTCCGTCTAACACTCCGTTGTTCCACCAGATTGAGCGATTCCCTAGAAATTAACTTCGCTGAATCTATGGCCTGACTTTGACCTGCCGTAGGTCGGCAACCTTACAAGATACATCTATTTTTTTTTAAACCGCACGATCCGCTACTCAATTGTCGACCGCTATGCAATATTTGGTACCGCAAAGCCGCGCCGTTTGCAAACAATTTCGAAAAAACCTTCGGGAGATGGGTCAAATTCACCCCCACCCGAGCGCGTGTTAAGCTGGTGTTGGGTATCAGGACATAAACTTTGGACCACGTTAACCTGTACGTGTTACACATGGGCCCGGAATAAGCAAAAAGTCAAGGTGATAACCAACGCCGCAAAATTAGCCAGTTATCTTGATCGGCCGGCATCCATTTCCTTACACTTGGGTTTCGTTCTCGGCGCTGCTGCGGCAACTGTTGTAAGCTCGAGCATGTCAACACAGTCCTTCCGAGTGTAAGCTCCATATTTCAAGCTAATCGGTAGTTATTTTGGACTAGCTCTCCACCGGATATGTTGGGTATCACCTGCCCCGTGATGTTGTCCGTTCGCTGACGCTAGCTGGTGCTGGGATATGCGCTAAAATCACACGTGGAATGTTGGCTAGCCCAGCCGCGCACCGAACAAGCGGTTTTAAAACTCCGCTAGTGTTGTCATCCGAGCATACAAGATGCTCATCGAAAAAACGCGGGCTGATGTCTGTCAGTCGAGTTATTTATTGATCCGTCAAGCCGAATACGTAATGGCGCGCGTCAAGCTCTGACATTTTCAGAATGCGGAAGAATATATTCTGTTCGCTCCCCGTAACCTTAGAAGGCTTTCTGTTGACATGGGGCAAAAAAAAAATGATGTGGCTCATATTTTGAAATGAAAGCTAACCTTCCGTATGGTAAAACACTTCCCGTCTGAGCGACTTTCAGTTTGTTAAAGATATTTATTGATCTCGTCCTTTCTCCGCTTTACATTTCACTGAGCACATTTTTAGGAGCAAGGCTAGTCAAAACACAGTTAAAAATGCCGGTTAACTTTTAGGCCTTTCGTGATCGATTATTGGTGCAAGTAGTCCTCGATATTTGTTTTCTTGAGTGCGCCCCTGTGCCCCGTCAAAGCTCGCTGCTCTGCATCACCATGGGTAGCCTTGTTCGTGCTCCAATTCCGCTCTCGAGCATTCCACCAGTTAAACTTATTCACGGTCGCGGAGAACCGATACGGACCCGACGCGCCATAAACGCTCCGAACTAATGACACTTAGTCTCTCGCTGCGATGGCGTCCACAGCCTTGTACATTTATCGGTGCCATAAAGAAATGCAGTTCCTGTTATCTGACGCCAGGTGGACAAGTCAGTCGTGTCTGACCCGTCGGCCCGTGCTGACGCCCCACGCCGGGAGCACCCGACGTTCTCACAAACCTGAACGGTGGTGCTGCCACCGCCTCATCAAGTGCAATCAGCAGTGTGATGGACGTCGATACCCAGGCTGCTGTAGAGGCTGCTGCTGAGACTGCCACTGGGGCTGCCGCCGCCCACCCCGAATTCGACGAGGCAGGGGATTGTGGCGTGTCCACCGACCCAAGACACGTGCTACATCTCGACAGCAGAAGGCGACCCCTGAACCGTCCCTTGACGTTGATGAGCATCGACGCTTGCATTTACCAAACCAGTGACCAGGTTTTCCAAATGTCCGTCACTGCTGCCGGCGGTCACCGACCTGCGCCAGACATTGCCTCCTGCTGGCAGTCAGCTGACCGACCAATCGCTGCCCACGCACTTCCGCACCGGTCGACAGTTATCTAGCTGTCCAAGCAGGCGCCTGACTTTTGCAAGTGTTTTCCTCGGAGCTGACCCGGCCAGAGACCACTGTCTGTCACGCGCCGTTCGCGCAGGAGGCCGTGTCCACCAGCCGTCCGTCAGGCATCCGCCGTCCCCGCCGGTCAGGTCACCGTCATCCGCCGGCCGGCCGGAACGGCCGCCGCCTCCCGGCCGGACCACGTGACGCGGCGGCGGCCGGCCGCGCCGCGTCACGTGACCGCGCGCCGCCAACGGGGCGGTCAGCCGGTGTTGTTCTGCTGTGCCGCGAGGCGGTCGCCGGCCGCCGCCGCCGCCGTCTTCTGGAGCGGTCACGTCTGCTGAGAGGAGTTAGGAACGCTGCTCTGTCGGCCGCCGCGCCTCGCTGGCCGGGCAGGGTGCTCCGCGTGACCGGGTCGCTGGAGAGGACTGGGGAGGGGCGCCGTGCCTGTCAGGTGAGTCTGCGTCGTGGATGCGTTGCGAGGCGTTTAAACGTTTACGAAGTGTCGGGTCGGTGATAATTTACACATTCTCGCCTTGATTCCATCGGGTTGAGGCTTGTCGGGATAGAAGCGCAAGCCAGATAAGCGACGGCTGGTGACAATGTTTTGTGACGTCTCCCGCTCCCGTTGCTCATATTCACCATGCATCATACTGGCACCTCATAATACTGAGTAAACAGTAGATGGCTTCTTGGTGTGGCCATTGGTGCAGTTGTTAGTTGGGTTCATTTACAACTGCTGGTTCTACTAACAGTTCGCTGTAAACGTCAGCTCACTGTTAGTTGGGGCTGAGGCCGCATTCCCAAAATCTCAAAGAATTGACACTGAATCTATGACATTGCATTGAAATAATGGATACAAGAATGATATTTGCATCTCTAATATTGTTGCGGAAAGTTTCACCCCTGGGTGTGGTCGGTGGGTCGCTGAGCCACGGAGCGATCATTGCCCCCCTTGGGAGACCAGCAGACCTTGCAATACCGAGAAGAAAGTGGCGATTACGAAGCCCGCAAAAGAACGGGCTCGTTGTAGGAATTCGGTTCACCACCATTAGTCGTCCGTACGGAAACTAGGACAAAATTCTGATAAGCTATCCTTTTAACCGGCCGGAGGTATATGTAGAAAAGTTGTGTTCTAAGCCCTTCATGAAATAACAAAGAGAAGGGCAGGAACAAGCTAGCTGCGATGGATACGCGGTCCACGGTCTGAATGTTTCTTTCGGTTCTGCATTCCGATGTTCGACTGTTTCGGTCTCGTGATTGCCTCGGATATTTTGGAAATCACATCATAGTGGGGACCTCGAGGTCTAAGGGTCCGCGTTTGGTTCGTCTTGAAGCCCACTGTCCTTCTCAGAAGTCACGCTCAATCTTCAGGGGCTACACGAGCTGTTTCCTGTTGATGCGACTTGTGTGGGACCTATTAAGGTCACACGGGGATTAGCGAATCGTCACGTGACCGTGACGCCTTAGTTGACCTCTTTGTTCTGTCGGGGTTCTTGTGATCATCTGTTGGCGTCCTGTCCCGTTCGGGGCGCCGAGCCATCTAAGCTCTTCTGACGGTCGTGATCCCCTCATAGCCTCTGTCAGATGGTCGTGATTCCTTCGCAGCTTCTAGGTCTGATGGTCGTGATTTATTCATAGCTTCTAAGTCAGATGGTCGTGATTCCCTTACAGCTCCTAACTCTCACGTGAATAGTGGAGCACGGCCCGCCTGAGCTTCAACGAGACTTCGCGGCCATCTCTTTATTCCCTTTACCTCATCTGTGGTTTTAATTTCTTCGGGGCTGCATTCCAATGTGAGGTTCTCTTACTGTAGCTGACTTGCGATAGTTACAGCATCATCTAAAAATTATTTTGTGGAGTGATCCTGGTACCCTTGGCGTTCTCAGTAAAGTGCTGCCTTTCTGTGTGATTATTTCGGGAATGGATTTTAAAATCCATCGAATTAGGGGTTTAAAAGAAACGTTTTACCTTGTATGGAGTTTTGGACTAGCGTAACCATGAACAAGATCATAGCATAATGATATAACTGGATGTAAATATTTGCAACGAAGAAATCAAGCATACGCAAAAGTTGCGTACCGAAGCAGGGCAATTAATGTTCTGCTTCGGTAATGAAAATCATACGTTCAATATAACCCACCGAGGTATAATGGAATCAAGTTTGAGTAATGACTAAATTTATAGCAACATGACACCATCTCATACAACACGTTGCATCGGGAGGGTGCGATACAAAATAACGGGGCTGAACTTATCTGGATTGCATTGAGCCTTTAACTATTGCAGTGGCATCCAAATTTTCTCGCGGTCTTTTGGCGGTCTCTGGGCAGAATGGCGGTCTCGGGGGCCAGAGGGAGGTCTCAGTATCCCTCTGGCTATCTCGAGAGATTTCTGATTTTCTTAAATCCCTAGTCATCACTATTTACTTTTATCATACCAATATCAATCATATCACTCCAATCATATATTAACTCTAATCATAACTACTGACTCGCTCAGGAAGTCGTAACGTTGCTGCCTCTCGAACTGTTTTGGGATCTTTCAAAATCCTGGAACGCCTCTAAGCATTGTCATAGGCTCATATTTCTCAAGAAAGGTAAACCGGAATCGATTAGTTTTTATTTTGAAGGGAACGCGACGCACGCCGTCACGTCCATTTTGTGGAGCACCAGCGCCTGCGTTGGCCTTGTTAGCTCTTAGGGGCCAGGGCACAACCGGACTTTGAGCCTGGGCTCCCACGTGGAGTCCCATGTGCTTACCACCCGGACGATTCGGCTACGCGACCCCGAATGTAACAGAAGGCTATGATATTGGCGAGAGTCACACACCATTGTTTGTCTGTAGCGCTGTTGCATGCGTCGCTGGCAGCTACAAAACGTCTACCACCTCAAATTATAAACTGGCAATGCGCTTTTGCTTCTTGGAGGAAAAAAAAACATTGACACATCTTGTTATGTTTCGTGACTGATTACATAACGCAGCACCCATATATGAAAGTGGCCGAGCAGGACAGCTCCTGCGACCATGTGATTTTGCTCCTCCCATTGCTCGGCAAGGCCCCTGAAAGAGTTCAAGCATTTGTGCGCACGGGCTAGTGCAGCCTTGGCAGACGAACAGCAAGGTCTCACCGAAAGGTCTCATGCCAGCAGTCTGGCACTCCCTTTAATGTCAGTGCGGGCCGCAATGTCAAAAAATTTCACAGTTGGATTCCATGTATGCTGTTGGAGAGAAATGTGCCTGAGGTCCCAGAAAAGATTCAAGGATCCCATAAACATGAAGCCTTATCCGATCCTGCATACACCCTTGAGCTCCAGGTCCATGTGTGCTGATAGATGAGGCATATTCCAATTTTTCCGCCGCGTTTCAAAGAGTTAACCACAGCCATGATCATCCACCAGCTGAAATGCTAACACAGCATCCGTGAATCAACCGTGAGCTGTCTCACCCCTTCATGTGACAGACGTTAACGAGAAATTCTAAACAAGTGCTCAACTCATGCTCAAACCAACAAGCGCTCAACTCAACTCGCCAACTCGGGTGACCTGTGGCCCAGAGGAATGAAATCCTGTATTGCCCTCTCTTTTTCTCCGTTAGTTATGATCTCCTGCTTATAATCAGCACCAGCTGCCGTCAGGACGTGAGCGATGTGAAACGCTTCCATGAAATTTGCATTACAATCGAAGCCGAAGCCCTGCAGGAGGACTTATCGCGCCTCATAGAATGCCCTTAGACATGACAACTTCAGATAGACCCATCTAAATGGCAGACACCCGAATCACATTGAAACGTCTATCCAGCACCGAGCAATACGCGACTGACGGGCAGGTTTCGCGGCACGCTGGCGTCATGGGGACCTGCGTGTAACGCCGAGCCTGAATTTGTAATTTAGACATCACGTTTACGTCATGGTTTCGAAGGCCAACAGAGCTCCTTTGTTGATGAGTAAGCGTTTTCATTCATGATTATGCGTTTTTGTTGATGATTTAGCACTTTGGTTAATGCTTCATTTACTGCGCACGGATGGAAAAAATGCTAAACACGAAACCACGACCGTAGTTGCGGCCTACTATTAAAACATCCAGCACATGCCTGAGCATCGTGGTATAATCTAACCCGAAACAGCAAAATCGCACCCCGAAAGCATTAAGCGGGTGGACCAAACACTTCACATGTCTCTGCTCTAGCACACATTGCACTGCTCGATCACTGGCCTATAGTAACCTACTGACCATACATTCTGTTACCTCGCTCCAGTTCAGGTCAACGAAGTCAACGAAGTTTAGTGTTTCTTGTAAGCCATTTAAAACCCAGAACCGACTCGTCCTTTTTTAAATGTGTTTGTGCGTGACTGTGCCAGCTGGTGCCACTCGGCATCCGTCTCCCTTTGGCATGTTACATGGACGTGTTGAAACTGAAAATAACCTAGTTTTGCAGATGGTTGAGACATGCAAGTGCTCCCTTACGCAAGAGTCAATTTATAGACTTTTCGGCTGTTATATCTGTAACCTGGACAAGACCTACGCTAGACACGTAAGGAACGCTGAAGAGGCAAGGGTGCAATTGGTGCGTGACATTTCAGGTTGCGTTTGTACTGTATTTGTGATGAGCCGTGGCCAAATTGTCTGGCATTTTGCTACACTGTGTTGTAGATATGCGCTCATAACATGTGACCGTAACAAAGATCTTGTTGCTACCTTTGATGATGCCGTGGATGTTGACAGAGCAGCATAGGCTTAGTTGAGCCGCCCACAACATGAAAGGTGTTTACATGCTTGCTTACAATAACCCAGTAACAGCGTTATCACCATTGCGCGAATGTTAATTACCGGTATTCCGGCAATTAGCGTGATGGAGGTGATAAATGTTGGAAGGTCCTAAAAAAGCGTGAAGAAGGTCCTTGTTAAAGCCCATTCTATCAGCGACAGTGGTGCAACCCAGGGCGATGGGGGGGGGGGGAGGGGGGGGGGGCTCATGGGACTTCAGCTTTTTCTGTCAAGTTCCAGCGCACGTTTTCACCGCGACACTAGTAAAAAAGTTCCGGAATTTGGTGGGCAAGAAAACTTTCTGTTTTTAGATCCCATATAGCCATCAGGGGCAGTAACATGCATAGTCCAACAGCCGCAGTTAAGAAACAAGACCAGCGGAAAGCCGAGTGAATTCTTGCGTTGCGCAGATATCTAAAGCAATTGTCCAAGGTACCAAGGCAAACCCACATAAATAGCTTATTAACACGCTAAGCACAAAGCCTAGAAGTGTTTGTGCGGTTTGTTGGTCTGTTCGCAGTGCGTAGGCACGGTCGGTGGGGCTGCGACACGCTCGTAAAACATTAGACCCCGTCGCAAATCATTTTAGCGCCCGACGTAACTTCTGGCCGCACCTATATGTATATATATATATATATATATATATATATATATATATATATATATATATATATATGTATATGTCTGGTTGACGATAGGATAAAATGTTTACGTGAAACCTCACAAAATTCACAAGAATTTCCACCATCCTATTAACGTTCTCATATATTACCCTGATTTGTGTACTATTACTGATCTCTAACCCTGACCCGGCTGGCCTATTCGGTTCAGACCGGCCGGTTCGATCCATGTTTGAGCTGTCTCTACATGGCTGTTAGCCATACGAGCATTCAATGAGTGACGCTAGCAAGTCTAAACGTGCCGGCGCAATGTGAGGTAACCTGAGGTCATTTCATGCCTTATCAGTCATCTGCACTTGGAGGGTATTGCACGCAGCATGGCTCGTGGTGTTCAAGACAACGGTAGCATTGCACTGTGAGGGATTTGACGATATATCGGACTTTTAGAACTTGATGATCTGGCATGCCATCGGCATTAAATGAACCATGGACATTTCTTAATACACCTTAGTCATTTTGACTCAGGATATTGTGGGTTTGACAGGATGACTTTAAAAATGCATTTTTTTTTTGCAGCTCCACTTTGAGGCGACGTGCCTCAGCGCAGTCCTCATGGGGAAGGATGTTGTTGCTGATGGCAGTTTCCCTCATTCTAAACATACTTGCCATCAGAACAAATTTACTTGTCATTATAACTAGCGAAATAAAAGTGCAGTAGAAATTATTTTTAAAGACTATCGTACGCACTTCATCACGCTAGATGTTGTTAGAAACAAAAGTTAATTTCATAGAAACGGTTTCTATGATTTAAACAAATTATTGGAAGTGAACTCTGAGTTGATAATTGATAGGCAGTTTAAGCAACTATTCCCAGAAGCGTATCGTGTGGCAAACACAACCCTTTCAGCAATGGACTTTTAGCGATATATATATTTTTGATCCTAACACACCGCAAACGATTTCCATTTTCAATGCCGGTGCTGGTTCAAGGCATCCGGCAGCCTTATTTGTTGACTCGAGCCCCCACTTTGCCTCCAGCTCTTCCGACTTTAGAGCGATCCTACCCAATTAACACGTGTGCACTGGACATGGAAGCAGCGATGGGGAGGAGCCAATACTTTATGCGTGCTCTCTCCGTGTAGCCCTCAAGTAACAAAACCGAAACTGATGGCAAAACCGTACAATAAGAATACCGATTTCTTCAAAGAGGTACAATGAAGTGGCCTAAATCCGGGAAAAAATGACCTCCCGGTGCTTCCATATACATCAAATAATCCCGGCCAAGTCTATCCATCGAATTGATGAAATTGCACAGCTGACCCTGTTTCAAATGCCCTGCTTGTGCTCCTGGGACACTAAATTTCCACATATTAATCAGCCGTACACGTCATAATCGAGCTTACCAATCAATCGCACACTGCGCCCGCTCTCGAACACACTGAGTCATCTGAGCTGTTCACATTTAAGGACCTCAGCTGCCGCTGCGGCACGCCCCAGTGCGCAACTGCAGCACGCTTCTGAGCAACTGATACAAGGGCCTTGCATGTCAGTGCAACGATTCACCCGACGACAGAAGAGGGCTAACGAGCGCACAGGCACGTCCCCGTTTCCGGTGCTCGCTGGAGAGTGCACGTGCTCGGCTGGACTGAGTCACAGACGAGGCGCGCTCGCCGTGCTCCTTTTCACGCCCGGTGAAGAGCGCCCTGCATTTACTGGGCGAGAAGTGTCGCTGAATGCACGCCACTGGCGCTGACTGCTCTATGCTTATTGTTTCTCACTCGCTTTGCATTCAGGGCGTCACTGAAATGCTTCATGTTGAGCTTGAGTCCGACCGGTCTTGTCTTGTTGTTCCGTGCTGGTGCTTCGCATTGCATATGCGTTTGATTACCATTCAAAACCTTGGTTAACTCATAGGTGAAATGACTCGCTGGTGCTATTGCTTGTAAAACGGTGTTAGGTGGTACCAGGCGCAATGTTGTGCTATGATGTGAGATGTGGCTATGGCCGCATGGATTGAACTGTTCGCAGTGACGTAGCCAGGAGTTTGCCCAGCCAATCCTGCCCAGCTGGAGAGGACCGCCGACAGCAGGGGACCAAACCTGGTCATAGGAGGCCTTTCCAGTCAAGGGGCCTTCTTGGTTTATTACCGGTCGTGCTTTCGATTAGGAGGACTTCCCTAGGCTCGGGCTGCTGTTTTGATGTTCGGGGACCGCGTGCGTTCCTACGTTTAAGGCCCCCTATGGCGGCGTCTTGAGCAAAAAGTTAAGGGGCCCCGAGCATCCCGTCTCAGGGCCTACGGCGCCTCCAGGGGAGTGCAGGGCGTGGCTACAAAAGCCCTCCTTCCCAGGCCACATCGCTGAATGGTTGTGTACATCGCATTGCTTGTGAACTATGCCTTTCTGGAGCCCTCGACTTTTTCACCGACGCCGACACTGGTTCCAATCATCGGAACGAAACCCTGGAAAAACGATTGCTTTCTGGAGACAGTACACCAGTGTAATCGAAAGACCTCTCATTTTAAGCACCGCCGCATGTGTGCAAGAGCGGATCAAGAACACTATCTCGGGAGGTGGGGACGCCTGCTTGGGGAAGTCTGAACATACTTCCTCATTAAAAAGCCCTTATCGGATCCCGCTGTTTTGTACCTGAACGGATCTTCCAAAACAAGCTCACTTCGTGCAGGTTGTCAAGATTCTGGAGAGAGGTCAGAAATGTGTCATTTCTCACCATACAGTTTGGAGTGGGGGGGGGGGGGGAGGAGGGGGTCACGTCCTGGTTGCCTCTCTGCATCCGCTCTTGCGTAAGCAATTCGCTTCTGCGCGCGGCACAGCATTGCTGCATGCCTGGCTTCTCCCTTCATTAGGTACTGCCTGGCTTCTTGTATTCGGGTGTGCCGTCACACATCTCTCACAGGCGTTCTGGCAGCCCACCTCGGCGCACCTGCTCGACTCTGTAATTTCGTCACCCGCTGGTACACTACCTGACCATAAACACACGCGTAACGCCCGACCGTTGACCCAATGACCGTGCTCATTTATTCCTGATGCCCTTCCCCGACCCCACTCGGAGGGGCAGCCGCGGTAGCCGCCCCCGCCGCGAGGGTGTCGCCGGTGGAGCTGCGTCTTCCGCTGCTCCCCGCGCTACCTTCCCTCCCGTCCCCCACTCCTTCCCGCTCCCCCGCCGCGAGGGGACAGAGCTCAGTTCCCATGCCGGCCGTGCGCACCGGATACACGTAATTTACCGTTGCCGGCCGCCAACAGGTGGCTGCGTCGGCGGTGCTGATTGGTCGTCGCCGAGAGAGCCGGCCGCCGATTGGCCGCCGTCATGCCGCTGCCGGCGCTGGAGGAGCTGACCGCCGCCGCGCTGACCGCCCTGTTTACGGTGATGCTGTGGCGGTGCGTGGCGAGGATGGCAGAGTCGAGGCGCGTGCCGCCGCCGCCGGAAGGGGGGACGGCCGCCGGCGCCGGCGCGGGACCTCAGTGAGGCGCCGGCCGACGCCATGTGCAGTGTGGTGGAGGGCGACGGCGACGGCGACGAGCCGGTGATGACGACCTCGTACGAGGAGTGGGCAGCCGTCGCCGACGACGAGGACCAGATCAGAACAAGTAAGTGCACTCTGCAGGGTTATTCATCTAATAAGCTTAATCAGCCGGCGGTGAACAGCTTCTTTCACAGCGACTAGGAACAATGCAAGCAACTTTGAGCGAGTCAGCACAGCGCCAGGTGACCCATTTCGGCCGGCGGGCCACCGGATGCGTCCGCCTGTTTCCGGTGTCGTGCTCGGTCACCGCGCATCGTCCGGCTCGATTTCACCGGGCGCTCGTGACCTAGGCGTCCGATAATCCCACCGAATGATTGGGTGCTCCGACCGGTGACAGACCGGTTCTACCGCGGCAGCAATCCAGGTCGGCCCGTTGCACCAGCGAACATGCGACAGCTCCGTCAGGTCCGTCAGGTCCGTCAGGTCTGACAGCCGGAGCGTCTCGCTGCTCCAGGGGGTCGTCTCGATGTGATCAGCGGCGTGCCTGTCTGTGGTGTGCCTGAGAGCCCGTTCCACTGTTCCCGATGAACCGCCCTGCTGTTCCGAAAGGCCCGTCGTACTGTTACCGATGGCTCGCCCCCAGTTCCCCACGGTTGTCCCTCTGGACCCAGCGGCCCGCCAAAACAGAATCCAACGGCTCATCCTGCTGCTACTAGTGGTTCGCCCTGCTGCTGTCAATGGCTCGTTTCACTGCTACCAGTGGTTTGTCCCGCTGCTACCAGTGGCTCCGTCCCGCTGCTACCAGTAGCTAGTCGTGCTATCCGCTGCAGCGACTCATCCAACGGTTCCGAGCGGGTTGTTCCGCTAGACCCAATGGTCCGTCCACCAGAACCTAGCGGCTCGCCCCGCTCGTTCAAGATGATGTGTTGACCGCGGTAACTGTCGGCGGCAGTCCGCAGTGATCTACGCGGGCTGGTTCCCGTCGAGCGGGTCCGCCTCGTCCGCGGCAGTGGAGTCAGGCCTGAACGGGTCCGCCTCGTCCGCAGCAGCGGAAGAAGCTCTGAATGGGTCCGAGTCGTCCGCGGCAGTAGAGGCAGGTCTGAAACGGGTCCGCCTCGTCCGCGGCAGTAGAGGCAGGTCTGAACGGGTCCGCCTCGTCCGCGGCAGTTGAGGCAGGTCTGAACGGGTCCGCCTCGTCCGCGGCAGTAGAGGCAGGTCTGAACGGGTCCGCCTCGTCCGCGGCAGTAGAGGCAGGTCTGAACGGGTCCGCCTCGTCCGCGGCAGTAGAGGCAGGTCTGAACGGGTCCGAGTCGTCCGCGGCAGCGGAAGAAGCTCTGAATGGGTCCGAGTCGTCCGCAGCAGCGGAAGAAGCTCTGAATGGGTCCGAGTCGTCCGCGGCAGTGGAGGCAGGTCTGAACGCTTGGCCAAGCGCCCTCTAAACCGCTATCGCCCGCTTGATCGACCCTCGTGTGTGTCGACTCCCGTCGTTATCCTCCAGTTGGCTCGGACAGGCGGACGCTGTGCCTGAGGCCACGAGCGCAGGACCACTAGGGAGACGGATGGGGCTGCCTGAAGAATGTGGAGCAGAAGTCATCAACTGGATATCCAGACTCGTTCCGCAGCTGGTTCGCCGCGTTGTCACTCAGCCCTGGTGACAACCACTGAAATCCGTTAGTTACACATTTTTTGACCAGCTCCCCACTCTGAACTGCCTCTGAACTGATGCCGGCAGTTCCTCGTCAGGTCGCCGAACGGAACCCGCCGGCGTCTGTGTTGTAACCCATCGCTCACCGAGTTCGGCCGGGCCAGTTGCGAAGCCCGGTGATGGATGAGTAAGCGGCAGCCGGGGAAGCTCGAGTTGCCGGACTCAGCAGCTGGCAACTCACGCCGTCAGTGGCAGTCTTCGGAAGCTCGGCTGAACGGCGCGGCGCCGATGGTCTCACGGCCTGGTTCAGCGCTGACACGGCGGCGGGACCTGGCGGCGGCATTAGCGACCGGCCCCGAGCACTCGCGGATATCAAACCCGAGCGAGTGGCCGCGGTCTTCGATGCTGGGGACTGGGGGTTTTAGGGCGCATCGACTGCTGTAGGTCATGCAGCATGCCGGAGACTTTCCCGAAGGCATAACGTAATCCGAACGTGCATTTCCGCGGACGAGCAGTGAGAAAAGCAAGCGAATGTCGGCAGCGACAGGCGTGTTTTATTCGCGGCAGGGGCACACCGAGTCATGGGCGGCGCATAAACAGCACGCAGCACATCAGCGCATAGCAACATACCAGAATTCAGCGATAGGCTGCTGATGCAACTGCAATCTGCGAAAAAGCACGCAGCAGGCCCGGGGCATGTTGCGACACTGACCAGCTGGCGGGTACTCCTTCCTTATGTCGCTGGTGCATAACTACTATTCCCTTCCCGTCGCTCGTCCCCCACTACCCCTTCCTGTCGCTGGTACACCACTCCTCCTCCCAGTCGCGTGTCCACCGCTCCCCCTTTCCTGTCGCCGGTCCACCGCTCCTGCTTTCCTGTTGCTGGTTCACTCTTTCTCTCTTTCTGTCGCTGATCCACCACTCCCCCTCCCAGTCGCGTGTCCACCGCTCCTCCTTTCCTGTCGCGGGTCCACTGCTCCTCCCTTTCTGTCGCTGGTTCATTCTTCCTCCCCTTCTGTCGCTGGTCCACCGCTCCTCCCTTCCTGTCGCTGGTCCACTGCTCCTCCCCTCCTGTTACTGGTTCACTCCTTCTCCCTTCCTATCGCGGGTCCATCACTCCTCCTTTCCTGTCGCCAGCTCTCCATTCCCAGCCGTAATCAGCGCGCGGCTCCCGGACGCGCCCCGCGGCTGGCCCCGCAGGCGGACCTGAGCGTCGGGCGTGCGCGAGCGCGAGCCGGCCGGCGCGGTGCACCCGCGGCGGCGCGGCCAGGCGCCCCTCCCCTTCGCCGTGCCCTGTTTACCGCGCGCCCAAACCGTCCGTTCCCGCGCGCCGGCATGTGAGGGGAGGGGAGGGGAGGGGGGGGGGGGGGGAGATGGAATCGGGCTGCTCCACGCCCCGGCGGTGAGGTCAGCACGCGTGGCCGCGCACCCCGGGGAGCGCCGCCCGGTTCTTCACTGTCGCCCCCCTCCTGGGCGTACGGTTTGTGTGGAGGAGTTGAGTGGAAAGCGTGCCGCGTCGTAAAACGGCAAGTGCGCGTTATCCATGGCGAGCGGCTGTTTGGTTCGTCGTCGCTGCGCGGCTTTGTCGGTTGGTGGAGGGGCCCTTTGAAGGCGCAGCGCGATCCTTTCCCTTGATACGAGGCGGTATGGACCGCCAACTCGTGTGTTTAGTGCAGATACTATCTGCTAGACTGTTGTGAGGCGTGCAATCACACAATACAGGCATGGCCGACTCGAGTCTGGATTCAAGGGCTTTGTGGCTGTGTAAAGGTTTCAGGAGGGTGTTCCTAACGAGCATGGTGCAGGTGAAACATGTAATACGGCGATATAGTAAGGCGGAATATGATAGGATGTTCCGTGGGGAGGCTGCTGACCAAGACCATTGAAAGGCGCGTGAATGCCCATGTGACAGACACAATAGCTGGTTGTCAGAAGAGCATGACCCATGATTAAACGGTGATGATGGGCAATCGTGAGATGTTTAGAGGCGCTTCGGCTTCATGGGGCTTTCGCGCCCAAATCCACTACTGCACGGGCCGAAGATAGAATGTGCAGATAACGCACTAAGTGGACGATCGTGCCATCACATTCTACCACTTCTCACACTCTCCCGTGTTCCGTATTTCTCAGCTAACTCTCCGGCCAATCTCACCTCCCACACGGGATATCTCCATTGTGTGAGTCAGCAGGTTTCTCCCTGACACCATGTTTAGAACGGCAGCTGCTCATTCTGAGGTCCTGCGACCCGCCCGACTCCCACAGACCTACCCACCCCATGCTGCCCTTCCGCCCCCTCCCCTCCCCCGCTTCCGTCGCCACCAGCTGGCGCGCGAGCCGACCTGACCCTGCGCCCAGCAGCGCGGCCGCCCCTCCCCACCTGCCCCCCCCACCCCGCTCCGAAACAATAGCAGCGGCGGCAGCCGAGCGCTAAAAGGCGCACAATGCGTCGGGCGGGGCGGCCGGCGCTACCGTGTGGCGCTGGGTCGCCCCGGCGACCGGTGCACCCGGCCCGCGTGGTCCAGGACGGCCCGCACGGTCCAGGACGGCGCGCGCGGTCCAGGACGGTGCGCGCGGTCCAGGACGGCGCGCGCGGTCCAGGACGGCGTACGCGCGGTCCAGGACGGTGCGCGCGGTCCAGGACGACATACACGCGGCAGGGAGAGCGGGCCCGCCAGGCCAGAGAGAGCCGCCGACGCCGCCTCGGCTGGCGCCCACGCGCCGCCGTCGAGACGCGGCGACTCGCGGCGAGGCTGGTGAGCGATCGCGTGACGCCAACTGTCGGCGGGGCCGCAGCTTCACACGGCGGCTTACTGCGGCTGAGCGCCGACTGGGACGGGGCTCTCCCGCCGGCTGCGCCCCCCTCTCTCCCCGCTCGCCCTCTCTCTCTATCTCCTCCCCTTTTCCCTCTCATTACTCCCTCCCTCCCTCCCTCCCCTCCTCCCTTCCTTCCCTTCTCCCTTCCCTCCCTTCCGATCTCTCTCCCTTTCTTCCTCCCATCTTTCTCTCGCTTCCACCCCCGCTGTCGCTCCCACTCGCATACTCTGCCCTCCATTTCTCTGCCTGCATCTCTTTTTCTCCCTCTACCTTTCTCTCTCTGCTCTTCCCCCTGTACCTCTCCTGCTCGCTCTATCGCTCTATCTCTCTTTCGTTTTCACCCCCTCGCTGGACTGACGTCGTCTCGCCAGTCCTCTACTTGAGGGACGTAGTCAAGCTCTGCCGTATGGTAGTGACGAATTCATTGACAGTATTCGTTAGATTGAGAGTTGTCAGGGGGCCGCAGTTGTGGGTGTATGCTCTCTTTGGCCCACCCGAAAGACCTCGAAAATCCGACTTCCTGAAAACAGCCTTTTGGACCCCGGCCGATGCCGAGCACCGGTAACGATCGCTATGTTATCGGCAGGGCCCCCGCACCCACAGGGCGATAGCGCCAAGCTGTAGAACAGGCACTGGCTCGCGGCGGACGTCGGAGCCGCTCCAGCGCACTGACCTCCCGCTGCGCTGGGCCTATTGAAGCCAAACCTTTGAGATCGCAGCGTGAACACTGACTGATTTCATAGATAAAAACGGCTCTAACAATCAGGAGGAGGCGCTGTATAGCCTTATGCCGGTGAACAGAAGATCGTTCCGTGCTTCGACGCTGGCGGTGAACATGCGTGCAATAATTCACGCAGCGTGCATCGATCGCCGTGATGTAATCGGCCCGCGGGATGCATGGCAATCTGCCGGCTGCCAGCGGGGCGCCGGTGTGACCTCACAGGAGCTGACGGAGCGCCGCCGGCGGTCTCGGAGGCCCGCTGCAGCTGCCGTCAGATTACGCCCGGCCGCCGCCGCCACAGCACGGCGCCGCCCCGCCGTTCACAGTTACTCGGGCCACGCGGCAAAAACGGATCCGCCCGGCGTCCGTTGCACGCAGATCACGACGACAAGACAGCCACCCACGGCGCTGGGGTCACGACGGGGCGGCAGGGGTCACGCCCGTCAAGTCTCGGCCCGTCCCGCCTCTCAGGGCAGACGGCAGGCGCGCCGCGTCCGCTGGCGCAGCCGAGAGCGCGGTGGCGTGGCTCGGCGAACGGCTGTGCACGGGGCAAGCATACCGCCCCGCCACCCAGGCAGTGCGGGTCGAGTCACCGCGCCACGCCACGGCCGACAACACGCGAAGGCGCCGCTGCCGTGTCGGCATCCAGGGCGGCCGGCCGGCGGCGCGCGAGCCGGGTCTTTGACTTCCGCCGGCGCACGGAGAATATAGTGCCGCGCCACGCCCGGCCGGTCATGCGTGCGGCGCGTTCGGTGCGCATCCGCCGGCGCGGCGGCTGGTCCCGGTGCCGACACGCCGCGGGATCACGCGGGCCGGCGCGGCGGCGGTGGCGTCCGTGCCCGGCAGACATTCGCGCGTCCCCGCCGCCGCCGCCGCTGAATGCCACTCCGATTGGCGGACAGTGTGCGTCGGCACGTCCCGAGCCGCTTTTTGCCCGATGTTTTGTGGCGCCGGCCGGCCGGCTGCCGGCCTGTGGGGTCGGCGGCTCCCGTCGCGATGCGACGGCCGCTCCCCCGGCGACCGGCGTCAGCCTCGGCTGCGACCCCGCCGGTGCCGGCGTCAGCCTCGGCTACCATCCGCCGGCGACCGGCGTCAGCCTCGGCTGCCATCCGCCGGTGCCGGCGTCAGCCTCGGCTACCATCCGCCGGCGACCGGCGTCAGCCTCGGCTGCCATCCGCCGGTGCCGGCGTCAGCCTCGGCTACCATCCGCCGGCGACCGGCGTCAGCCTCGGCTGCCATCCGCCGGTGCCGGCGTCAGCCTCGGCTGCCATCTGCCTGTGCCGGAGTCAGCCTCGGCTGCCATCCGGGCGACCGGCGTCAGCCTCGGCTTCCATCCGCCGGCGACCGGCGCTCCCACGCGACGCGGCGGGGCCGGCGGCCGGCCTGGCCACGCGACGCGGATCGGCGACGCCGCGGGCGGCCGGCTCGCTGCCGTGGGAACGGCCGAGCGCCGGCGGCAGCGGCAGCGGCAGCACGCTCGGGCTTGCCCCACCGCGCAGAAGGGTCGAGACGGCCGCGGCCAACTGGTGCGGATAAATAGGTCATGCGGGTCGCACTTGGAGCCCGCGTGCCCGTGTGCGGCACCAGCAGCGCCACGCTTGCACGTCCCGGCCGCCGCGCCGCCGCCGGGCGACACGTCTCCGCTGTCGAAAGCGGCGGGCGCGGCGCGGCTGTCGGCAGTTGCGGCGCGGTCGGCGCCAGTTGCGGCGCGGCCGGCGACAGTTGCAGCGCGGCGCGGCAGTCGTGGCGCGGCGGGCGGTCCGGCAGACGGCGGCCGACCGCTATGCGCCCCGCAGCGCCGGTGAGATGAAGTGATCCGAGCGGTAGTGGGCCACGATCGCGTGAGTTCGTCGCCGCGCCTTGATCCTCGCCGCCGGGCCCCTCGGCGTTCACGGCAGGCGCGCGCCGCCCTCGCGCCGGGACAGCGTGAGGTACGCGTCCTGACACCTTGAGATCGGGCCGTGTGATGTGGAGATCAGGCTGTGTGGTCTGGTAGTCTGGCGGGATGACTGTGATCTGATCTGGTTGTGATCTAGATCTGGCTATGATCTAGCCATGGGGGCAACGGCGCCATGGATAGATCCAGGCACGCATGTTGAATGTTAAGACGTGGGTATATGGAACATAGAAAAACTGTACATAAAAGCCACCGGTCGATATTTGTTGTATTTCTCGAAATATGGTGCAGACAATGTCAGAAACCGACAGTTGTGCGTTGAATTTGTGTGCGACCCTATCGCCTGACACAGATGTTTTTGTGCGACCCTATCGCCTGACACAGACGTTTGTGTGCGACCCTATCGCCTGACTCAGACGTTTGTGTGCGACCCTATCGCCTGACACGGATGTTTGTGTGCGGCCCTAGCGTCTGACACACGTTTGTGTGCGACCCTCTCGCCTGACGCAGACGTCTGGCATGCCCAGCCAGTTCAATCGCATGGAATTATGCTTATGTCTCTTTGTCACGGGCTGCGTTGTTGTCAATAGGTGCTGACTTTCTGATGCGTTTTGCCCCCCCCCCCCCACTAGTGCAGACACGCAATGTTGGATAGTGCTGACCGTGGCGCTTGACCGCTCCAAACATCGCGTGTTGAACCTGATACCACGGAGGGCAGCATTTTAGCCAAACAGTGAGACTGTCGCAACCAGAACACTGCAAGGCTCTTGGCTCGAAATGTTACGGACAGCAAAATTGGGCTTGAGTCCAGCAAAGCATCGATGCGTGATTCCAAACGCGTTCCCACCAAATCGAATAGTAAACACAAGATGTTGATCTGTTGATATAGATCTGTTGTGGGAGTAACCTTGGGCGGCGCCTTTGGTGCTCTGGGGCACCGCGTTTGTCTGTGACTCAGCCGAAGCAAGATGGGTCACAGGAGAGAAGGCGTATGTGATCTCGAAAACATCCGACGCTGCCGCTGAATGACGTTCATAAAGCTCTGCTGTCGACCTCTGTTTTTTGTGCTGGAATTCAAGAGCTACAGATTGCATTAAGGGAGTGCTCCATATTTGCATGGAGGTTTCAACTGAAATAGCCGTCTTGAAGACCATTTGGTGTAGTTCGCAGCCCTGTCCTTCTTGACACCTAAACCTCTCTAGTTTCTGAGCCTCACGTCGTGAAGTTGTGCGCACTTGTTCTGGGAGACTTTTTCAACATCAGACGCCATTCAAGTACTGTCATTCCATTGCCATGCGGCGGTCAAGACCAATGCAAATCTAATTATCCAGTCCTTCATATCTGTCGTTTGTGAGCACGATTTTCATATGTGACGGCCGTCAATTGGTTATCAATCCATGGCGTGCAAGGTACGATTACGTATTCAAGCAATGACGCATTGAGGGGCATATTAACTAAACCGATGAAGTATGCTGTCTAGAATAACCTTTACCCCGTAAAAGCATACCAACAGCTATCAATGAGTTTATATCGTCATAACAGTTATAAGCGAGCTTATCTCATCATATCTGATGCTTGCTTCAATATCTGCAAATGTGAAACATTCCCTTTAACTGAACCTCTAACCATCTGGATTATGCCTTCTAAAAGCGCGAGATTTTCTAAAACTCCGGATCCAGCACCATGCCGGCATCACCCTGAATCCACGGATACTGACGCCGAGCTGGCGCTTTTGCTGCTGCCGCCATAGACATTAGCTTTCAATGTGTTTTAAACAGTCCAACATTTCAGAACACCGGCGTAGCTCCATCGTTGCCAGTCCAGGCCCGGCAGATACAGCTCGTGCGCCGCCTGTTAGAGGCGACGGAGCTCATCAGGGGGTCGCAAGGGTAGCTGTGCCCGACTAAATGGTCAGAGAAGACAAGCTTTGCAAGACTGTCAAATTATGAAAGCAGATAATTATGGCAATTTGCGCATACCATGAGTGTGTGTCCCTACTAGCAAAAGACCTACCGCTGCTATTGCCTTCGGCATTTAAGTACCGCCTGCTGGTGTGATGCACATCATGCATCGGTACTCCCGCGTTGTTGAAAACGCCGGCCAAACCATCTACCGTTAGTCTTCCTCCCCAGCCGCTTCGTTGGTCCGCCTCTGTCATGCAATAACACGTCTTTTTGTGGTGTCTGGACCGCGCGCCAGCCGCTGACCCGCCCCCGACAGCGGCGCAGTGCAGCCGCAGCCCGGCGGTGCCGCGCCGTCTGCCCGTGCGGCCACACCCCTCCGCTGCGGCGTAAACAGAGCGCGGTCTGGCGGCGGCCGCGGCCGACGCCACCCACAGCGCGGGCGCCGCCGGCACCGCGGCCAGAGCGGAGCGCGAGCGGCGCGCCTGTTGTGCTCGGGCGCGCTCACGACGCGGGGTAACTGTCCCGATGCCGGCGGCAAGTGCAGTAATGGACTATCGAATCAATCAGCTCGCCTTAATTAATCGCTCCGCCTGGTGGAGGATGTGAAAGGATGGGTTCTGCACGCGCGCCTCGCGGTTTAATTAATCTTATTTCGGTCGCCGCGCCGCGGCAGGTTTTGCTGCCGAGCGCTGTCCCACTGAGTTTTTCCGACGGGAGCTGGCCTGGCGGTGTGCCGCTGAGCCGGCCCAGCCTCACCCGGGGCCGTGCCGCCACGGCCGCTCGTGGCGGGACGTGGCGGTGGTGGTCCGGCCTGTGCCAGGTACCGGCGCCCCTGGCATAGCTCATGGACCGCGACCGCGCAGAGTGGGCGGCCTGTTTGTGATGCTGCGGCCGTGGCTGAGCTTGCCTCTTGGCCCACGCGGCAGGCTCGGCGATGCCGCGGTGACGGCGGTGCCGCGGGGCTTTCCTTCCCATACAGGCGGTGGACAATCTCAAAAACGCTGACGAGCCAGCGCTATACAGCAACCTCAAACGGGCGTGTGTAAAGCTCACGAACGGCTCATCAGGCGATTGTGTCGGCTGCGGTGGCGGCAGACGGCCTCCCGTCACTGACGCGCCAGCCCCAGCGCTCTTCCGACGGCGTAACGGGCCCCGTGCCGCGGATGACAAGCCGACAACGAGGCGGCGGCGCGCAGCCTGCATCTGCCGCCGCGCCGTGCGCCTGGCCGTCCCGATGTAGCACGGGAGCCGCGCCCGCGGGCGCCCGTCCGCGGCGGGCCGCTCGCGCCCGTCGCCGGCGCTGTCCGTGACCCACGCCGGCGGCCGGCGATCGGACCGCGAGGGCTGGGGCCGCCGCGTCCGTGCTGCGGGACGGAGCACGGCTCGGGTCATGTATCTGCCGCGCGGCCCAGCCGTCGCAGCGGGCTTGACCTCCCGCCAATCTCGTCTGGCCCAGGCCATAGGGCGGAGACACGCGTTGGTTTCGTGACCCTTGATCACGAACTGTCCAAGGTCCAGACGTCAGTGGAGCCGGGCCCCACCATCGACTAACCGGCGTCCGGCGGCTGGGAGCCGCCTCTGAGACCAGGCGGCAGCGGCGGCGCACGGCTCGCGGTTTCAGGCCTGCCACGTCTGCAGTGCGACGGGAAAACTGTGGGACTTGTAACCCAGGCTCAGAGCCATTGCACCGCGGATAACTGAATACGTGCCAGCCTTTATGGCGTTGATTGAAACGAATCAATTTATGACCTGTCTGCTGTGCGTTGCTTCACGAGATATTTCCACCGCGCGGTCCACCAATCGCCTCGCACTTGCGCCGTGCCACATCCAGCGCGACACAGCCGCCGCTGCGGGCGCCGGTAGTGGCTAAATTGCGCGCATGGCAAACCAGATAGCTACACGAGGTTCGGTTCTCCGCGGCGCCTGGCCATACTGCCGGGCTGAGAGACAGGCCATAACCATATGACCCCAGCAGCCGAGTGCGTCGTAAAGCCCCAATGACACACACACACTCTGTCGCCGCCGCGCAGCCGCTGCAGCTCACCGGCCATTTCGGCGCCGCAAGGAAGCGGCGCCGCCGCAGTCTGGCGGCCAGGCGGCCCATGAAGCCCCGCGGCTCGGGCGGCGGCCGGGCTCGTGATGAGCCCGAGCGGCGGCTCTATTTTCCGCCCGGCGCGCCGTCAGCCGCTGAGCCTGCCGCTCGCGGCCATCAGCCGTGCTCCTGATCGCCCGCCGTCGTCCGCGTGACGCGTGCCGGCGGGGCGGCGCCGAGGAGGGAGGTGACGGCGGTGCCAGCTCGCGCTGTGACATCGGCTGCCGCGTGCAGGTCGAGGTTGGCAGGCGAGGTTTCACGGGTGATCGGGAGGTTTCGAAGATGGGCTGACGTTTTCGAGCGTATGTGTGAGAACCGAGCAGCCGGTATTGCAATGCATTCGAGATTCTGAGACGCGTTCAAGCTCACGCATCGCCTTAGGCACTAGACTAAGGGCCCTGCTGCTGTCATGTCATGACGCGTGACTTGAGAGGCTGCGACCCTAATGATCGCAGCCATCACATGCGTCGGTGAACGAGCTAACGACTTGGATACCGCGCGGATGTTTCCGATGAAGCCGTCAGTGTCTCAGGCATGTCTCTGCGCACCCATCAGCGTTAACACGTGTGTAGAGAACGCCCCTGAATCGGCGTACCTGTTCATCCATCGTCACGCTGAGCTAATGAACGCTCTGTACCCGAGTGTTGTGCCAACGCCTGGACATGTTTTGATTCAGAGACGGCCTTTCACAGACGTTTAGTCCGTAACCTTACCTGACGATGGCCTGTGGACCTGACCCTGACCCGACCCGACCGACTGCTGATGTGACCCGTTCTTCCCGCTCAATGCTGACATGACCCTCTCCTACCCGCTTACTGCTGACGTGACCCTCTCGTGCCCGCTCAATGCTGACATGACCCTCGCCTACCCGCTTACTGCTGACGTGACCCTCTCGTGCCCGCTCGCTGCTGACGTGTCCCTCTCCTACCCGCTCACTGCTGACGTGACCCTCTCCCACTCACTCACTGCTGACGTGACCCGTTCCGGCCCGCTCACTGCTGACGTGACCCTCTCCTACCCGCTCACGGCTGACGTGACCCGTTCCGGTCCGCTCACTGCTGACGTGACCCTCTCCTACCCCGCTCACTGCTGACGTGACCATCTCCTACCCGCTCACGGCTGACGTGACCCTCTCCTACCCGCTCACTGCTGACATGACCCATTGCTATCTGCTCACCGCTGATGTGGCCCGTTCCGGTCCGCTCACTACTGACGTGACCCTCTCCTACCCGCTCACTGCTGACGTGACCCTCTCCTACCCGCTCACTGCTGACATGACCCATTGCTATCTGCTCACCGCTGACGTGGCCCGTTCCGGTCCGCTCACTGCTGACGTGACCCTCTCCTACCCGCTCACTGCTGACGTGACCCTCTCCCACCCGCTCACGGCTGACGTGACCCGTTCCGGTCCGCTCACTGCTGACGTGACCCTCTCCCACCCGCTCACGGCTGACGTGACCCGTTCCGGTCCGCTCACTGCTGACGTGACCCTCTCCTACCCGCTCACTGCTGACGTGACCCTCTCCCACCCGCTCACGGCTGACGTGACCCGTTTCGGTCCGCTCACTGCTGACGTGACCCTCTCCTACCCGCTCACTGCTGACGTGACCCTCTCCCACCCGCTCACTGCTGACGTGACCCTCTCCGATCCGCTCACTGCTGACGTGACCCTCTCCTACCCGCTCACGGCTGACGTGGCCCGTTCCGGTCCGCTCACTGCTGACGTGACCCTCCCCTACCCGCTCACTGCTGACGTGACCCTCTCCCACCCGCTCACGGCTGACGTGACCCGTTCCGGTCCGCTCACTGTTGACGTGACCCTCTCCTACCCGCTCACGGCTGACGTGACCCGTTCCGGTCCGCTCACTGCTGACGTGACCCTCTCCTACCCGCTCACTGCTGACGTGACCATCTCCTACCCGCTCACTGCTGACGTGACCCTCTCCTACCCGCTCACTGCTGACATGACCCATTGCTATCTGCTCACCGCTGACGTGGCCCGTTCCGACTCGCTCACTGCTGACGTGACCCTCTCCTACCCGCTCACTGCTGACGTGGCCTGTTTCGACCCGCTCACTGCTGACATGACCCGTTCCGACCCGCTCACTGCTGACATGACCCGTTTTCTACCCGCTCACTGCTGACGTGGCCCGTTCCGACCGGCTGACCGCTGAGGTAACCCGTTCCGTTCCAGTCGCCACGGCGGACCTGATGGAGTTTTACGCCAACGAGATCGTGCACGACCTGGCGCACCGGCCGTACCTCGAGCTGGGCTGCCACTCCGACTCTGACTCGGAGCCGGTCAACGTCTACAGCGGGCTGGAGACGATAGTCGAGGAGACCTCAGGTGAGCAGCGGCACGGCCGTGGTCCGTGTCGTCACTCCTGATCAGACAGACAAGCGGGGCGCTAAACGGTATAAAACTCGATCGCCTCATTAGACCCTTCACACCGGCCCGAGCACGTTGGACTGCGCGCTATGCGACGAGGCGGTAGGTAGCTCGCGCGCTACGTGACGAGACGTTAGGTAGCTCGCGCGCTGTGTGACGAAGGAGCGTTCCCAGAGCGCGTGCCGTCGGGGACAAAGTGCGATAAGCCAGGCTGCGGCTCCGGATCTATGTGTCAGGATGGCGGACCCAGTCCGCGCGCTTCATCGAGGCGACGATCGACACCATTTGGTCGTTGCGGTACATGACGACCTCGTCCTTTCGACGCGCCGCTCGACTTCACCCGGAAATAAATCGACCGCATTCGCCGTGCGCGGAGGACCGAGCTTTGTTCGCTGGGTCGTAAGTGGAAGGGCCGTGACGTCATTGAAACGGACGTCGATGTGCTGGGAGACGTACTTCCGCTCTGGTGGGACGTGCCGTGACGTCATGGAAACGTATGTCGTTGTGCTCTGAGATGCACTTCCGGAGTGGTGTGTGGCAGAATAGCGGCACAACGCGGCGCTTTACACGACCGCGCCGCGCTGATGTCGACAGGCGGCGCGCTTTGTTGAAGTCCGGCGCTCCAAAGAGCCGCAGAGAGAGGATTCGGCGACAGCCCCGTTTGTGTATCTCACTGAAAGATGTCCGCGTTTTTCTGACAGCTGTGTTTTTGTGTTGAGACCCTGCTGACTGGTAATGGTTACATCGGGTATAACCAGGACAGAAACTGGTCAAGGCCTGGTGGGACTGGGCTGTCCATCCGGCCGTCCGCCGCTTCGGTTCATCGAAATAAACCGTGAGCCGGCCCCATATTTCGGGCTTTCAGAGACAGCTGCACGCGGCGCGTTGTCGTGCTGCGGATCAGCTCCAATATCGATGGTGATCCGGGGCGGAGGCTTAACAGGGCGTTGCGTAGAGCGGACATCCCCGAAGCTGGGCAATACAGCGCGATCGAGTGCAGGTTATTATTGGTGCGTTTCCCGAGGCACTGACCTGCATTCAAGCGCCCTGCCGACCTGAGGGCATCTCTTTGAATGGAGCTCGGCCGCAGAGCTCGCTCCCCGTTCCCGTCGCGTGGCTGCGGTGCCGGTCTGTCAGGACGTGACAGGCGTTCTGTACCCGTCAGCGGGATCGAGGAAAGATTGATGCCGAAAGCGTCGCAACAAACCGGACAATGATGCTTTCACCTGTTGTTTCCAACGCGAAAACGTATATACCTTGGCGTCCGTGTCCCTAATCTGCTTTCTCCATTTACCGTTGCATTAGCGCCGGCATTCGAGGCCTGTCTACAAAAGCTTCACCGTCGTCACGTGCTCGGTAAGCCCCATTAATCGCCGCCGGGTGTTGCGGAGCGGGGTATTTCGATCGCCGCGCAGCACACCCCGCCCCACAGTCGATCTCCATGATTCATGAGGCGGAGTGGAGTTGTTCGTATCGGTTAGATTGGTGCCGGGATTCTTTAGTGGCACCCATTGCTCAGGCCCGTACCGGAGTTAAATCCGGCCGGTCGGAGACTCCGAAATGCTGCGGAGGGCTCGGACGAGCCCTGGCGCGGCCTCGGATCCGCCAGTGCCTGCCGTTGCCGGCGTTACGTCACCTACCGAGGGCTGGGCAAGCCTGCGGTGGCCGTGGTGGCCTCGGCTCAACGTGGCCGGGGACCATCACGGAAGGGGATCATGACGTGGCAGGGGGGCTTCGCGCGTCTGGGAACCATGACGTGACCCGGGGACGGTCACTGGAGTGGGGATCATGACGTGACCCGGGGACGGTCACTGGAGTGGGGATCATGACGTGACCCGGGGACGGTCACTGGAGTGGGGATCATGACGTGACCCGGGGACGGTCACTGGAGTGGGGATCATGACGTGACCCGGGGACCGTCACTGGAGTGGGGATCATGACGTGACCCGGGGACGGTCACTAGAGTGGGGATCATGACGTGACCCGGGGACGGTCACTGGAGTGGGAACCATGACGTGACCCGGGGACGGTCACTAGAGTGGGGATCATGACGTAACCCGGGGACCGTCACTAGAGTGGGGATCATGACGTGACCCGGGGACGGTCACTAGAGTGGGAACCATGACGTGACCCGGGGACGGTCACTAGAGTGGGGATCATGACGTGACCCGGGGACGGTCACTGGAGTGGGGATCATGACGTGACCCGGGGACGGTCACTGGAGTGGGGATCATGACGTGACCCGGGGACGGTCACTGGAGTGGGGATCATGACGTGACCCGGGGACGGTCACTGGAGTGGGGATCATGACGTGACCCGGGGACGGTCACTAGAGTGGGGATCATGACGTGACCCGGGGACGGTCACTGGAGTGGGGATCATGACGTGACCCGGGGACGGTCACTGGAGTGGGGATCATGACGTGACCCGGGGACCGTCACTAGAGTGGGGATCATGACGTGACCCGGGGACGGTCACTGGGGTGGGGATCATGACGTGACCCGGGGACCGCCACTGAAACGGTGATCATGACAGGGCCAACAGACCGTCACTGGAGTCAGCGTGCTGCCAAGTGTCGCGCTCCATGACCTGTTGCTGTTCATGGCCGGGTGCTGGCCTGTGCTGGGCTCCATGACTCGGTTGTGTGGTGGCCTGTGTCCCATGCCTTCGTGCAGGCTCGCACTGTGACACACCCAGCTGGCCTTGCTTGGCTCCACCAGGTGTCTCGATTCGATACATATATGCAGCTGGATCGAAGTGTCGTGGAATACAAATTAGCCGTTTAAATCCGGGCCATGCGATGTTTGATAGCACCATTTTGGTCAGTTTTTCACGATATCAAAATTGTGCTTTGTGCAGGTAGACAACGCGGAAAAAAGTCCTGTCTGTGGATGGGAGGCAGCACTCAGTCTGCGTATGGACCTGATGGCGTACCTCCAGTTTATCATCTCCGAGCTTCTGGTGTCACCGGAGGGGATGCTCTAGTTCTTCGTTGACCATTGTTTACAAACGACCGGCTTATGGTTGGGGTACTCAGGGGTACCTCAATTAATTCGTAGGCCCGTATTAAGTTTCGGAAACAGCTTTCTTGTCGACAGGGCAGTACCAAGCCGCCATTGGCGTGGGCTGTGAATCACATGCAGTATCGTCATAATGCGTGCTCTGTGCCACGAACAAATCACACGCAACGACGCAGGTCACTGTGAAATTTGGTCGGTAAACACGCCTAGGTCAAAGACCCGGCCGCTTTCACCTGAACGCAAACCCGGCTCGTGCACGCCAGGCTGTGGTTGTTTGAAGCGACCACGGCATGGCATTGCTGGTTTCACCGCGAGCTTGTTAACCCAAGACTGATGTTTTCCGGCCACGGTTGACCACCGTGACCAGAAAACGCTGGCACCGAGCACAGCGAAAAAGGACCCTGTCTGTCATGTGAAGAGTCATGTCGTTAGGCGAGGCTGCCCGGCCCCGTAAAGTGCTCGTTGTTTTCATGTGCGCGTTACACCCAGTACTGCCAGTAAATGCGCGTGTCCAGTATGATGCATGGGTGGTACGTCTCCCTGCATGTGCATATTTGCGTGCTTGCGTGCGCTTAATTACCCCGGTGATTAAGAGATTTGCGAACTAACCCCTGAGCTGTCAACAAGAGCAGCTTTTTAGCGCGGCGAGGGTGGGGCCGGCCACGGCGTGCACGTGAGCATGTCAGAAGTGGCCGTGATATGCCACCTTTGGAGAGAGGCGGCGGCAGGCCGTGCAATGGCGTGCTGACAATGGCGACGAAAATAATGCTCTTTGCAAGGAGCTCACTCCGCATTGTCGCTCCGCTGGATTTCTTTCTACATACATGTCTGATTGATGTTTATCCATGCGGTGCACACGATTCACTGCGGACGATGCCACCCGGTGTGATGCCTGGCCTGTCAGGGCAGGTCAGTTCTAGTAATTTGCATTTGCCGCTCACCGTGCTGACGAAGGGTGACGCCCACCGGGCCGCTCCATCAGTCGGTGCCTGCCCCCTACGGGCGCCGGTGTCGGCCGGCTCCACCCCGCTCGGGCCTGTCCCCACGGCGCCGGTGTCGGCTGGCTTCACCCCGCTCGGGTCTGCCCCCACGGCCGCCGGTGTCGGCCGGCTTCACCCCGCTCGGGACTGTCCCCACGGCGCCGGTGTCGGCCGGCTCCACCCCGCTCGGGCCTGTCCCCACAGCGCCGGCGTCGGCTGGCTTCACCCCGCTCGGGACTGCCCCCACGGCGCCGGTGTCGGCCGGCTTCACCCCGCTCGGGTCTGCCCCCACGGCGCCGGTGTCGGCCGGCTTCACCCCGCTCGGGCCTGCCCCCACGGCGCCGGTGTCGGCCGGCTCCACCCCGCTCGGGCCTGCCCCACTGCCGCGCGACCGGCGCCGAGTGACTCGTCAGCCGGCGCTCAGCGAATACGGCGCCAGCGGAGCGGGACGCCGACCCAAATACAGCGGGAGCCCGGCATCGATTGACGCGCCCTCTTCACAGCAACTGCTCGGTCACGGTGCGACGGCACACGCGAGCGGACAGCCGAAGGGGGAAAGGGGGAGGGGCACAGTGACACACCGGCTGATGGGACCGGGGCGGCTGCCGTCGGAAGTCGGGAGCGTCCGAGGGCGTGTTGCGGTGCTCCCCAATGTGTTTATTCCGGAGGAGATGAAAACAAATATTTTGAACGACATAAACAAGGTGGCGGGAGAAAGTGTGAGAATCAGTGCGGGGTTCTCAGAGTATGTGGTTCGCAGCTTATCTCCGTCCCGTCGGTCCCCTCGCGGTGTGCGCTCGACTGCACGGAATCCCCAGACCCCTTCCCGCTCAGCGCGGCAGGCATTCTCCGCCGACAACACTATTCATTGCCAGCGAGAAAAATTTCCACATAGAACGGGAGCTGAACAAACATCAGTGACCCCACCTCGCCCGTGACCTCCCGTCAAGCCCACGCCATTCTGTGCATATATACCCAGCGAACAGCCCGACAGCCCAAACAGCGGCGGCGGCGCGGCCGAGCTATCGACCTGCCACCTGTTGGGCCGTTGCCGTGACTGCCGCCTCGGCCGCTCCTACCACGCCCGTCACCAAGCCGGGGCCGGACCCGGCCGCCGACGGGCCCGCGCGGTCACGGGCACGTGGACCGTGTGACCCGTGAAATGTGTCACGATCTCATCGTGCCATTTCTGAGCTCGTGAGAGTTGCGACTGGCGAGGGTCAATACGCGCCAGAGCGGGCGCGGAGCGGGCGCGGAGCGTCCGGGCGCCGGCCGCGTGCCTCTGTCGGCGGCGCTGGGGCTGCGTGCCTCTGACGCCGGTGCCAGGCGTGGGGGAATGTCCACTCCCGCCGACGCTTGAGACGTGGCAGGGAATGCTCGGCCTATCTCAGCTCACGGCGCTCGTGACGAGCCTGGCGGGCCGTTCGGCGCCGATGTAGAACGGTCGGTTTCGTCGCCTGGCCGACGGGCGATTCCATGGCCACGTTCCGGGGATAGTTGACATGTGTACCGCGATGGCGGACGTGTATACTGCGTCATCCGCTTCCGGGACTCTGCGGCGGAGGTGGTTTGTTGATGTGGTCCGGCATACCCTGCGCCGTGCATGCCTCCCGCAGGTCACATGGGTGATTCCAATGCAGCCAGGAAATCGCAAAATCAGCACGCTCCTGAAACTGAAATCGGTTGATTGAAACGGAACGTCATGGCATTCTCCCTTCGGGGTGCAGCGTCATGTGCGAACTGGCACTCATACATACGCTTTGTGTCCATGCAAATCATATATCGCAATCGCAGCATCACATTGCCTTTAATTTTATTAGTAACTTTGAATACTGCCAGAACAAATTTCTTCTGTATTCCGAAGGAAAACGTGCATTTCCCAGGTGTGCTCCGTCCATCTCCAGAATAGGGCACGGAGCGCCCCTGCCCCATTCGCGACTGCGACGGTGCGTGCGCGTCACCAGCCCGGCCCGCCAGCTGACGCGGCTCGCTCGCTGTTGCAGACGACATGCGCAGCGACACGGAGAGCCTGCGCTCGGGCCCGGCCAGCTGGGCCTGGTCGCAGGACTCGGCCGACGTCGAGACCGTCATCGACGCCGGCGGTGGCCGCGACTCCCGCTTCGAAGGTGAAGTCGGTGCCGGCCGCGGAGGCGGCTGCGTGGGTGGCGAGCGAGGCTTCGGGGCGATGGCTGCGGATGGTGGGAGGCTCGGCTCCCGTTACACTAACTTGTGCTCAAGTTAGCTGAGTTTGGCATTTCTCGTGGGATGACACCCTTCGCACCAGGTTTTCAGGGTCCGCTTTCATCAGTGCTCTCCATCCGTGACGGAGCGCCCTGGACAAAGGACCCTCGCAACTGCGCGACCGGTGAACGCTTAGGTCGTGGCGGGTACGAGGCGTTACCAGGACGCGGGGGCCGGTCCACGCCGCCGTCGCGCACGGGGAGCGTTGGGAAACGGCGTCGAGCGCCTCACGTCGCACGTCCAGCGGCCGCCGGTTTTGCAAGGCGGCGGCTGCGGCGGCGGCCGTTGGGCGGCACGCGCCGCCGTCAGTGACCCGTCGCGTTCCGCACGACCCCGCGACGTTTGCGTCAGCGCGGAGGACGGCGGCGGGGCGGCGGCGTCACGGCGGCGGGCGCGAGGCGTGGCCAGCCGCCGGCACCTCACCCTCCCGTCGCGCGTGTCGTGTGGGGACGACAGAGGGCAGTCAGTCTCATGGACGACCGGCCGCGCGCCGCGAAACGAACCCGGCCGGTGCGACAGTGCGACTCTGCGGGATGCGACCATTGGAGCAGCTGGGCATGGGCAGAGGACCACTGAGGGAACGGCTGATAGGACAGCTGATATTTTTTGTCGTAAGGTAACGCGATATCTGGCTATTTGTAGGCACGGCCCACTGTGAACCTGGATGCGACAGTCGTTTGAACTTCCTGACGTCCTGACGCGGTTCAAAGCGTCTCGTTTGTAACGTCTCCGTGCGTAAGTTTTCGTCGATCGTACCGATCGTCCTCCCTCTGTTTTCATTTGAACCTCTGTGCTGCTTTCTCCAGCCGTTGGTCAGGCCACACAGGCCTTCCCCATCGCCGGGGAGTGGGGTGGACAGCGGTGGCCCTGTCCTCTTTTTGTGCGGACGGCTGCCGGCGGCCGGCCCGCCGCCGCCGCCGCGGCCTCGCCGTCGTCCTGCGTGCCGTACCGGAGGCCGCTGAGGCGGTCCACCGTCCGCCATTAACCGGCACCATATGGCGGCTCCATTAGCCGTCGCCGGGTCGGTGGCCTCGGTGCGGTGCGAAGTTCTGTTGGTCGGTCCAGCGCGGCGTGGTCAAGGCTGGGCGCGAGCTCGGGGCGGTCTGCTCGTGCAGGCCGAGGCAGTCACAGTTCACCGGAGTTTTAACAGTTGTGGTCCGGGCCGGTCCAGACCCACGCCGACGACGTCTCAAGACCAGCGCACACGTCAGCGACAGGGGGCTGTATGGGAGCGCACCGCGAACCGGCGTCGGGTGGACATTCCAGCGTCGTGCTCAGTCCGCAGACACTGCATGGGGCAAGGCGCGCTCATCCCAGAACCTCGGCGCCAGGGCTCTGGTAACCGCTGCCCCACCGGCCGGGCAGATATCGACCGAAATGTTTGTACGTGTGTGCTTTTGCTCCTCGCGCGACAGGAAGAACAACACAGACGCGGTGGTCTGTACAAGGTCCGGTCATTAATCATGTCAAAAACGGTAGCCTCGGCCCAAGTATTACGTCTCTAATGGACCATGAACCAGCACCTCCGGACGTCACCACTGGCGCGCCAGGCGCGCCGTCCCGGGGCACCATGGCGGCCGTCCGATCAGACCCGCGCCGGCCCTGGGAGGTCGGAGTTCTCAGCGGCTTCTCGCTGCCGTCTCGCCTTCCGTCCTCGGCTCATTAGTCACAACTGCCAGAGCCATTCTCCGCCCCTGCTCGTGGGAGAGTACCGCCGCCGCCCCGGGCCGGGTCCACGCGTGGGAAAGCCGCCGCCGCCGCCGACCCCGCCTCCGGCTGTGGTCTGTCTGGCCCGGTCTGGCCCGGTCCGGTCCGGTCCGGTCCGGTCCGGTCCGGTCCGGTCCGGTCCGGTCCGTTCGGGGGCTGCCGGTGAACCGTCGGGGACCGAGCGGATGGACGGGGTGGGGCGGGCGGGGCGGCAGTCGGCCCCCCCGCCCCGCCCCACCCCGCGGCAGGTGCTCACCGGACGCCGCCGGGCGTCAGCCGGACAGCTGCAGCTGCTGACCGGTGCTACAGGCATGCGTCAGCTGCAGTACGCCTTGTGAAGTCCGGAGTTGAACAGCTAGTGGAATGCGCTGGAAATCTGTGTCACGTTTCCTCATAGTGAATCGGGCTTTCAACCGCAGGGATGATTTGTGATTTCGTGAAATGGGTAGACGAGGTAGATGGCCGGCGGGAAACGCGTCCAGTGTTGCAAGCGGACTACAACAGATTGTCTCGGTTCAGTGTCAGTATAATTCCGGGGCTGATGACAACCGCGGCTTCAAAAGGGACGAAATAGCTCTAAACGAGTTGTTTGCGTGCCATGCAAATGACTTCACAAACGCTCGTGACTTACGCTCCACGTGGTACCATTTATATTGCACTGAACTGTGAGCGTGGCACTAGCCGGCCCGATTGTGGGGCTGTGAAAGACAGGCCTTCTGGCGGGTGAGCGCACATTTTTGACGATCATGCGCAAAACAGTACCAATCCGACCTAGATCACTGATGTACCCGGCGGAAGTGCTCACCCCCACGGTGGCTCTGTTCGCTCAGTCTTGCCTGACAGGTTTAGCTGAGCGCTTTGCTCCTGGCTTGCTTTCATTTATGTGTGGGAAGGATTTTTATGCATTTTCACTTTCCTCGCGTTTCAGCTGATGGGATTTGTGTTTCTTTTCAGTATAGTTACGGATGATAATAAATGCCCCATTGAGTTCGTGGAAGTTAAGATATGCTCACGGTTCGAATGTGAACAACTCGACCATTTGTGTCACGCGATAAGCTCAGGTGTGAGAGGCACCGGGCGTCAGATGGACGACGCATCACTGGGGAGCTGAGGCCCCGCCACGTAATTTAGTAGCTATCACAAACAGCAAACCATTACCTAATTGCTGCCGCCCTAAATGCAGCCAGCTGACCAACTCACCTACGAATGGGCTCGAGATGACCCTGAAATAACCGGCCCGTCTCTGCCTTGCAGATGACTTCAACCCGATGGCCGGGCTGGACGCGGCGCTGGCGACCACAGGTAAACTCTCGCACGGCGCACCGGCGCCCGGCGCCGACGGCCGCCTCCCCGATCTCAAATACAAACAGCTGTTCGATTTCGAGGCGTTTCTCAAGTCGGGCGGCACGGACCCGAGCCTCCTGGGCATCGGACCGCCGTCGCCGTCCCAGCTGCCGTCGCTGGACACGACGTTCAGCACCAGCGCCACCCTGTACCCGTTCTCGGACACGGCCCAGGCGGCGCCACCGTCGCCGCCCTGCCCGGCGCGTCAGGCAACGTCCGAGTTCCGGCTGGGTCGGGTCGAGCGCTCCTACTACACGAACCCGTTCGTCAGCCTGCCGCCGTGTTCGGCCGAGGGGCCGCCAGAGCTGGTGTTCAGCCTCGAGGACGTGCTGGACCACCGGTCGGCGGCCGCCGGCGCGCCTGGGAACGGCGCCGAGCGCGCTCCCACCGGTGGCGCGCCGAACGCCGTCCGCGAGGATCGGTTGGTAGCCGGCGATTTACAGCCGGGTGGCGGCGCCGGCGGCGCCAAGGTCCTGGGAGCGCCCGGTAACGGCTCATTTGGGGTCGCCGCGGCGGAGCGAGCCGCCGCCGGCGGTGGCGTGCGTCCCAGTGACGGCCGCGCATCGGAGGCGGTCGGCTGCGAGTCGGCGTCGGAGCGCGCGCCTGGCACGACCCCCGCCGCCGCCATCGATTCCAAGTGGGACCTGGGCAGCTGCGAGGACTTTGAGAACCTGAACCGACGCATCGAGTCGCTAACGTACGACTTCGAGGAGGAGGAGCGGCGCAGTCTGGAGTACATCGTGGACGACGAGGGGCCGGAGCGGCGCCCGGCGCCGCTGGAGGCCGAGGAGGAGGAGGAGGCGCCGGCGCGCGCGCGTGACCCACGCGTGAAGCGCTTCCACAGTTTCGGCGACCTGAGCATGATCACGGAGGACGAGCTGCAGGAAGCAGGCAGCGAGCAGAGTCTCACCAACAGCGACACGGAGAAGGGTTCGAAGCCGGCCTCGCCCGGCTCGGCCGACTCGGCCGGCGGCGCGGGCGAGCGGCGCCAGCGGCGGCCGACCCGCCTGGGGCTCCTGAGGCATTCAAGCGAAAACCTCAGCGAAGACTCAGGCTACGGCGACCACACGGTCGACCGCGTCAGTCCCCCAGGACCCCTCCGGCCGCTCCGCCAGCCTTCCGCAGAGCAGCTCGCCGCCGGCGACGCGCGCCTCGCCGCCCAAGCGGCCCAGTCCGCTCGGCCGACTGTCAAAGTCGACCTCCGACCTGAGCCCGTCGTCGCAGCGGCGCCGTCGCCTGCTCGAGCTGATCTCGCGCGACGAGGAGCGGCGCGCGCGCCTCTACGCCGACGCGCGCCCCTCCGACGCATGGCTGCCGGGCCCGCGGCTGGCCGACGCCCCGCCCCCCGGCGCCGGCGACGGGGGCGAGACGGCGGCCGAGCGCGCCGAGCAGACGGACGTGGAGAGCGTGCTCGTGCTGCTGGAGAACGAGGAGAGCAACTCAGTGATCCAGGTGCTGCGGGAGAGAGTGGCGATGGCGCGGCCTCACGACGCCATGGCCTGGCCCGTGCCGGCGCCACGCTCGCTCGGCCGCGCCGCCGCAGCCGTCTACCAGAACGTGCCGCCGAACGCGCGCGCCGCGCGCGAACGCGACGCGACGCGCCCGACCGCGCCGGCCGCCACCGATCGCGACCCCGCGCGTCAAACGGGACATCGAGCAGTTCGAGCGCATTAAGGAGGCGTTCCTGGAGAAGGGCACGTACAACATTTACGACGACATGGTGAGTTGGCGCTCGCCGCAGAAGGCGTTTGGCCGCACGCGCTCCACGCCTGACCTGTCGCTGGATTTGTCGGCGGAGGAGGCGGCCGACGGCTGGGCGGCGATCGTGCAGGAGTCGCCGCGACCGCGCTGTTTTGAAAAGTTGGCGCCGTCGGCGCAGGAAACGCCCGTTTCGAACGAACGCGTTTGTGTCAACAAAGGGTCCAGTGAAATAGAACACGAGTCGGATGACATTCAAGGCCGCCGGTGCGGAGCCTCGCGAGGGTGGGCCGGATCGGATGGCGAGCCGCGCGACATCTATCTGTCGGAGAGCCAAGCTGAGCTTCTGCCCATGTACCGCTCGTCGGCGGGCCGGCCGAAACCACTGGATCTAAAATTGGCGGAGGAATTCCTGCTGCTAGAGGGCATGGAAGGGGAGGGTTACGCGCCGGACGCATACCAATACGACCCTCCGTCCCCGCGCGGCGCCTGCCATTCACAACCGGCGGTCGGCGTGCCACCGGTCGGAGAAGCGGTGGAGCCGGGCTCTCCGCCAATAGGAGAGGCGGACGAGTGGGCCACCCGCCCTGCCGCAAGCGCCTGTGACGCGCCGGCTGGAACGCGCAAGAGCCACAGCCTGTGGAACCTGTCGGGAGTGCGCGATGTGGCCGCGCCGGACGAGGTCACGTGCGACTGGCAGCGCTCGCGCAACCGCAACGGCGCCTGGCTGTTGAGCAAGAGCGTGCAGGACCTGTGGTCGGCGGACAATATGGACTCGCCGCGCCGGCTCGACTACTACAACCAGACGATGGAGTGGCCCGGCAGCGGGGACTACCTGGCCTGCGAGCCGGACGAGTACTGGGCGCGGGCCGCTTCGCCACGCCGGCCGCCGGCCACGCCGCTAAATTTAGACGCGCCAGGCGGCGGCCCCGTGTGCGCCGAAGTGAGCTTCTGCCAGGCGGCCGACGTGTGCTCCGGCTGGTTACAGGCCAGTATGGAGCCGGAGGCGAGCGAGCAGCGGTCACTGAACGGCCAGTTCTTCGAGCCGACGGCGAGCGACGCGGCACGGCGCACCGGACGTCCGCTGACGCTGAACGGCGACGAGCCGGCCGGCCCGCTGCGGACGATGAGCGCCAACAACTCGTTCACGGCGCGCGTGCCGGTGAAGGCGTACGGGGCGCGCAACGATGTGGAGGTGTACATCAACCGCGCGCCGGCGCCGGCGCCGGCGACGGGGCCGGAACCGGAGCCGGAGCCAGCGGCGGCGTCCCCGGACGCCGTGGTGGTGCGGGCCAAGGTGCGAGGCGTACAGTTCAGTCCGGTGGTGTCGGAGGTGCAGTGGCGGGAGAGTTACCTGGACGACGAGCCGGGCGCGGCGCCGGCCGCCGAACGCCGGCCCATGCAGACGTTCCAGCGGCCGGATCGGGACGACCCGGCCACGGCCACGTCGGCTCCGCCGCCGACCCCGCCGCCGCCGTCGGCCGTTGGGGCTCCGCCGCCGCCGTCAGCGTCGGAAGAGGCTGAGGACGGCCAGGCCGCTGCGCAGAGTCGACCCTGCGAGCGGAGGCCGGCGGCGGCGGGCGACAAACCGACGCCGCGACCGAAGGCAGCGCCGCCGCAGCCGCCTCCGAGGTCGACGAAGAGCCTGGCATCGGCGGCGGCGGCACCGGCCCCGCCGGCCCGCAGCTCACCGCCGCCGCCGCCGCCGCCGTCCGTGCAGAAGGCGAGGCCGGAAGCGGGGCCGTCGGCGGCGAGACAGCCGACGGCCGGGGAGCGAGCCGAGAGCGGTGGGGTGGCCGTGCCGCGCGCTGTGCCCCCGCCGACGGTACCGAAGAGCGCACCGCCGCCCAAGACATACCCGCCCGCCTCCGTGGACTCAGCGGCGGAGACGCCGACGGGCGACGCGGCCGCCAAGTCCGCGCCGGGCGAGCCGGTGCGGGGCAGGCGGAGCGGCGGCCAGCCGGTGACCGTCCGGCTGCAGGGTCCGAAGCCGGACAAGGCGGAAAAGCCGGAGAAGCCGCCCAAAACGTCCGTGCTCGTGCGGCTGGGCCTGGGCCGGCTGTCGGGCGGCAGGTCCAAGCCGAAGGTGCCGCCCAAACCGGAGAGCATCAAGCCGGCGTCTCGCTCGCCGTCGCCGCGCTCGCCACCGTCGGAGCTGCCCAGTCCGATCGCCTCGACGCCGAACGACGACTCGCGCCGCTCGGTGTCGCCGTTCGGTGCAGACGCGGCCACCTCCACGCCGGTAGCCGCACAGAGAACTCTCGCACCGGCGCCCGTCGTCCGGCAGCAGGCGGTTGAGGAGTCGCCGCCGCTGCCGCCGCCGCCGCCGCCGCCGGCTAAGGCGGAGTTCCGCGCGCCGCCCAGCCCCGTCGTGCGGGCCAAGTCGCTGTCGCTGCCCAAGGCAGCGAACATTGCGCTGGACGCGGCAGGAACGGCCCCCGATCCCGCCGAGTCGGCCGCCGCCGGCCGGCCGGCCACCACCAAGCCGCCGCTGCCGCCGCAGGCGCTGCGCGTACAGACGCAGGCGGCGCGCGCCCGGCTGACGAGCGCCCGGCGCAACTTCTTCCAGCTGGAGCAGCAGCGCGTGATCCCGCTACGCTCGGTGCCCGCGGCGCCCATCCCCGACTCGGTGGCGGCGACGGCGCGGCCGGGCGGCGCCGCGGCCGAGATCAAAGACGCGTTCGAGCGGTTCCGGCAGCGCGCGCGCGAGGATCGCGAGCGGCTGGCCAAGAGCACGCCCAACCTCAGCCTGATCGAGACGGCGACGCGGAGTCTGGTGCGGCCGCTGCCGCTGCCGCCGCCGCCGTCCGCCGGCGCCCGCCCGGCCGCCTATTGATCGGCCGTCAGGCCGCGCCGAGCAGCGGTGCGCCGACCACGACGACGACCACTCGGTGACGCTCCAGGAGGAGGGCAATGTGGTCATTCTGCACGCGGCGGGCGGCGCGCGCGCGGCGCGGCCCAGCAAGAGCCGGGACAGGTTCGCGCAGCGGCGTGCGGCCGCGCTGGCCCGGGCTCGCAGCCGGAGCGTGGGCGTGCTAGAGACCGACCTGGACTCGCCGTCGGCGGGCCAGCGGCCGCCGCCGGAGACGGACCTGGACGCCATCGTGCGCAGCCTGCAGGAGTGCATCGACGAGGCGTCTCCCAACAAGGAGAAGGCCAAGAGCCTGCTCAACCTGGACAAGAACATGGAGTTCACGCTGGCGCAGGGCGTCGACTCGCGCGCCAAGTCGATGGAGTTCCTGCTGGACGACGAGAACAAGAGCGCCGTGCAGGTGAGTGGACCGCCGCCCGACGGCGGCTGGGCTGCCGCAGACTCCGGCAGCGGGCGGCGATCGCCAGGCTGTCGATGGCCGCTGTCGATCAATGCTGTATGGTGTACCGATCTCTCGCGCCCTCTGTCCCTCACTGTCCTCTGTCTCCTGCGGCCCGCGCGGCGCCCTCGCCGCCCGACCGTGGTTTATTTGTTGTGTTATTTACGTCCTGGCGCGGGCTGAATGGAAGCCTCGGTTTAATTATTTATCTGCTCGGTCGAGGCCAGTCGTCGCCCTCTGCTCTATACACATACCGGCTGTGCACACATCCACCCTTGTTAGGCATCATTGTCCACACATTCGAGGTTTCCGTCCCTCATCCTTCCATTCTCCTCCTTCGTTTTCCCGGGCGGACCGTTGTTTGTCCCGTTCGCCATCAGTTCACCATTTCTTCATTCTGTTGTCATCGCCCTCTCGCTCCCCGCTCCCAGCTGTTGTGCCACTTCCTCGCCACGCCGTCTTTTGGCCGGCACGGGATCCCTCGCATTCCCACACGCCGCGTTCATTACGGCCCGATCGCGTCCCCCACACCCCACCTTTCCGCCATCGCCGGCCTGATTAGACGACCACCGGCCGCACACGGTCCCTCCGCAGAACGAGCGGGGTCGGCACGCGCCGCGCCCGTCTAATTAGCAGCCGATTATTCAGCCCCGCGCGCCGTTGGGCGCAGTCTGTGTCCGCGCCGACGGCCCAGGCCGCGGGCGCGAGCGCAGCAACAAACCATTAACGTGGAGACGGCTCCAGGATGCCGGTAATTGCCTCGCACTCGGGTGGGGTGCGTTCGATAAGCCGGGAGCGCATCGTGCGAGTGTGCGGCGCTTGACCAGCCCGACCCGAGGCGCAGTCGACCGGTCCGGTCCGACCGGTCCGCTGCCCCCGTGCCGGGCGGTCCGGGTCCCATTCAACCGGTGTTTTCATGTCGGCGGGGCGGGCGTGCGCCCGGCGTCTATTTTAGCCGCCCGCGTCGAACGCTGACGCGCCGTCAGTCATCACAGCCGGAGCCGGTGTCGGCCGCACCCCATCCGCAGCCGGGAGAACGGCGGCGGCCTCGGCTCGCTCACGGCTGCCGGCGGCCCGCCGAGCGCCCGCGCGGTCCGACGGTGCGGCGGCGGGACGGCGCGCCGGGGGTCGCTGCGCAGCCTGACGCTCACGACTGCCGGCGGCCCGCCGAGCGCTCGCGCGGTCCGACGGCGCGGCGGCGGGACGGCGCACCGGGGGTCGCTGCGCAGCCTGACGCTCACGACTGCCGGCGGCCCGCCGAGCGCTCGCGCGGTCCGACGGCGCGGCGGCGGGACGGCGCGCCGGGGGTCGGAGCGCAGCCTGACGCTCACGGCTGCCGGCGGCCCGCCGAGCGCCCGCGCGGTCCGACGGCGCGGCGGCGGGACGGCGCGCCAGGGGTCGCTGCGCAGCCTGACGCGGCGGAATCCCGCGGTGGCCGGTGACGCTGGCGAAGGCTGAGTCGTGTGGCTTTAGGCACGCGGCAGCGGCGGCGCGCGTCTCTAAGGACCGGACCGGACGCCGACACGTGGGCGGTGACGCGGCGCGGAGGGAGGGGCGACGCGCACGTGCCGGCCGCCGGCGGCGGTCGCGAGCCTCTCCGGCCCTCGGCGTTCTCCCCGGGGCGACCGATCAATGGACGGCCTTGTCAGGCGGCCGCCCGCCGGCGCCGGGGACATCTCGCCGCGCGGGGCCGGGCGGACGGCGCGCGCGCCGACCACTTGCAACGATGACGCGGCGCGCTGCAGCCGCCGCCCGTGCGCTATCATGAGCCCGTGCACTTGCATCGGACGTCAGTAAACAGAGGCGCCCACTCTCCGGCGAGCTCGGCCGGGCGCCCACTTCCCGCACGGCCCTCTCGACGGACGGACCGCGGCGCTCGCCGCCCCGACCCGACCCGAGCCGACCCGGCCCCGCCCCTCGACCTCGAGCTCGGCGCAGTCTTGGCCGCCTCCGGACGACTGGGACGCACGGTCGAGCGCCGCTCTAGGCCAGGTCACCGCCAGTGTCAGGATTGCAGCAGCCCCCGAATCTGCGGCACACCAGGTCTCTGAGAGAGGTAAGAGCCGGCGGCGGGCGACGGGCGGCGGAGGTCGGCACGCGGCGCTCGGTGGCCGGCCGGACGTGGCTGGGGCGCTGGCCGGTGCCGGCCACCGCGACACGCGGAGCTTAGAGCCGGTGGGCCGCGCCCTGGGAACTGTCGCCGGAGCTGGGGCGGGGCGCCCCGCACCGCGCCGTTTGCCGGCTGCACGCGGCGCGGCGGGTGCTGGCGCCGCCGCCGCCGCCGGCGCCGGTTCGGCCGCGGGCTGGTGCGTGTCCGCCGTGTCGGCAGCAGTCGTCGGCCTCTCCGCAGCCTGGGACCTGTCATCTCGGCCGCGCGGGCGCCGGCCACGCCCATGTGTCGCCCCCCCCCCCTCTCGCTCGGAAGGGGGCCGCGTCGCGGTCCGGGCCGGTCGACACAGAAAGTCGCTCTCAGCGCTGGCGTCCACTCTATTTCTCCGCAGTGCGGAGTGCCTCGTTGGATCCAAAGTCTGGCTGCCAGCGCCGGTCTCAGCGCCACGGACGGAGTGTGAGTGAACGGACGGGCTCTGCAGGCCACCGTTCAGCGCGACATGAACTTCACAGCAATCTGGGCGAACCATCGCCAGCAAGGAACGGCGCAATGCGTCGTGACGACGTGCAAGGTGTTATGTGCAGCATAATTTCACACAGCAGATGAATGTGAATTGCTCTTAAGCCACTTTCGGACTGTTCAATCGCGTAACGAGGGGTGTCCAGCCGCAAGATTACACTCTAAATGCTAGATAACCATTTAAGCCACGAACAGCGTTGTTTTCCCGGGAGTGTGAAAGTTAGCCTTGGTCGTTTCACTGCAATCGCCTTTGCGGGGCGTCGGCGGACCCTTGAAGCCCTGCCAGTGGCGGGCTCTGGTCTGATAAAGCCTGATAGCCGTCTGTCGTCGACTGAGAGAGCGACTGTAAACAGAGACCGGGTGACGTAACCACTCCAACCTGCCCCCCTCCAACTGGACCACCCGAGCGGCCGGGAGGCGGCCCGCACTGCCCCGCCCCCTCCCCCCGCCACTCCGGCCTCTCCCCGTGAGCCTGTGCGAGTCCGACTATCGAGTGACGTGTTCCGTGGGAAGCTGCGGAACATATGCCGTCCAGACATGCCTCTGTATCAATCGCGCGTTTTCGTCATCAATGTCTCGCCCAAAATAAGGTCCGGCAGGCGGTCCCGCTTCCCGTTACCGCTGATGGGAGTGGCATGCGTCCTGCAGCGCAGCCGCGCGCGCGGACCCTCTCCGTGCACGGCCTCCCCGCCGGACCCGGCTGCAGCCGACCGGCATCTGGCGCCGCTCGTGCGGCCGGCGCCGGGCTGTGCGCGGCGGGCCTGTATGTACCGTTGGGCGGCGCTGCCCGGCCCGACCTCGGCCTCTCGACCGCCGGCCGAGGTTTGACCTCGCCGCAGTGCCTGCCGACTGGGGGTCAGCTCAGCTGGCGGCCGGCCACGCGGCGGACACTCGCTGTGTGTCCGCGGACAGAGGACTCTGCCGTCGTGTCCGGTCGGCGGAGGGCGGACTCTCGCTGTATCCACGAGAGCGGGACAGTCTTATCCGCGACGTACGCCGACGTCTGGCGGACTACGCCACAGGTCCCCACTGCCACGGCTGCGGGCGCGGACCGGAATCGGGCGCCGTCCGTTACACGGCCGCACCTCAGATGTAGCTGCACTGCCGGAAACACCAGGTCTGTCCCGGGGGACCTCCAGCCGCCCCGGGGGACCTCCAGCCGCCCCGGGGGACCTCCAGCCGCCCCGGGGACCTCCAGCCGCCCCGGGGACCTCCAGCCGCCCCGGGGACCTCCAGCCGCCCCGGGGACCTCCAGCCGCCCCGGGACCTCCAGCCGCCGGGGACCTCCAGCCGCCCCGGGGATCTCCAGCCGCCCCGGGGACCTCCAGCCGCCCCGGGGACCTCCAGCCGCCCCGGGGACCTCCAGCCGCCCCGGGGACCTCCAGCCGCCCGGGGACCTCCAGCCGCCCCGGGGGACCTCCAGCCGCCCCGGGGACCTCCAGCCGCCCCGGGGACCTCCAGCCGCCCCGGGGATCTCCAGCCGCCCCGGGGACCTCCAGCCGCCCCGGGGATCTCCAGCCGCCCCGGGGACCTCCAGCCGCCCCGGGGACCTCCAGCCGCCCCGGGGACCTCCAGCCGCCCCGGGGACCTCCAGCCGCCCCGGGGATCTCCAGCCGCCCGGGGACCTCCAGCCGCCCGGGGACCTCCAGCCGCCCCGGGGACCTCCAGCCGCCCCGTGGGGTCTCCAGCCACCTTGGGGGACCTCCAGCCGCCTCGAGGCCCGTCGAGGCGCGGCCGCTGCCGCCGCCGCCGAGGGGGACGGGGGGGGGGGGACGGGGGAGGAGCCGTGCCGTGGCGTCATCACGCCGGTATGTGCGGCGCCTCGCGCCGGGCCTAGCGCCCGCATCGTTGATGAGCATTAACTCAAGGCTGACCTGCACCGCGGCCGCCGGAGCCGCCGTGCCGTGCCGTGCCGCGCCGTGCCGGGTCCGCCGTGTTGCAGCGTTGTTTGCGGACGACGCTGACCCCCCCCCCCCCCCCGTGCCCTCACATTCAGTGTCACATTGCAACCGCAGCCGTGCAGGGCGGTGAGCGTAGTTTAAGCTGTCACAACGCGACCACGCGCGGAGGCAGAGAGAAAAAGTGGGAGGTGTGGGGTTGCTATGGGCGCAAAAATGTGCCCGTACCGCGGTCTGTATAGCCGGGTTTAGAGAGCGGTGGTCTAAGCCGTGCTTTTTGTGGAAAAGACCGCTAAGCCACGATTTCTGCAGAGAACAGACGCCGCATCCCCGCTGGATCCGGCTACGCCCGATGACAGCGGCCATGTGGTCGACGAGCTCTGTCAGCGATGCGCTCGGTCAGTCGTCGGTCTGTCCCGCTCCGTCCGTCCGTGCATTCCAGGACCTGGCCGCGATGACGAGCGTGTGATGGTATTTACCGGAGGCCGCGGTGACGGCCGCGACCGCGCCTCCTCTTTGCACGACCCACTTCCGCGCGGTCGGTGCGCCTGTCCGCCCCTGGCTTCCCGGTGCACCGACCGGCGGCGGCTGCAAGGGAGCTGAGCTCAGCACCCAGTCTGGGTCAAGCCGAGCTCGAGTCGAGCCGCCGTCGGCCCGGCCGAGTCAGGTCTGAGTCGAGCCGCCGTCGGCCCGGGTCGGGTCGAGTCGAGTCGAGTCGAGTCGAGTCGAGTCGAGTCGGTGTCGGCCCGGGTCGAGCCGAGCTCGAGTCGAGCCACCGTCGGCCCGGGTCGAGCCAAGCTCGAGCCGAGCCGCCATATGTCCGGGTCGAGCCAAGTCCAAGTCCACATGGTTCGAGCCGAGCTCGATTCGGGCCGCCGCCGACCCGGGTCGAGTCAAGTCCAAGTCCACATGGTTCGAGCTGAGCTCGAGTCGAGCCGCCGTCGGCCCGGGTCGAGTCGTGCTCAAGTCGAGCGGCGCCGCCGCCGCGCCGCTGTAATCATTCTGTGCATAACTGGTTTGGTCTGAGCGTACCGGCGCGCGGCGCCCGAGCGACTCGCAGAGCGGCGGCTCCGCTGGGCCACACGGACCAGACGGCCGGGCCGGCATAGCGCTGGAGAGAAGCCGCGTCTGACGGCTTGTTGGGAGCCGCGCTGCCGGCGGTGGGCCGTTGGGTCGGTCGGCGACGCAGTGAAAGCCTGTCCGTGAGAGTGTGAGGAAGTGGGCTAATATGGGCGGTGCAGGCATGCTCCCGTCGGTGATTACACGCTGTACGCCTGTTAAAGAACATCGGCATGGTAATAAGCGGAACCGTAACATCGTTCCAGGGTGGCGTCGCGGAGGTGCATGGAGACGGATGGTCGTGTAAAGCGCACCGCTATTTTCGGCATTCACCGTGGAGATGAATTGGAGCGATTTTGAAGATTAGATGGCCGCCGCGGAGCGACGCATGGCCGCCGTTACAGCTGACTTACGTGACGCAGCGGGCCAACAGGGGCAGCGCAGAATCCTCCGGCGGCACAACGGGCTGTGCTTCACGCAGTGGGCTACCCCTGATTGATATCTCACGGCGTCCGGCGACCGCCGTGGGGTGTCCCCACCTGTCGGCGGGCGCGCCAACTAGGCGGGTCGACCGCGCGCCGTCGGAGCCCGTCGGCCGCCGGTAGCGTGGCATCTGTCCAGAATCAATATTCTAAGCCCGGGGCTGCCTGCAGGCCGGCGTCATCATCTGTGCCGACCGCGCGCACTTCCTGCCGGCACCGGCACCTCGGTACACGCTGGAACGTGACGTCGCGAGTGTCGCGCCGGCGCACGGAGCGCGCTGACAGGGAGGGAGGGCGGCGGGGAGCGGGACGCGACTTGTCACGTTCAATTTCGAGGAGGGACGCATCTCAGCGGCGACGGATGCGCCGGTTCTATCCGCCGCATCTCCAAGGACGCTGCGGGGTTCTGCGTTGCGTCGCGCTCTGCGAAATGGGCGCAACTGGTCCGGCGTAATTCAAGATGTCGCCGCCGCCACTTACCAATTATCCGCGCAACCCTCCACTTCCCCCAATTCGGCCGCACGCCGCACCCCTCGCCGGGCAAGTGGCTGAGCAGGGCGGCGGCGGCCGCTGCTGTGCTGACCTCGACGCTCTCCCTCCCGGCGATTTTCCGTTCTTCTAGTTGGTTGTGCGTCTTCGAAAATCGATAGGTGCCGGGCGGCGGCGGCGGCGGCGGCCCGGCGCAGTCAGCGGGCCGCGAGCTGGCCGGGGCGCGCGGCCGGCCGCACCGCCGCCGCCGCCATGTTCAGGAAGCTGTGGAGGAAGCGCTCGCGCCACCTGAGCGACGGAGCCATCCACCCGGTGAGACGACCGCCCCGCTCCCGCGAACACCCCCGCCTCCGCCCCCGCTCCCGCCCCCGCTCGCGGCTGCGCCCCCGCTCTCGCCCCCATCCCTGCCGTCAGTAAGATCTGTCCATTCTCTGACCGGTCATTCCTATGAGAGAGATTTGGTTTTCAAAAGTGTTTCTCGAATGATCCGGACCGCATTCTAGTTGCTTATTTCGTCTTTTCTCATGAGGCAGCGCTCGAATTACCGATAACAGTGTATCGCAGGAAGTCATGGTGCTCTAGATTTATCTTTGCACCATTAGTTCGCATTCTGCATGTGCTAAATTCGACCTAAGTAGTGGAGTATAACTTATGCACGTCTCGAATCTTCTCTGTTGAACTGCAGCGAACCGACCGGACCATAAACCAAATCGTGCCAATTTGGTTGGCGTGGGACATCTGTCCCGCCGAGTCAAAGTTGCGCGTGCCTCGAGATCTTGTCACCGCGCCAACGCCCACCGAGCTAATCTGGCTCACCCGCTGGACCGGCTTCTCATTGATCTAACTAAGTTGCGGGAATTTCATCTCCTTGACCCTCTACGGGGAGAACCATCGACCCGGCCCAGCTGCAGGAGTAACATCCGTCTGACCTATAGCCGGATCTGGGCTGCCCTGCCTGACCTACACGCAATCTGATACTGTTACCACACATCATTCAGCATATCGATCCGAGCCGCCGTGGTAAGGTCTGCGTGTTAAGCAAGTCGCACCGGTCTTCCCGCGCCGCTGAGAGTCTCATCGGCCGGGTCCAGCTGTTAGTTACTGTTAGGTATGCAGTGTTAAGGGTGCCTCAACTGCCCCGGTTATTTGCGCCCTGATCTGGCTGCTGTGACTCACATCGGTCTGATCCAGCTGCCGTGACTCTCATTAGTCTGATCCAGCTGCCGTGACTCTCATTAGTCTGATCCAGCTGCTGTGACTCACATCGGTCTGATCCAGCTGCCGTGACTCCCATTAGTCTGATCCAGCTGTTGTGACTCACATCGGTCTGATCCAGCTGCTGTGACTCATCAGTGTGACCTGGCTGCTTTAAGTCTGATCGGTGTGACCTAGCTGCTGTGTCATCGACGTGACCCGGCCGCCTGCTGCGGGGAACGGCCCCTCCATCGATCGGCTCGTTCGCGTGAGAAAGGAAGAGGAGAGTGAGAGAGGGGAGAGCGAGGGAGAGAGAGGGAGGGAGACGGCAGGCGGCCCGGGCGGCCGGGCTCAGGCTGTCAGGAGGAGGGGGGGGGGGGGGAAGGCAGCGCACGGTTCGAGCTGGCCGATGGAGGTCACTGAGAGAGGGAAGACGTTTCTAGCGCAGGCGTTGGAGAGGGAACCCAATGGGTTCTCTCCATGGGTCTCAATTGAAAAGACGCGTTTATGAATGACTCAGCGAATCTGCATTTTCCAACCACGCAGTGAGCTTCTTCGTTCCGGCATTCCTGAAAGGCGACGAAAGCCTTTCTCACGGCTTACTTACAAAGGGAATGGTCCACATTGGTATTTCGTACGAATGTCATGCACCAAAGAAGCATTCAGTTCAGGTATCTTACATCAAACAGGCATTTGTGGACTTTGAGAGAAAATGAGGCGAGAATTCCCGTGCAAAATGCCCTCCGACAAAGCATCAGGGTCGAGGCCAGCGAAGGGCCAAGCCCCCCCCCGAGCTAAATACGGAGCAATTTCGCTGAACTTTGGTCCAAATGCGTGTGATTTTGGAACAAGCTGTCTTATAGACCTTTTGGTCACTTAAGTCCCTCCCCCTGGGGGGAATTTCGGCTAAATCCTGCGCAATGTGGGGCCACCCTGCTCTTGTTCTACATTTAAGGTACATATTATCATTTTAAACGTCGTGGTGGCAGCATTACGTCTTGCAAATCAGCTTTACTTCACAACAGCCAGCGTTAATAGCCAGCTGGTGCTGATGCGAGGTCGGACTTTGGGTCGCGAAACTGCAAAAACGACGAACACATGACACCAGAGAAAATGAAATCCAAGCATAATCAAGGCAACGCTTTAGCCTTAATGAATGCGCTGCAATCCGAAGATCGGTAACATTTCAGCTTGACAAGGAATCCAATTTCACGAGATTAAGTTCTCAAGTAATGCGGGATGATATGTAGCTGTCGCATCTTATTCGGCCCAAACACCGACGCAGGTGTTTGGGCTGGTGGGGTCTGGGGCTGGGCTCGGCACAGCCCCCACGTTAGGCGTGCGCGCCGGTCCCGTCCGCCGCCGCCTTCGCTCGCGCTTCCTCTTCTCATCTGTCTTCTGGACGCGCCAGGTGGTGGCCGGCGGTGCCGGGTCGGCGACCGGGGCGTGTCTGCCCGCTGCCGCCGGCCCGCCCCGCCGAGCCGCCCCCGCCGCTGGCAGCGGCCCCGCCTGACTCACGCCGGGCCGCCGCGGGCGGGCCGCCGCCGCCCGATTGGGTTACGCCGGGGCGGCAGCCGAGCGGCGGCGGCGTCGACTGAGGCCTCCGGCGGGGAAGCACCTCGGTGTCGGACGCCCTGGAAATAGAGAGCGGCTGTTTATGTCACCGCGCCGCCTGAAGGGTCTAGTCATCGCAGCGGTTGTCTTTTTCCGGTCTGTGGCGCGTCCGTAAGATGATCCGAGCGGACTGGCCGCGTCCACGCGGACGCTCGGTTGGACTGGTTTCTCCTCCGTCCGCTCGGCGAACGAACGACAGGCGCACGCAGGACATTCTCGACACCACTCAGTGCGTTGATTATACACGATAGGTGATATCATGTCCGCGATATTTGCGCGCACGGCAATCGTGTGTCACTCACGCGGGCGACGTGCCCCTGTGTGCCTCTCGTCAACACGTGATGGTGTGCACCGGCGGGGCGGTCAGCCGGCACCGGCGTCGAGCAGCCTCCGCTCTGACTCGGCTGTGCGCGCCGTCGCGGCGGGGGCCCCGTCGCGTCATCAGTCATGCGGCGTCACGTCACGCGGCGTCACGGGCGTCCCCGTCGGGGCCGCTCGTTTCTGGGCGGTGCCGCCGCCACCGCCGCCGCGGGGCGTCCCGTTCGTGAGCCCGCTGCCGGGCGTCGCAGTCGCAGCGCGCCGCCGCGGTCGACACCGACCGGCGGCTCGGTCTGTCACTATCGGGTGGCGTTGCGATCGTCAGCCGTCATCAATGGCCGGGATTGGCTTCGCCAGCCGTCAGCAGACGGAAGTCGTCTAGACCGGCCATCGTCATGACGTGGCCGTCATACCGGTACCGTCATGGTGCCAGGCCGCCATCAGACCAGGCGGCGCCCGTCGGGACCCGTCACGTTATCCCGACAGGGGCATAACGGTTGCTCAGCGGGCGGCCGACCGGTGACGGCCGCTGTATCAGGTCAGACCCTGACCGCCGGTGCCTGAGCCGCTATCGGTGGACGCCTGATAGCGTCCGCGCGCCCGGCCGGCCTGCCGCTGTCCGCCCGCGGCGGCAACGGCGGCGCCAGTCCGCAGCGCGAGTCCGCGGCCGAAGCGGCGCACGCGTGACCGGAGGTCAGCGGCGCCAGGTGGCCGGTAATGAGCGCGACGCAGCTGGGGTCCGGCCGACCGGCGGCGCTTCAGGTGAGTCGCCCGCCGCCGCCGCGCTGGGAGGGGCACTGGTGAGCCGGCTGGCAGCAGGTCTTGCGACCCCTCCAGGCCACGCCCATGATCTTCTGGAGCGCCTCCCTGCCGAACGTGCTCTGGCTGGCCGGGAACTGGAGGGTGCGCAAGGTTCGTACTCGCCGCGGCTGGCCGTATTCCGGCAGCTCGCGGGCCACGAGCCGGTTTTTGCTCGGTGTCTGGTGCGGCGTTTTTGTCGCCGGCTGTCGGGACCGTGCTGCCAAGTGCCAGTCGCCTCAGGCCGTCGATTGGTATTCATTTGTCGGGTCACGACGGTACGATGCTGTGAATTCTTGCCGTTTGATGTCGATACCGTCGTTGACAAATGACGTTCCACTCGAGAAGTCTGCGTGCTATTTCGGCGCTCATATTGATCATGCCGCCAAAGCGTTCACTCTTTCAAAACAATCTAGCTGTCGAGTCGACCTAACATTTAGCTGGTTTCGCTCGCGCATTTTAAATGCCGGCTTTCGTTGCGAACATTTGACGGACGCACGCTGCGACTAATGACATACTTACTCCTACGCCGAGCCGAAGCGATCAGCCGGCCGTGAGGCACCGAAATATGGCCTGTCATGCAACAGTATGGGCCCGCCGTCCCGCGTAACAACCGGCCGGCATCGACCGACGGGCCGCCGTCACCCACGACTTCCGGCTCCCGTGACGGCGCCGGCCACCTCGCCGCGGCGGCAGCGCCGGCGCCGCCGCGTGTTCGGCGTCCATCAGCCGGCCGCCGCCGGGCACGTCCCACCGCGCCCAGCGACGCGGCGTCGCCATGGTGTCGGAGTCGACGGCGCGACGCTGCCGGCGCCAGTGGCGGCCCTGCGAGCCGGCGGAGCGCGCGCGCCAGCAGCCGTGCTTGCGACGCCGCGCCGCCCAGCTGTGGTGCTCGCCGGCGGGACAGGTGGTGAACAGGCGCGCGGCCACGGCCGCCGGCCGCCCGCCTGCCCGTGCACTTGTGGGGGTCGCGCGAAGCGGCGTGCCGTCGCCGTGCGGCCGTATCGGCGCGCCGAGTTTGCCCTCGTTTTAGCGCCGCGCCGCTGGTGCTGCGACGCGCGGACGGCGATAGGGGCGCGGCATCCACGTGAGCGCGACGTCGTCCGGGCCTGGGACGGGGTGCGGCGGAGCCACTCGGCCATTTAGGTCTCGTCCCTCTGGCGGCCGCAGCACGCAGCGGAACTGGTCCTGCGTGCCGCCGGAGCGGTCCGCGCCCGAGCTCGTCGCGGACAACGCCGGGGTGCTGACGAGGGCGCCGACGCCGCCGGCGCCGGCCAACTCCCGCCGCCGTGTCCGACGCCGGGGCGCAGCGTGTCTGGGGGCGGACACGTGTCCGACCGCTCTGGCCGGCCGCTATGTCCGCGCTCTGGCGGCGCCGGCGCCGGAGCCTGGCGCGCGCAACCGCCGCCACGGCGCACGTCTGGGACGCCAACGCTAACCCGGTACGCACGGCGCGCCGGCGCCGGGGCCGCCTGCCGCCGCCGCTGGCCCGTCCTGTGGTCACACGCGCGCGTGAATGCAGGCTCGAACCCACCGCACCCGGCCGGCTCTCACGCGAGACACGCTCGCCCGCAAACGGCAGCGTCCAACGCACGAACAATACCGCAGCCATGTATGCACTCAGAAAGGCGGCAATCAAGCGCTTGTTTGTGGTCACGCCTGCCCGTAAATGCATTCACACGCACGCACGCCCCCCCTGCACGCACGCAAGAGCAGTCGCCGTGCACACGTATGCATCGTGCACATACTCCGGGGGTGCATGCGCACGCCCGCGCCGTGGCACGCATCCGCCGGTGCCGGCAAGCGGGCACGCACCACACACCAACAGGCACGCTCCAGCCATCGATCCCGGGACGCGTCTGAATCGATGACAGTCGTGCCCGCCGTCGTGAGCCGTGTTTTGTCGGCGGCTGGGTGCCGTTTTTGTCGGAGCGCCGGCGGCCGGTGTCGTGTCGCGAGCAGCCCGGGTCGGCCGGGCTCGGGCCGGCGCCGACGTCGCCCGCCGTCCCCTCTGACCCAGTTCCGGGCAGACCGGCCGCCTATCCGGTGCCTGCGCGGCCTCGCTCGGCCAATGGGGAGCCGCCGGCCTCCAGCCTTACAGCGGGCACGGGTGAGCAGAGCCCGGGGAGGCCGCTGCAGGGGCTCGGGCCACCGGGTGCGGGCTGGAGCGGGAGAGGAGGGAGTCGAGCCTTTGACTCGTTGGATGCTGGGGTCGTCGTCAATTAGTGTGCTAAATGACTGATGCTCGTGCTTTGGATTGAATAGAGAAATATTCATTTCATCTACGAAAGAATGCGCAACATTCAGGGGAGGCGGGATGAGGAAGGTGGAAGCACAACATTGCTCCCGATTTTTTGCGATGGGCTGCGTTTCAAAAAGTTGTGTTTGCGGTTGTGCATATGCGGTTGTACGTATCGTATTTTCAATCGTCGAGCCGCCGACTAGGCCAGAGCTGGCTGCAGCTGACACTGTGCCGGTTTTGACTCAGAGCGGGCCCGTCAATCTGCCTCAGACGCAGGCAACGACTCAACCATATTGAGCACCTCTTCAAACTCCGTGGGCATGTTCTCTTCTGTCCTGTACATACGCCGACCTGAACAATTCGCGTCGCGTTATAGCTCATTTCGAAATTTCTAGAACACCGTTGCTTTTAATATATGTTATGGACGTAACAGGACCGAGCAATCGAAGAGCCCGAAAGCCCAATAGCAAACTAGACTGCCGTCGGGAGGGGAGATGACGTCATCCCAAATTGTCCTGACTTCCACGACACGCAATCCAAGACGGGGGACATCAATCGCCATCTGTCCGCTGGCTCCTCGTGAGGCGCGGAGAGCGGTGACCTCGCGCCCGGCGCCAGCTCCCTGTCCAGAGTTCGTCTGGTCTCAGCTCGTTCTGCGGTTGCGGAGAGCGGTGACCTCGTGCCCGGCGGCAGCTCCTGTCCAGTGTTCGTCTGGTCTCATCTCGTACTGCGGTTGCGGAGAGCGGTGACCTCGCGCCCGGCGCCAGCTCCCTGTCCAGTGTCCGTCTGGTCTCAGCTCGTTCCGCGGCGGCGGAGAGCGGTGACCCCATGCTCACGCGTCGCACGGCGCCAGCTCCCTGTCCAGCGGCCGTCTGGTCTCAGCTCGTTCTGCGCCGGCGGAGAGCGGTGACCTCGTGCTCCCTCGCCGCCCGGTACCAGCTCCCTGTCCAGTGTCCGTCTGGTCTCAGCTCGTTCCGCGGCGGCGGAGAGCGGTGACTTCGCGCCCGGCGCCAGTTCCCTGTCCAGTGTCCGTCTGGTCTCAGCTCGTTCTGCGGTGGCGGAGAGCGGTGACCTCGTGCCCCCACGCGGTCCGACGCCAGCTCCCGTCCAGTGTCCGTCTGGTCTCAGCTCTTTCTGCGGTGGCATAGAACGGTGACCTCGTGCCCCCGCGCGGCCCGGCGCCAGCTCCCGTCCGGTGTCCGTCTGGTCTCAGCTCGTTCTGCGGCGGCGGAGAGCGGTGACCTCGTGCCCCCACGCGGCCCGACGCCAGCTCCCGTCCGATGTCCGTCTGGTCTCAGCTCGTTCGGCGGCGGCGGAGAGCGGTGACGCCCGGCGCCAGCTCCCCGTCCAGCACCCGTCTGGTCTCAGCTTGTCTGGGCGCCGCCTCAGCACGCCCCGCCCTGTTTCAGCCGCCGGAGAATCAGCTGATGCGCGGGGACCGCCAGCTAGTGAGCACGAGCTGCGCTTCCAGCGGTCGCTGCGCAACCTCAACACGCCCGAGTGGTACAAGAAGTCCAGCAAGCCGGACACGTCGTTGCGACGGGACTATGGCTCGGGCTCGCTGGCAGGTGTGTGTCGACCACTGCTTTTTAGCCCGAATGACTGTGTGTGCTGGTGGAAGGGCAAGTGTAGGTTATCGTGCCCTTCTAGTTATTCTGTGACTTGTGGTTGATTGAGTGGATACGTAAATATTATTTTTATTTCTATTGGATTAGTCGGCGATTTAACTGTGCTGTTGACCATTTGCAACGTTTTGTTTCAGACTGGAATGTGCCTTTTAGATGTGATGCATGTAGATGGCTGTGGCTATTGAGTATTCATAACCCCTGGGTGCCATAGGTGGCAATGTTCTTTAGGGTCTGGATGCGTCAAGATTCCTCGGAATTTCTCGTCTCGACTCCTTAACCTGTGTTTGCATCTGCTGGCTCTGCAGTACTTAAGTGCGGGTTTCTTTGCAGTTCTCGTTGGGTTGCTAATAGCTGTAACATTAATCGTGCGCATTTTATGCTAATGCGGCCGCGACTCTTGTCTGAATATATTTGTAATATCCTTCCATTAAAGATCTGTCCAACTTGTGAACCCATAGGCGTAGGCGTAGTTCCTTAGGCGTAGTCCCATAGGCGTAGTTCCTTAAACTGGGTGTTGGCTGAGGGAGGCTGATCACCGAAAATTATGCGATCTTCCCCCGAAATGCGCGAAAAACGGGCTTCTCAAATTTGACCCACTTTCTTCTCAAAGTGGGGCGCGTGGAGGGGATGGAGGGTGGGGCGACTGGAGCCTACTCGGCAGCTGAATAGGAAACTCCACGCCTGGTAAATCGACGCCACGCGGCGCACCCCACATGGGGCTGCCCAGATGTCTGAGCGGCCGGCGCCGGCGGCGGCCGCGCTCGCTCAAGTCCCGCTATTGACGCCACCGCTCATGGCGCAGCGCCAAATACCGGCCGCAGCGCCGGTACGGGGCTGACCCCAGCCGCATCTGGACCGCGGGCGGCTATAAAAACCGGCTCGGCCGCTTCATCTGGGTCCGATTAGGCTGACGAGCACGGCGGCGCCTGACGCACTGCGGCCTGCCGGACGGCTCGCAGACTATCGTGTTTGATTTGCCACCGCCCCGGCATCCCTAGCCGGGGCCGCGAGCCCAAGTGTCAACATGGCCGGGCGGGCTGAATCACCTGGTGCCGACACGTGATGTGCCCGTGAGAGGGCGCCAGCTCAGGCCCATTGATGTGGCGCCCGTGTTTTGATGCGCCGCCGTCGGACTCACGCATCGGGCGCCGCGAGCGAGCTGAAGACGAGCCATCGCAGTGTGGGTGGGCAGCAGCTCGCTCCTGCTTGCAACTTTAGCCAGGACGCTGCATGACGCACAGTCAGGCGACGCCAGGGGCCACTGCACCGCTCCCCTCTTCTGTTCATGACCGCTGTCTGCCAGACACCAGACCCATAGTCTCGAGCTCTGTGCTCTGAGCTCTGCGTGTGAGCCCTTGGTGTTTCGGGGCCGGACATGCCAGCGAACAGTTGCAAGGCCCACATGCCACTGTGCCGTTACAAGTCCCTCCACGCCCCAGACCTGGCCCGTCTGCACGGCTCCGTATTTTTGCGCCGTGGCTGTGTCGTGTCTGGGACCGTCCAGCCGGCGCCCAGGCGGCAGGCTGGTCTTTACGACGCGCGTAAAGCTTTCATGACACCATTCCGGCTGCAATTTTGGACAGGAAACTTGGTGGCAGGAGGTGGTTAGTGTGGCAACGCCGCCTCGCCTTCCAGAAGTTACCGGCGGGTCTGTGCATCGAGCATGCATGCTTTGCACTTCTGCTTCAAATCTCTCTTGTTTTACAAGCCTTCGTGGTTGTGAGTCAGGCTCGCCGTCTTGAAAGCCCCTAGGTTCGCTATTTGATGTATTAGCTAAGAACCATCCATTTTTCATCGATTTAATGGACGTGGCTACTGTTTTGATTTGGCCATTCTGATTGGACGATTAAGGCTGGGTGGCTAGTGTGGGCTGGGCCTGGAGGCGACGTACGACTCTCCCGCGACCCACTTCTCCTCGCCGCTGGTTTGTCAACCACACGCCACCTGCACCCGTGATGACATTAGCCGGCGGCACGCCACATGCTGGGCCCCGCTCTCACGCCCACCCCCTCCCCCTGCCCGCAGGCGGCTGGTCCGGCCTTCAACTCCAAGTCGACGTCGAAGGAGAGCCTGCAGTCGAGCCGGTGCACCACGCCCCACCGCCCAGTCCAAGGTGGTGATCCCGACGCGCGTGCGGGCCAGCCCGACTGGCGCTACGTGCGCGCCACCGTCGCGGGAGAGCCTCACCAGTCCGGGCTCCGGCGCCGCCTCGCCAGCGCCCAGCGACCGCAGCGGGCCTCTACTACGGCGGCGCGTACCGGGCCGGCTCGGCGCGCGTCTCGCAGACCAGCAGCGGCACGCAGAGCCCCGTCGGCAGCGCCGGCGGCAGCCTGGGCGGCACCGGCCGCAGCCCGGACACCGGCCGCCTACCTGGGCTGGCGCAGCCAGGAGCGGCTCAGCCAGGGCTACCAGACGCCGGTCGACCGGCTGGCCAGCAGCTTCGGACGCAACCGCAGTGAGGGCAACCTGAGCGGCGCGCGGCTGAGCCTACCGCGCGACCGCAGCGCCGGCAGCAGCGGCTCGGTCGGGCCGCCGCGCCAGCAGCCCGACCTGGACGTGCACAGCTCGATCAAGGAGGTGACCAGCGCCATAGTGCATTACTTTGACTCGACGGCGTCGTCCAACGGCGGCAGTGTGAGTGACATGGGCCGCTCTGGCTCGCCGCGGCCGCGGCAACCGCTCGCCGCCGGCGCGCGCGGCTCGCGGTCCGGCTCGCCGTCCAGGGCGCGGCCCGTCTGGCTGGAGACGGCGTTCGTCGGCACCAAGCCCGACGGACGAGCCGACGACGCCGGAGGCGGCCGGCGCCGTGCTGACCGACACGCTGGCGGGCGGTGGCGGCTCGCCGGCGCCGGCCGACGCCCCGCCGCCGCCGCCCTCCAGCGCCCCGCCGCCCCGCTCCGATGCCAAGGGCGACCATTACGAGCTCGGTGAGTTGCTGATGGTGTGACGCACGCGCCGCTGCCGGGCTTGGGCTCTAGTCGGGGCTCCTGAGCTGGGCCGAGTGATGTCCACCGGCCGTCGACCCGCGCTTGGTGTTCTCTGTAAATACTGTTTTTGAGTCGCGCTGAGCTGGGGCATGTGTCTTAGTTGTCGATTGAGAGGCGTTTTTGTTTTGTCCTGCTTTTTGCGTTTGCGCTTGCCGCGGTTTCGTAGCATCCGCTGTCTGTTTGTTCCCTTTTCACTGGATGTGCTTCTCCGTTTGGCATGCGATGCACCGTTGTGTCGTTGTTGGTCAGCTTTTATGCTCAATGAGACGTTGGTCTCCACTCGATATGAAGCGCTTCGCCACGGCGAGTTGGCGCCGGACATTCGATTCCATGCTCTGGCTTCTTTGTGGGGATATGAGAACGCTACGTCTCGAGTATGTTCCGTTTGAGAAAGATGTTATTCTTCAGCGTGGTTGCTGAGAATCTTGCTCCTGTTTCATCTTACTCGGATGTAGTGGTCCCTGATGCACTCCTCAGTACAGTTTAAATAGGGAAGTCATCATATGAAGAGTTAAGCGCGTAGGATACGTGCGTTCGATAAGAATGCTGGGCGGAAATAACGGATGGCTTCCACAATGATCTATTTTGTTTGTGTTTGCTTGCAGTGTTTGCTATATTTTGTCCGAGTCACTTTTATGTTGTATATTTGATTATTTATCTACTTAATAAACTATTAGAGAGCAGCACCGAATTTTGCTTGGTTTTTATTTACGATTTGGGTAGTTGAATGGTCTTTGTTCGACTTGGTATCTTTATTGCGGTGTGTTTCCTTTTTGACAGCACTTCGTCTCGTGTTGATGCTCGTGTCGAGCAGCTTAGTGAGCAAGGTAAGAATCTCACTGGTGACTGGGCATTCCTGTTCTGCAGTGAATGCTTCTGTGAACACGTCCCTGTTTGCCCTACTTCGCGTTGGACTGATAATGGGATCGGCTGACTTTTTTGCATGCAGTGCTTTTTAGAAAAACGTGCAACGCGTAATATTTCTTATCGGCCTAACCCCAGGAGTCCAGCTAATAATGGATTAGAAGCAGCCCGTGTACGTGAAAGATGTTAATCGATCTGCAGCGTGGATCGATATCGATAACTCGTGACGCTTTCAATTCAGTTTTCGCGGCGACTAACCCCGCGTACCGTGCCGAAACTCGAGTCCACTGATGTCGTGATAGATATGGATTGCCGAAAGCCTTTGGAAACGGTTCTCACCGCCGAATAGATGGCATCGGATCAGACAACGGCTGATAACCGACATGTCCGACAGTCGAACGGAGAAGTGGGGATCTAAGGTATCGAAAAGTATGTTAGTATCCTTCAGGCCATGTGATGATGGCGGGATGCCATGGCACTTTACTGCATCTTATCCGCGGGTACATGAGTGCGGGGCTACCGTTCGGGGTTTCAGCTCACTTACTTCGCCGTGCATTGTCCCACAAAGCACTTCCCCACACAAATCAGATGGACATGTTTTGCCTGGGAGAGCATGTCTAGCAAAAATGGGCTGTGTTCTACCCGTACGGGTACATGTTTTCGAGTTTCTGGCCTCATGGCTAACATGTGGAGAGACGTGTCATGGTGCGTCACGTTGCGCCAAGCGGTTTCGAAATCATAGTTTGCCCAGCCTTTCCGCTCCTTCGTTGTAAGTTGGAGCGCTGGTGAACTTGGCAGTCAAAATAGTTGCAATTCGAGATGCGGGTCGAGTCATTGCAGGCTGTTCATGCTACCTTTGCGCGGTAGAGCTGTGGGCTGTGCTACAGCCTCGTTACGCATCCTCATTCTCTTGCCATCTGGTCAACATACTGGATGCTCCAGTGGGCGAGAGGCTACATGTCTAGGCGCGCTCGCATAGCCGCTGCACGCCTGACAAAGAGCGTAATGGTGGCTCAGCAACTTACACGTTCATTTTGCTTGCCTCGATGTTTATTTGCATCTACGTCCATGACGCCTCAGAATGTAAGTAACGATTTTTCATGCTACACGTACTTCATGTAGTTTTCAAACTGAATGCAGGCTAAGCGATGTTTTATTCCACAACTCGAGTTGTGGTCCGGTGTATTTCAGGCCCATGAGAAAAGCGATCGTTCCACCGTTACCGTACACTATAATTCTATCGCCAATCATATTGTGTACGATAGCGAGGAGAATGTAGCTGCTCAGCCTATAACTACGGCCATCCACGCGGGTGTAACGCCAGCGCGTGCAAAAACAGGGCACATTTCCACGCACGATGCCGTCGCCTCTTCCCTATGCTCGGGAGTCGGCGCGCCAGCGGCGTCGGTGGCGCCCTCTAAGCGCGCTCGATCGGCAGGGGGCGGGCGGCCGGCGCCGGCGGCGCGGCGCGGCTCGTCCGTCACTGTGAGGACGTGCTGGACTCGCTGCTGGCGTTGCCGGGCGGCGCGACCGGGGCCCCGCGGCGCAGCAGCTCCACCAGCAGCAAGGGATCGCGGCGGGGCGCCTCACCCTCGCGTGTGCTCTACGAGACGTCGCTGGTGGGCACGCGGTACTACGACTGCTCGCCGTCGGCGCCCGGTGAGTCGGGCGTGGCGCGCGCGTCCTGAACGCGGCCCGCCGCCGGCGGAGGAGGCGGCACGGCGCGCTGGGACGCCGCAGCAGAGGCGCTGGCCGCTGCGCGGTGATCAGCGGTCAGCGGTGACGCGGGTGATCAGCGGTCAGGTGAAGCGGTGATCAGGCACCAGTGAGGCAGGGCAGGTGATTGTCGAGGGCGGGAAGCGGGGGACTCGCCGATTGTCCAACAAAGCTGTCAAGGCGAACTGGTGTAGAGAAGCGCGGTGTGCTGCAGGACGCATGCGCTGAGATGATTGTTGTTGGCATCGCATTGCTTTTGTCATGTTGCTGTCCTTGTTTGCCTTTTCTTTGTGATTTACGTAAGCCGTACACAATGAAGCACGCACCACGCATATAAGAAGTGTTAGTAAATGTACTGAATGTGGTGCTTTAAGCAAAGTAACAAAACCATGTGTGCACTGTGGTGTATCAAGATACGGGCATGCACAGATTTCTGCTGCGTCAGCTTCTGCCCAAGGCAGTCTTTCGCGCCCATCGTTAGACTTGGGTTTTTGGGCCAGGATCGACTCTTCGACGTTCCACAAATTTGCCACTGTGCATGCGACCCGTCATCTTCTGTTGATCTATAATGCCTGTCTTAATTGCATGCCGTTCGTTCACCGTGCACCGAGCGATGATGGCGTACTTCCAGCCCCTTCCTCCCCAGCCACCTCGCGAAAATAAACGCCCGTCGCCGAGCGTCGTATTTCCCTTGGCACCGCACGCCGCTGTGCACGATCGGTGTGCCCGGCCGCCGGCGCTGCACCGCGAGCCCGAACGCCGGCCTCACCGGCCTCGGCCTGGCGCACTGTCCGATGAGGCGGGGCGTGCGCCGTCGGCGTAGTGTACGCATGCGCAGTGGCTGTCACTGAGGGGTGTCGAAGCATGGCCCCGACCGGAGATCACGTGTGACCTCTGGGGGCACAGTCGTAGAGCTTCAGCAGAATGGCAGAAGGGACGGGTCTGGCTCGGAGGACGCCGCTGGACATGAGGTAAGTGAAATCGACCGGCACCGCTAGAAGGATTCAGCAGCGTAGGTGCATAGCTCCCATTCATAAAGCCTGGCCATTGATGCACTCTGCACAGCTTAGCATAATAGTGCCTGTAATTTGCTCATCGGGTGCTGCACTACACACGTGGCTTCCGCTGGAAGCGCTTGTTGGGAGCGCCGCCTAGTTTCGGCATGAGGACGGCCCCGGGCTGCCACTCCTGTATAGATGAGTTTTGAGGTGCCACGCACGCCTCCCGCCCGTGCAGTATTGGACGAGCCTGACGCGGTCTGTGTAGTGTCCCACCGCTCGGCCCCCTGTAACGCCGCCGTCTCTCCACAGAGGAGGCGCCCAGCCGGAACGGGCACCTGGCGAACGCGGCACCGCCGCCGGCGGCCGGCCGGGGCTGGAGCGGCCCGGCGCCGGCCTCGCCGCCCGAGCCGCGGCCCAACGCCATCACGACCGTGGCCTGGGTTAACAGCGAGCCGGAGCCGCACTGGGAGGAGCTGTACGGCGGCAGCAAGGGCAGCGCCGACTCGGGCAGCGCCGAGCACAAGCACAGCGGCAGCACCGACAACTGCGCCTCGAGCGGCGACTCGCTGCAGGCGCAGGTCAGCTCGCCGACGGCCGAGCGCCGGCTCAGCGACTCGATCGACGGCCACAAGGTGCGCTTCGATGTGTCAGACGACGACTGGCAGCCGGGCGAGGCCGGCGAGCGCGGGTGACGCTGGAGGAGCTCGGCCGCCGGCTGCCCCTCGCCGACGACGTGTCCGACGTCGACGCCGACACGGACCGCTCGGCCGCCACCACCACGCCCGTCGAGAACGACGTCAAGGAGGGCGACGAGGGCGTCGAGCCCGACTCGTTCATCACCATCAAGTGCAAGAACTCGATGTGCCTGCGGACGACCAACCTGACCGAGGCGAAGACCGTGTTCAAAATGTGCCACAACTGTGAGACGTTCTATTGCTCGCGCGACTGCCGGCGCGCGCACTGGGACCGCCACCGGCGCGTGTGCGCCGCCATTCGCGCGCAGACCATGTCCAAGCAGATCATCATGAAGATCAAGGAGGACGAGAACCTGCTGCTGGAGTTCTCGCGCACGGCGCGGCAGGGCTTCCTCACTCACGGGCGCGGTCTGCTGAAGGTGTTTTCCCCAGCCCCGAGTCGGCCGACGACTTCCTGGCCAAGGAGAACGGCACCGCCTCCGAGGCGCTCTACATCAAGTGGCAGGACCTGCTGCCGCGCGAGATGGGCCACCTCGTCTACCGCGAGATCATCGACCTGTGCAAGGCGTACAACCCCGAGTCGCGCCTCGTGCTCTACATTGTGATTTGCGTGTTTAACGAGATGCCTCTGAGCGGTGCGGCCAAGTGGGAGCGCCAAATCATCCCGCGCTGCGCCAAACTCAAACTGAGCCCGCTGCTGGGCGGCCGCTCGCCGCAGCGTAAGCCGTCGCCCAAGATCACGCGTGAGCTCGACGAGCTGGAGACGCTGATCCTAATCTCGCTGCCAAACTCGCTGCCGCACATGGCGGCGGAGCGCGCGCGCGAGGTCAACTTCCTGAACATCCTGCGCCACCTGCGCGCGCGGTGCCAGCTTACGTCGCGACTACCCGGAGGTGTACAACAGGCTGTGTGCCTACTCGGAGAAGAACGTGCCCTTCTCGCCCACCACCATCTACCCCAAGGACACGGGCACGGGCAACACGTTCATGTGTCTCATCATGCCCGACGCGACGCCGGAGCAGCTGCTGAAGATCCCGCGCGACTGCGGCAAGGTTAAAACGATCAATATCAGCCTGGACCGGGCCGAGTGACTGGAGGCCGGCCTCGCCCCCATCCCGGCCGTCGAGCCTCGTCGCTAACTGTTCTTGTTATTGTTGGTGATTTTTAATAATTTAGTACACAAGCAGCGAGCAGGTGTTAGCAGCCTCATTCGGTGTCGCTGTGGGTGCTGTAGCCTTGCGCGCGCCAGTCGGCGTCGGCCGGCGCGCCCCGTGAGCGGCCGGTGCGCGAGCAGGCGTGGGGGCGGCGGGCCGGCGGGGGGCGGGGGCGGCCCGGGGGGGCGGTGTGTCTGGGTGAGCCGGGGTAGCCGGGCGTGCGCGGGGCGGGTCGGGCGACCTGTCACGCCGACGATGACGTCGTGCCGTCACGGCGCCGCCGGTCACGAGTCACGGCGCCGGCACGGGCGCCGCGAGCAGCTCCGGCTGCGCGGGGCACCGCCGGCGCCGGCCAGACGGTGAAATGCTTCCGATGCCGGTCGGCATGTGAGCACAATCAGACTAACTCCGGCGGGTGAGACGGGCTGTATACCTCTTCGACGCGGCCGGCCGTCGAGATGTGGATCCGACTT
>NW_023596576.1:46925031-46985651 GCF_011947565.3 Pollicipes pollicipes | reverse complement strand
AAATCGCAAAACGTGATGCAACTCCATGTTCCCAGAGAATGGGAGATCTTTCGACTCTAGCGTCTTCGAAAATAATTAAGGATCGTTCCACCTTCGGGACGAGCGCGAGTAACAGCTTTTTCTTGCGCCACCACTAGAACAGCAACTACGTATACACCGCTGGCAAATGCTCTTCCACAAGTGTTTGCCAGTCCTTCCACCGGCTATCCTCTGAGAAGCAGAGAGCCACCACACGTTACACAGGTCACGCACACAACTACTGCTCAAGGTAAGAAGAAAAAACGCAAGGCAAGCAGAAGAATCAGACAATGTCACGATGCAGTCAACGAGGCTGGGGCGTACGCACCCTGACGGTGCCACCGTCTGTCTCCCAGATCCGCAGCGTCTCGTCCGCGGAGCACGACAGCCCGAGCCCGTTAGGGGTCGCGTCAATGCCAGTCACCTGAGAACACGGCGCAGCGTCAGAAGAGCGGACTAAGAGTACTGGGTCAAACGTCAAGTCGACACCCGCCACCTGCAAACGTGGGACAGTGCGAGCTGGACGCGCGGACCCCTGGATCAGACGTGTGACCAGCGCCAGCTATGAAAAAGCACACAAACCCAGCCCCTTAGTTCGCCCGCCCTGCTGCCAGGATGGCCAGCCAAATACCAAGTGTCCATTCTTCATCCATGCACTGCATGACAAGCAATGCATTGTCATGACAATTTACATTAACCCTCCCAGGTGTTTCAATATGATCAATTCAATCGTCAGGCCCAATATATCAACACATCCCAATAATTCATATGAGAGTCGGACAATAACGAGTTTGATGCCCTTCCAACTGCATCAGTTCAGATCACCCAGTGAAATCTGGCAGCAAACTGTGTCAGCATTCCTCCATGCCTGGCGTCATGCATCACCTCACCTCGCCATCACTCACTGTGCCCGCCCACAGCATCGCACCAACAGCGAGCCATCTACAACGGAAGGCCAATGCTGCGCCCTGACCTGTCGACCGTCCCGACCCCCACCAGCTGCGCCTACTAACTGCCTTGTCATGCAGGCCGCGCAGCTCGGCGGCCGGCAGCGTGTGTCGGTAGACCGCTGGCGCAGCTGGGTGGCCGACCTCGAGGGTGTCAGCGCCGAGCCGGCGCGCCCAGAAGCCGTCTGTGCCTCGCACCTCGCTGTCCAGCCCGGAGCTGGTGCCGCCTCCAGACGGCCGTGCACGCCCTCCTGGCCTGTCCAGCAGCAAGTGGTGATAGTCATACTGGAGGGCCAAGGACTGATGTGAATAGACATGCTGGGATGCTGGGGTGGCTGCTGCAACTACATAATCTGACCAATGTTGTGCAATGGACTTTGCTGATGGACATGTCACATGTCAGCTGCAAGGATCAGATTTCATGGATTCCTGTTACCTTGGCCCTGTACATTTGTATGGTTCTTGATGCTGCTTGATGCAGTAATGCTGTGACTGCATATTGGCGCCGGTTGTCGCGGCTGCTGTGTGTGTGCAGCGCTCAGGAGCTTGCCATCATAATTATAAAAAAATTTGAAGGTAAGAGCATGAATCTACCTGTTTTGTGATTATTCACAATATGTCCTGCCTTAAACACAACAAATGGTTTACAATGATTTTTTTTCTAATGTTAGGTAGGAAAGTACACCCTGACCTTCATTTCAAACATATGCAGCAATTCTAAGGGAGAATACAAGAAATGTACCCATACAAGATCAGTTTGTTCCTTTCCACTTGTTGCAGGAAGTGTCAAACATGCCTCCAAAGCATTTGAAAAATCAGCAAAGGCTTGATGATCAACATGGTATGCAACTCCACAAATTTGTTTTTTAACAGATCTTCAAACTTACCAGGCAGTTTTAATGTCCCCATGCTGGTTCACCACACCTGGAAATAATGTGTGCTTTAGTCATTCAATCAATCATGATGGTCAGACCAGCACACAGTTCAGGGTATTCACAAGCTAAAACACGCTTAGTTACCAGATATCTGGACAAGGTACCAAAATAATGTGGTCAACTCAGATTAGGCTGACTACATGCTCCTCTCTCCATATCTCCACTCAACATTGAGGTCACAGAACAAGACGGTGTAGGTGTACTTTCCTACCTAACGTTAGAAAAAATCGTTGTACGCCATTCGTCGTGTTTAAGGTGGCACATCGTAAATAATCTCAAAACAGGTAGAATCATGCTCCTACCTTCGAATTTCAATAACTTCGATGGCGGGCTCCCGAGCGCCGCGCGCACCGCACCGCCTGGACTCCCCAGCGCCGTTTCTGCGTTGCCGTTGCGTAAATACAATATTTCTGCTTACCAAGACCTGTACAAAATGTACGGGACCAAGGTAAACCATTCGTCGTGTTTAAGGCGGAACATATCGTAAATAATTTCAAAACAGATAGAACTGCTCCTATCCTCGAATTTTAATAAATACGATAGCGAGTTCCCGAGCGCCGCACGCACTGCACCGCACCGCCTCGACTCCCAAGCGCCGTTTCTGCGTTGTTGCGAAAGTACAATATTTCTGCTTATCAAGAACCATAAAACATGTATGGGACCAAGGTAACAATAATAAAGCAACCAAATCGTTTCTTATCGAGTTTAGGTACATTTATGAAACACACAGGCCAGAATAGTCCGAACATATCCTAAACTAGCCTAACCTAACCAAACCTAACCTAACCTAACCTAACCTAACTAACCTAACCTAACCTAACCTAACCTAACCTAACCTAACCTAACCTAACCTAACCTAACCTAACCTAACCTACCTACCCTAACCTAGCTAGCCTAGCCTAGCCTAGCCTAGCCTAACCTAACCTAGCCTAGCCTAGCCTAGCCTAGCCTAGCCTAGCCTAGCCTAGCCTAACCTAGCTAACCTATCTAACCTAACCTAACCTAACCTAACCTAACCTAACCTAACCTAACCTAAAACCTAACCTAACCTAACCTAACCTAAACCTAACCAACCTAACCTAACCTCCCCACCCTATATCCCCTTCAACCCAGCATCCCATTGGCGTCCATGTTCCATGCCATATATAGGTGCCATATAGTGAGCTTTTATTTAGCTGTCATGTTCTCATTTTGCTTTACATTCCCCACCCAATCCCCCTGCAACCCATGGTCCCGTTGGCGTCGAGGATCAAATTTCATGGATTCTTGTTAGCTTGGCCCGGTACATTTTTATGGTTCTTGATGCTGCTTGATGCACAGTAATGTTGTGACCCGCGCAGTAATGGCGCCGGTGTCGGGTGGCTGTGTGTTGCGGCGCTGGGAGTTTGCCATCGTAATTATAAAAAATTGAAGGTAAGATTATGAATCTACCTGTTTTTGTGATCATTTACGATATGTCCTGCCTTAAACACAACGAATGGTTTACTTTGGTCCCGTACATTTTGTAGAGTTCTTGGTAAGCAGAAGTATTGTATTTACGCAACGGCAACAGCAGAAACGGCGCTAGGGAGTCCAGGCGGTGCGGTGCGCGCGGCGCTCGGGGGCCCGCCATCGAAGTTATTGAAATTCGAAGGTAGGAGCATGATTCTACCTGTTTTGAGATTTTACGATATGTCCTGCCTTAAACACGACAAATGGTGTACAATGATTTTTTCTAACATTAGGTAGGAAGTACACCCTGACTGAACAAGACAGTGAGGTGACACATAGATGAAGATGTAGAGAAACAAAGCTTATTTACTGGTTGCATGTTCTTTTCTGCCTATAGATATGCAACCTGTTAGCAAGCCTGAATACGCCAAACTCAGGGTAACAGTGCATTTATATCATCACCAAGTTAACACACTCTGGTAAATCGAGGCAAATCACCTGAATGCGACATCCCAGTTCCCTTCAAGTATTCAGTCTTATCGAGACTTTCTGAATACCTTCGACGTCCTCTCACTTCGGGCTGAGCAAGACAATAACAATACGTTGACAGTTTATCTTCACAGTACCACTACTTCACCAATACTAAACCTCGCCAAACCTATGTGATGCAAACCGATTGCCGACGCTCTTCCCCTGAGAAAGTGGAGCAACTGGCAAACCCACGGCTCTTCAAATAGCATATAAAATCGCCAACTGGGAGCAAACAAACCCTCCGCATAATACAAAATCCCACAACCCCTGAATGTCTTCTTCCCACAAGGTACATGGCTGCGTTTTGTTTTGCCGAATTAGAAACACACATTCATGGCCGCAGAACTGTTCGCCTTCACTCTTAGGAAGACCGTGAAAGATAGACTCTACAATACCTAACCAATCCGATCAATTTGACGTCATGAGACTATTTCGATCATGCATTTCGAGGATCACTCTACCTCCATTTGTTTCGTTAACGAAAGCGTTGGTTCTATCTTAAAATATGGTAATAACAAACGTAGTTCTGTTATATCAAAAACGGGGTAATAGGTTTGTTTTTTGTGCGAATAGCACGATCCGAAATAATTGCGATCAGAGCATGCCTGCCATTTTCCAATGTTTCCACCAGTTGCCATAGAAACAAGTTGCCGCAGGTAAACAAATCGTCTGGAAATTCAGTCGATGGGTGGCCGCATGATGGTGGGTGGTGTGACTGGTCTCGATCGTTCTTGGTGAATCAGTGCTGTACTATGGAACGCAAGCGTATCCGCGTTTCTGCACTGTATTCCGGGAAGAAATTTTGACTTGAAAGCGTCTGTTTAACTAGGTAACCGTATTTTTATAAGCAGAAGGCCAAACATGAACCGTATGTTAACGTTTCTACCAAAACCTGACTGCTGCAAGTTCTCGGAAGTATGAGGTGAGGCGTAATGTAGCATTGTGCTTTGCATTATGATTTAGCATCGTCTTCGTTGGGTCTTTGTCTTTGTCTTTGTCCTAGCATATACATATGTCTCCTTCGATGATTATTCTTCGCAAATGTAAAACAGTGATCATCCTTCATGCTAATCACATTTGCACGATCTGAAGATGTCACATTATTGGGGAATGTGTCGGTCGGATGTGTGGGATGTGTTGGTCGGTTGGCGGAAGGCTGTGCCCGGGGTTTTACGTATTTTCTGTCATTTAACTATTGCACCACTAATTTACTACATGCACCTGGGTGGGACCTTGTACCTCTGGTGCCGTTACCCAGGAAAAATCCCGGCCCCCTTTCGCTTTAAAAAATGGTTGCGCCCCCCCCCCGCCGTTTTTTTTTACAAGGTTCTTATGCCGGTTATGCCCGTCAAGTCAGCAGCATCTCAAGGCCCTCAAGGTTGGATAGATCATCATGAAACGACCGGAGAAGGCCGCATCGGCTGATCCTTTACCACATAAATTTCCTCACTGCCGTTTGATTTTTCACGCTCCTCTTGACTGTTTCGAAGCTACCTTTCTATTGCTTCGAAAGACTTTGATAGTCTGGGACGTCCGACCGGCCCAACCTTGTCGTATTCCTCTGAACTTACATATGTATTTTCATAGGAACTGATTCTTTCCCGTGAGCTGGCTGCTCGATCAGACCTTACTGAATTGTCACAGGCATGTGTTAGAAAACCGACATTTGAAAAATACCACAGCACAAACAGTTTTAAATTCCGCCTATATCGTAGACCTCTAGCAGTATGACGTGTGTCGCGCGCTGCAGGCCTGTTTCTTGCATGACTGGTCGTTTGACCTTCCCAAGAACCCTTGAAAGGCGTAGTTATTGAGTTATAAGGGTGCGTCAACTGCAATGGTAATTTGTGCCTTGAAAGGCTTTGCATAGCCTTGCTTTGCTCTCCGGGCGCCTAGAAACCCTTCGATTGTTTCATGTATCTTGATCGCCGGAGCCCTCTTGGGTCAATGAGTTCTCATCTGGGGTCCTGTGAACAGTCTTACAGCGCTCCAAAATAAAGACCAGTTTGTCTTTGTTTTGTCTACGAGGCTCGTGTCATCTGTTCGTGCCTATGTCGTTGTCACCTAGCCCCGCCCCTGCACTCGCAGGCTGCACTGGCATGGCCGATGACGACGACTATGACTTCTCCGGCCTATCCGTTGCTGGGCAATACGACATCGAAGCATCCGTGCTCGCCGACTGGAGGTCGCAGAACGAAGAGGAGGACGACGATGATTACTCCTACTTTTGTACGTATCATGTTCATTGTGCGGCAGGGTAAGCGTGAGTGTGTCTGCACTATATCGCTTGGAAAAACATCCCGTCTGTTTTTGTTTGTTTTTTTTGCAACGATCCAACTTCGGCTATCTGGAAGTTGAAAATATGTCCCCGACTTTTCTAAAATAAATTATGAGCCGTTCCAGATGAACTAGTCAGATGTTTACGTGCTACCACGTAGTCAGTTTGACACATTGTAGCGTAAATGTATTTCGATGTCAGATCAAGCCAGGTAGATACGCGAATAATTTTTGAAGGTTTACACTTTGCAGACTATGCGTGCTTGTAGATGCAACATTTCGAATTTTTCATTCCCCCTATGGTCCTTTTTTGTAATGCATCAACTGAGTTGGTCTTGGGTCAACCAAGATCATAATAGCGCAGACGATATCTGGTCACCTTTGAAGGCCATGTTAGGTTAAACAATAACAAGATTTGCCAGAACCGAAAGAATTCGAGGTGACTATCTGTCATAAACGAGCCAGTAAACCTAATAATTTTTTAGACCAAATTCCCAAGGAGGTCGTCATAGGCCGTTGCAGGTCACATGAAAAGCGAGGGTGGACAAATTCTTTGATTTCCTAGCCTTGATCCTTTATTTTCGTTAAAATTGTGCGATGTCTCCGACCAAAATGGAGAGGCTCATCCGCCTGTCTTTCCTCATTCACACGACGCCCCGACTATCCAGGGCGAGCTACATGCTCCAGCCATGCATGGGCTCAAGTGCCCCCCCCCCCCCCCCCCCTGCGGGGTCCCGTCCGGGCACCGAGCACATACCTTGTGCTGAGTCCTGGTGGGGGCTAAGTCTCGGCGGGCGCTCCCAGGTGTGAGTAGTCTGCCCCCCACCGCCATCCAATCACTTCTCCCACAGGCCTGAAATGGTTACGGAGAGCCAGAAGAGTTCTAGTCCAAAACTGCTGGAGACTCTTTCGATGACCCTGTTGCGAGACTAAATGACTATCATTACGGGTACTAGAGGGCCTCGAGGTCACCAGACGCGGTTGAGGATTTGTGAGTTGTTGTAAGCGGCCCGTAAGGCCACCAATCATATGACACATGGAAGGTCAGGTTTTTTTGGAGGATGCTGATAGCAAGGGCTATCGACTGTCGTTTTAAGTTCAGCGACTTCATTTCCCTACAGGGCCCGATCATCCTCCGTATGACATTGAAGAGAAACTACGCGAAATCAACAAGGTGCACGAGGAGGACGAAACCCCCGTGGAGAGCAACCGGCCGAGAAAAATCAAGTTCAACAACAGGGTGCAGATGCGTGCCATCTCTATGCGACGAATCCCGCCGCCAACAGGTAAGCAGCCGTTTCGCTGCAGCGGAGTGGCGTGGGAGACAGGTTGTCGTCCTTTCATATTAATCAAGCATGATTATGTGTGTTACACTAGGGTTTGGCGTCGGAGGTGAAGGTACTCCGATGTCATTTCTTCCTTTTGAACTTGCTCCAGGTGTCGCCGTCTGGCAGAGGTCTTGTTTGTTTCAAATGCAATCCGCCAGTTGTCGAGGATATCTCACATGGGGTTGAGCCCTTGAGCCCAGAGCTCACCGACGGGTAAGCACCGACTGTAAGTTGACATTGCCCCATACACCGAGCCGCAAATATCTGCCACAGTAGTCAAAACAGGGTCAGTGTCTCCACCGACCTGGTGCGTCCAGTCATGAGTGATATACCGAGAGCTCACTTCCGTGGTTTGATTTGTGCTCTCCCCACATAATCGTTATATTGAACACTTCTCTGGATCTATCAGTCGCTTTTATGATCCTGTTCGCAATAAGAGACAAGAATACGCTTGCCCTATGCTAATTTGGTGGTTGTGGTTTGGTTCGGGTCGGGAATCATTTGATTCTTCACCATGGGGCAAATAGCCACGGAAAGGTGGTGACGGCGGGCACACAAGTGATAGGCGGGCGAGTTCAGTTCGGACACGCGGGGTCTGTAACAGAAGGCTTTCAGAGCCTCGTGAAGACCGGACAGACACGGCACAGCGTAAGACCACAAGGGCATGTGAACTCTCTAGCGCCGGTGGTGACCGTACTAGGTAGTGGAGAGCTAGAAAGTCGCGCTCGGCCAACAGTTCGTCAGTTTCGTGCCACCGGAGCGTTTCAGGGTGGGAGACATATAGTTTATTTCATCATACAGACATACAGTTCATTTCACTGATTAGAGTTCTGGCGTCAAAATGTAACGTTTTTTGAATCCTTTGTTTTTGCGTTTGTGAGTAACCAACCCACGCCGTGGGGCAGTATGTTATGTGGAAATGAACGAGTCCTTCAATCTCGATATTCAGTTTCAGCTGGAAGCTGATGGCTTCATTTGGCTAGACCCTATAAAGTGCCGTAACACCGTAAAACAGTGGCAGATACCTGATGCTTCCAATTTAGGTTAGCATAAACAACGATTCTAAGAACCTTTACTGAAGGCGAGGGTTTAATTTTTACCTCCCTAATGTTGGCCTAAAAATTTATTCTTGCCCGTGTTGAGCAGACTTTACAAGCGAAAGATCAGTTTGACGAGACAAATTTTGAGTCGATTCAGCGTAAGGCAATTTAGAACGATTCTGAAGGTTGTCATCCAACCATGAAGGTTGGTAATATTGGCGCGTTCGGGCGGGGGTCAATTTGACCTCCAATGGTTTTTTTCGGAATGATTGCCGAACGGCACGGGGTACTGGCACCAAATTTGGCATAGCTTTAGACATTTGAATAGCGGATCGTTTGCTCTCAAATAGTTAGGTGTACCTTGTAAGATTACTGATCTATGGCAGGTCAGTCAGGCCATGGATTCCGCGAGTATAATTTCTGGGGAGTTATTCAATCTGATGCAATAACGGAGTGTTAGACGAAGCCATACATCTCTGGTGTAGTGTGTTCGTTTGAATTTATTGATAAGAGGAACCGCGTTGTACATCTTCCATGGACTTCTTAAAAGTCAGAATAGGTCCCTGAGCTAAAATTACGCAGGTTAACATTTTGTTTTAGGAACATACTGCCTAGCGTAATCCTTGACTCTTTTCAAATGAAAAAATTAAAGCAGTCTTGTATGATTTCGGTCACCATGACCTCCGAAAGGTCACACAAGGTTACTGCTCTTAAATGAGCACCTGTGATCTTTTGCTTAGAACAGGGATCTGGGCTCATGGTATTTGCATGAGAAGGGCTTTGGCTTCTTGAGACACCAGTCTGGAGTTTGACATTGTTTGACCTTATTTAACTCGAAGGTCATGACCCAGAAGCCTCAAATTTGACACAAGCGAATTCACGTACGGGCCAGCACGCTGTGAATTCAGTGTATCTAGCCCTCTTAGTTTCTTAGATCTCAGGCGGCCAAATTAACCTACCCGAGCGAGGGATATTCAGCTATCCACCAGGGCACGTGTTAATAATCTGAGCGTCGTCGGCGGACGTAGTGCTAGAAAAAGACCATAAGTAAATGCGCAAACAAAATTGATCCTAAAATTCTCCCCTGATCTACGCCGTGCGTGACCGGGAGTGCAGTTTCGTCACCTTAGACACGCCGCGAACGGCCCGCAAGCCAGCCACGGAACCAGTGGCTCACCAACCCCGTACCAACCAAGCCTCCAGAAGCCAGCAAGGCTGAAGACTGTCAAAAGCTTTCAACGTGCCGGTCGTCGCCAGTGTCATGATTAAGCTACGATCTGTGTTACTGGTTAGCAAGTTGACAGTGCCGAACACCGTCGACTCCGTGGGGTGACCTGGGCAGAAAACATGCTGCTCGGGATATATAACGTGCTGTTTTGGCATGTAGGATTCAGGCTGGTTGCCGACTATTCGCGCGCAACGTTTTGCTACCACTGACAGGGTCGAACTATGCCGAAACTTTTTTGGGTCGTTCTGATCGCCGGTTTTATGCAAAGACGTCACGGCAGCTTTTTCCTGTACGGACGGTACATTTTTCGTACAGACGGTACGTTGCCGGACCCTAGCGAACTATTAACAATGCGCAGAAGATGAGGCGCGATTACAGGAAAGATTGATCTGATCAAAGGTATGGTAGCGCCGCCTACACCACCGGCTTCCGTCCTAACATTGTCATTTAGTATTGCACAGACGTTTTACCAGTACTTCCCGGTATATTAAAGGTGATTACTGTTCGTGCGAAAGAGTTCGTTAGTATTTCGGAGGACCACCGACATGAGACGTTGAAAGAAAAGAGTCTCTATTAGCCAAAGAGTTGCAAGGCAAAGGTGAGAGAGGGGTTGGAAGGGCGGCGTCGCACACTCCGAAGTCGTCGTCGTCGTCGTCGTAAACGCTGTCGCGGCTCGCGTCGATCCGCGCCGGCGGAGTCTGAACGTGGACTAGGCTCGCGTCGAGCCGCGCCGTCGGAGCCTGAACGTGGACTAGGCTCGCATCGAGCCGCGCCGTCGGAGCCTGAACGTGGGTTGCTCGGCAGGGACCGTGCGTCCTCGCCCGCGCGTCCCCATAAACCTACGTGGGTTTATGGGCCACAGATGTTCGGAACCAATCGGCAGAGGGGCCGCTCACACCCTCGCGGAGCCGCCGCCGCCGCACCGGCAGCGACGGCCCGTTTGCTCGCTAACAATTACCTTAACATAACTCTCAGCCAGTAATGTCGAAAATCTATTGACTGAAGCCGTTCCTTTTTTATCAACTATAACTAGCTACTTAGCTTACGTTTGCTTGCTTGTACTTTTTGGCAAACACTGAGACATGTCAATTCCATACGGAATTGTTTTCAATAGCGTCATTTTGCAAACTGGTCCAAAATGGCAGAGCTGAAGCAGAGCCACAGTTTGATGTGCATGGGCCAGTACCACAAAAGCCATTAGTACAAAATGCAGCTCGTTTTCGGGATATTGCTTGATCTGATTCTCCTAAAAGCGTGGTAACGGACACGTCAGCAGCCGGGCGATCGCTCTATCATTCCATTCGTGTGGTGCTGGAAGTTGACCAATCTAGATGAAACAGGGCGACGCGAACGTGCCGAAAGCTTGACGTGCGTGAGAAACACAAACGTGGTGTGGAAAGGGGGCTGGTTTTGCGGAAACTAACCGATACCCAGTAATGCGTGCCACCGGACACCACTTCTCTCACTGCTCCCAGCGATATTGGCACACGCCGTAGTACCGTAGTGAACTTCTGCAGTAAATTTTGGGTTTTCCCGTCAGATTCGCTCCCTGTTTCCATTTTTGCCAGCCGTGCTTGTCCACAACTTGTCATTATACACCCATGTTCTGGGATGCACCTTAGTAGAGGGGTAATGTTTACATAGGCACTTTTGCATACAACATTCCAAGTGTTTTGTCGTTCATAAATTGGCTATTCACGATTTCACAGTTTAATTTTTCGTAAGTCGCCATTCAGCCAGTGTTGGCTTAGTGATTCTTCAGTTTGGCATGCCGCGCTCTTGCAAGCCATCGTATTCCGAGCTCCTAAACATTTTATGTTGCGAACAGTCGTTTTTCCTGTGCTTGTTTTTTGATCGGTCATCTTTTTTCTTCTTTTCTATCTGTTGTATTATGTCTTTTTATATTTTTTTCTATCTTTTTGGAACGTTTTTATTTCCTCATTTGGTCGTACTCACCATTTTGAAACGTCGCCATTTTAACACGGGCACGTTTTACCATTTGCCATCTGGACTTGTCACCTATTTTACGTGTCGTCTTTTGTGGGTTGCCGTCTACCGCATAACCTATTCTGGTATGACGCCTTTTTACATGTTGCCATGTAGCACTCGATAAAAAAACATTGCTGTGTTTACAGCTTGCATTTTCTCGTAGTCCTCTAAGCACATCCCATAGATCACTATGGATTGATCATATTCGTTTTCATTGAACCCGCAACATTGGCAGGGCTTTTAAATAACCGCCAACATAGGCATGAAGAAGGGTTCGGAAATTAACGGTTCGCAGGGCAATTTTAGGAAAACATGTTGTCAACGCTTATGCGGAAGCACGGCGTGTACGTTCTTAATAGACGTCTAATGTGTGCAAGACTCCGAGCACCAGGGACGATTTCATTGTTCAGCTTGAAAGCATAGCAACTCCGATGGCCATGCGCCATGACTATCCATCGCATGTAACTACGTGCTAGAAGCCATATGCTGCTTGGTCATCAGGCAGTTCGCAGTTTTGACAGCGGGCGGTGGTTGTTGCCGGGTGCTGACCGGTGATGCTGTCGGTACACGCACCGTGCGCCAGCGGGTGTAGTGGCGTGGACACTGCAGTCGCAGTGTCCTGCGAACACTGCGACATTGAAGCACCTTATTGATTTCAGCGAGAATCTCTATCGCTTTGGGCGCATGCTTGAGACACTTGCCAGACATGGACACAACCCTGTTTCCTTCCCATACAACTACTGTGTACCGTTTCAACTTTCACTAAAATTTCAAAAGAGCCATTTCAAAATCCATTACCTGTTTCTGACAGTTGGTTCGTGACATGCGTGCAGCTCGCGTCCTCGTTTAGCATTATTACGTATATCTTTCGCGAGGGCAGCTCTTTCCGATGCACCGAGGCGCTAAACACAGTCGGGGCTGCTCATGAATGGAAATGCGGCATTATAAGAAACGTGCCTGGATTTCAGGACAGCGCGCCGCATTACATCGCCAAGGGGATCAAGCTGTGGCTTAACACGCATCCCGAGAGAATGCAGTTGGGTAGCTCTTAACGTTGAAGCGGGCACCTCATTGTTTGGACTTGTCCACCAGATTTGTACTTTTGGGATGCTGAAAGAAGGCTATTTAAAAGCCATCGAACAATTGGCGAGGAGATAAAAACTATTTCCGCGGCATTCTGCGGGCTAGTAAAGAAAATCCAGAAACAAATTTTGCACGTACCGCATGCAATTGCATATCTACATGAGCTATCCTCGTCAGATGTGACAAAAGGAGAAGGAGGAAGGGAGGAGGAAAGTATAGGAGGAAGATCGGTCCCCGACCTCACGACTTTGTCAATAAATCTCCTCACCGGAGTAAAGTGGGAGACCAACAAGAGCAACGGCACCGTCCGCCTAACGATTCAAAGTACAATACAAACCACCAGGACACCGCTCAGAATAAACGGGCAAACAAATATCCCGATAAAACCATGGGTAACTGACCCCACACTATAGCTCCTCCATTTGGCGAGATAAAGGGTGATTCCCTGGAAGCCATCGAAGAAACCGAAAGGACCATGCCATGCGGCAATGAAGACAGAAGAACAACCATCTCCAGACCGAAGGTTGTGAGGACACAAAAGATCAGCGTGAAGAGGCACTGTGGATGAGTGCGGCTCCTAACCCTGGGTAACGCTGCTGCAAATGTCAACCGTGAAAGGCCTCCGCGGATCTTCCGACGGCTCGCAGAAATGAGTCTTGACGCCAGCTTGTGACAAGCATCAGCCTGGTGTGACAAAGATACTCCGCTGAACCTGCGGCACACCTCCAGCTGCCGACCAGCGGGGGTCCACCGGCGCGGCACAAAGCTGCTGTCGCTGAGGTAGAGAAGGGAAGCCTGCTTCGAGGAGTTTTGTGATTTTTCACGACTACCGACACTGAAACAACTCAGCGTTGCCGGAACAGTCCAGAGCTCGGGCACGCATCATTCCTATGCTCGGATTCTTTCCACGACGCCCAACTGTCGCAAAACGGATCAGAGCTGCAACAAAAGTACATATCGCACGGGAAATGTCTGAACCGTCCAACAGGTCTAACCCAATAACGGATGACCATAACCCTACACTGTGTCCTCTGTCGTGGTGACTCCAGAGCAACGAGGCTGTGGCCGGACTGGCCAATCAGGCAGCGGCGTGGCGCTCACAGGCCCGCAGTCATCGACATACCATGTGCTCGAGCGGCCGTCCGTGACCTGACACACTGCATGACGACAGCTCGTGTCAAGCGCCAGCCCACCTGATCCAGACACTTGGACGGGAAGCCTTCGTGAGATGGGATCGGACCCGCCGCATCGAAGCCGCGCAGAGGGTACAGCGTACCGACCAGGTTGACGTTGCGCCGGATTGGCCGGCCGGTATCCCACTGTGCCGGCGGCGTGGGAGGCTTGACCACCTCCCCTCCCCGAACAGCCTACTCGGCCTACCCGGCCAGAAGGAACTGGTTCTGAGGCGCTTCCTCCTACCCTCGAGGGAGCCGCGTTGAGAGCCTTAAATTGAGTTGACCCTGCGGGTCGCGCGGTTGGGACCGCGCCAGACGTGCCCTCGCACAAGGACGCGAAAACAACAAGAAGCTAAACGGCTCGTTAACATGCCCCCGCAATGCTTCCGAGACATAGCTTATTGTTCCATTCTGTGCCCTGGTCAAGCTTTTATGAACTTGCATTCGAAACATAAAAAGCACTGACTGGCATCTGTACTGACCAAAAGTATTACCACGAACGCGAGTCAGTGCACGATAAGAGTCGCTGTTATATGCGTTACAATTACACCGAGGCATTGTCGAATTAAAACACTGCACTTGAAAAAGCATGGCATGCGTTCACTTTTTCTTCTTAATTACGGGTGGCGGAGGACCCCTGCCCTTCTTCTGGGGTGGCGCGATAAGCACCATGTTCTTGTTAATCGTCCCATGCACCACAGTTATCGCCTCCTGATCGAGCTTCTCCTTCATCTTCACAAAGTCACTGCTGACCTCGATCTGGGAGAGGTCCACGTAACCGACGCTCGCCTTGGGCAGCACCTTCATGAGAGCCAGAGCGCCTACTGGCGTCACGGGGTTGTGGCCGAGCCAGATCTTCTCCAGCGTCTGGTTCTTGCGCAGCCCGATGGCGATGGGTCGCATGCTGGGGTCGCGCAGTCGGTTGTGCGACACGTCCAGCTCGGCCAGCGTGGTGTTCTTCTTGAGCAGGTCGCGCAGGCCGCGCGCCACGTCCGGCCCGAGGCTGTTCCAAGCGAGGTCGAGCCGGCGCAGGCGGCTGTTCGCGCGCAGGCCCATCAGCAGGTCCCGTGCCGAGCGCGCGCGGAACGTGTTCCAGGAGAGGTCGAGCGTCTCCAGCCCCTCGTCGGCGGTCAGCACGGTGCCCAGCACCTTGCCGCACTCGGAGAGCTCGTTGTAGCCGAGGTTGAGCTGGCGCAGGTTGAGGCTGACCTCGATGACGGCGGCGAGCGCGGGCGCGTCAACGTCCAGCAGGTGGCAGTGCGACAGGTCCAGCGAGGTCAGTGTGTAGTTATTGCTGAGCATCACCCGCAGGCTGTCCAGCCCCGGCCCCGTCAGGTTGTTGCGGCTGAGGTTGATTGCGCCAATGAAGCTGTTGTCGTTCATCATGGCCTCGATGTTGGGCAGGACGTCGTCCTCAAGGCGGTTGTTGCTCAGGTTCAGGGTGGTGGCGGTCGTGTTGTATGCCAGGGAGTGGCACAGTGGAAGCATGTCCAGCCTGGTTAGGCCGTAGCTCTGTAGGCGGAGGTCTTCGGCGTACGTGTCCAAGGACCGTAAGTATTGGCTTATGGGAACCACGCCCAGCTGTTTACAGCTAAGCTGATAGGTCACCTTGGGATTTGATAGCGCTGGTCGGGGAAAGAGCTTTTCTCTGTCAGCTAAGACACTAAAATCTGGTTCTGGGATCGGAACTAACATAACAGATTTTGGTGGCAATTCTTGTAAAACGTCAGCCGCTTCTTCAGGGCTCACTGAAGAAGTCGGGTTGCTGGAATTATCTTCAGAACACGTCTCTTCTGTGTCCTCTTCCCCGTCCTCGCACTCTTCGTCGCCGCTTTCGTGCACCGCATCCTCATGTACAGATTCTGCATTGTTTTCGTGATTACTACGAACATCCCGTGGAGGATTGCTCTGGGCTTCGGGAGCTTCAGAGTCTTCCGGCTTTGCTTGTGCTTCTTCGAGCGGAGAGCCTTCTGCTCCGTTCGTTTCTGTATTTTCCTGATTTTCATGAGCGTTATCTGAGGAAATTTGACCTGGTTGGACCGCTTCGTTTGGATTTGTTTCCTCTTCTGGTGCTGCATTCTGTTCCTTTGATACAGTACTCGGAGGAGTATTTTCTGCAAGGCCCGACTTTTTAGAAACCACACTGGCTGAAGTTTGTGGGTCATTGTCTACAGGCTCGTCCGTTTTTCCAGTGTCGCTTGTACTTGCATTTTTTAAACTGTGTTTGGACGCTGCGCCCTGATCTATCCTTACATTCAGGGCACTAGCTCCATTGACGTTCGGGTCATTCGCCTGTCCGGTCTTCGCTACATCCTGATCACTGGTCCCATTAACGTTCGGGGCATCTGCCTCTCCGGTCTCCGGTACATCCTGCTCACCGGTCCCATTGACGTTCGGGGCATCTGCCTCTCCTTTGTCCGATACATCTTGCTCACCGGTCCCATTGACGTTCGGGGCATCTGAGTCTCCGTGCTCAGATTCCGTTTTGCCTTGCGTTTCTTCAGGTACGGGTGGATCGTCTTTGGCTATGGAATGGTGCGATGCCTCCTTTGTTTCTTCCTGATTTTCTTGTTCTACCATCCCTTAAATATTCTCAAATTAAGGTTTTACGAACATCATGTGCATGTTTCATGTTATAAATACCAATTTGCTGCGGATGTTCAATGATTATGAAGATCTCACCGATTTGGTGCACCGTCTATGCACCAGCAATGAAAAATAAAAAATCTGCACTGAAACGGCTGTGCCTTTTGTAAAAATGATGGGCTCTCACGTGCAGTTGTTGTAAACGATCTAATCGTTTCATATTTTTAGTTGTGTGCAACGTTCGTTAATTTTTTATTTGTATCCGTCAGTTATGTTCCAGCTGTGTCTGTAAAAGTATATGACACACGGGAAAGCCTCGGATTGAATACATGGGCGGATGGTCTTACAACCGCAGTCGTATCCAAAAAATCCCTTCTTGCTTTTGTTCTTTGGCAGATGAGAACGACGACGAGGATGAGCCATTCGACTTGAACAAGTACGAAACGGATGAGAAGGTAGCTGATATCGAGACCTCCATCAGCGCGCCACCACACCCGATGCCGAAGGTTCCCGATCCTCCTAAGAGCTCGCACGTTCCACCCCCTTCAACGCACGTCTCCACCATCAGCGGCTCTGTTGCGGGCATGTCGCCGACGGCGGCCGCCGGCGTCCACCGCAAGACCAAGATTCAGAGCAGGACGACCATGTCAAGGAGTGGCCATGGGGTGTCGAAGTCAGTGGGTGGCGCGTCCACAAGTACGTATGCTTATAGGGGGGCTCATGCCAGCAACGTTCGGCGGGGTTTTAGTGACTCTCAAAATTTACAGTCTCCAGACGAGTTGGCCGACGATTGCCTGTCTGTTCTGTCGCTGACGGACGACGACGCCGACTGCGTGGTGCGGCCGGCCCGCTCGGACACCGGCTATAGCAGCATGACGCCGGTCGAGGAACCGCCTGAGCTGGAGCGGGACGCGCAGATGGAGCCGGTGCTGGAGCCGAAGCCGGCGCCGGAGCCTGTTCTAGAGCCAGAGCCGGTACTGGAACTGGAGCCAGTGCGGAAGCCGGAGCCAGTACGGCGGCCGGAGCCGGAGCTGCAGTCGCAGCCGCGCACCGAGTGGCGGGCGGTGCGGCAGTTGAAGCCGACGGCTGTGCGGAGTAGCCAGACGCAGACGGAGCGGGAGGATCCGGCGCGTGGTTGCACCGCCCCGGCACCGTCCGACGACGACCCTGAGCCGGACGCCGGCGCCCGCGCCTCATCAGGCCAGGATGAGCTGGACCTGGCGAGAGATAAGTGCGGCCAACAGCTGCCGCAGCAGCGCAAGGATAGTGGGGGCGAGGAAGACCAACCAGGCAACGCCAACGCTCTTGAGAATGTGGCTTTGTCTGTACGTGGTAGTCGTGACACTCGAGCAGGCCAGCAGGTCCAAAGCCAGGGCAAGGCGGATATCCAGGCTCGCAGCGACGATGTTGGCCCGTGTCAGCAGTCGGACGCCCGCAAAACGGACAGCCCGAAGTCTGTGGACAGCGCCGTGGAGTCTATGGACGACCACACTTCCACCAGCCGTGAATCGAGCACTGACGGCTGGTCCGGAGACGGCCTGGAGCCGCCACCGACGTCGCCACAGGCCTCGCGGCAGCAGTCTCTCGGTCTGACGGGCACCCAACACCAAATCACCACCATGCCGCGACACAAGAGGAAGCGGGACCCGTCGAAGGGCGCGAGCCCCGTGGCCGCCGCCAGCCGCCGGGCTCCGCGTGTCGCCACCTCGCCGAAGCCTGCTACGGCGGCTCCTGTGGCCTCCATCAGGGGGGCGCACGCGGCGCGCGGCGCCGGCGGGGCCTCGCCGACCCGCCGGCCGAGCCCTGTCAAAGGCCCGGCCGGGGCCTCGCCGGAGAGGCCCGAGCAGAGGCCACACTCGGCACCGGCGAGGTCAGCGCCGCCGGCCGGCCTCTGGCAGCGGCCCAAGCAGCGGTCAGTACCGGAGCGGGCCGACGCGCTGCTAAAGGGAGGGTAGTGTCTGTGACGGGCCTTTCCTGGGCTTCAGTACTGTATGTCATCAGCTTTAGTATCAGCGCTTGTGGTTTGGGTGTTCGCGTTAAAAAAAGCTATGAGGAAAGGAGCGGGCAATGTATGGTATGGCAATACGCATGTGCATAATAAGGTGACTTATATTGTAGGAATTATAATGATGCATGTAAAGAGCACTGGGGCAGAATTGTACGATGCCAGGCCACTAGATCAATCGAGGCCGCCTGCGTAGCACGCTGTGTGCGGTGTAATGGCCCTAAGGACGATGTGCACGCGCTGAGCCCTGTTTTAATGAGCCTCCGATCGTCCGTCCGTGGGCCAGTGGCTGATGCCATTCCACTGACCGGTCACCAGAGCTGGTCAGCTGTCGGCCCAGCCGCCGGCCGCCGCTGCCCGGTCCCCGACCCGGCGCCGGCCGGCCTCCCAGGACCCGTCGCTGACCTTCCAGCAGTGGCTCGTGCAGCATGAGAAGGAGCGGGCGCAGGCCCTCAAGGACAGGAAGAGCGGTGCCAAAAAACGCAAGCAGGAAGCACACATCAAACAGGTGGGAACGGGCCAGGGTTTGTGATGCATTCCCACGACGTGTTACGCTCAGGTCAGCGGAGCATCACCAACTCGTACGGATTACGGCATGCTAGTTGATCATTCGGGTACCGAAAGTGTCAAGCTGCGCCTCTGGGAACCTAAGGAACCTGAGAGAATCTAAGAGTTGAGAAGCAGGCAACGCCATATAGGCCCAGTAGTTGAGTGTGTCCGTAGAACCCCAATGACAACGAATGGATTGTTCAAGTCACGTTTGCTCCTGGTTGAAACCAGGAAAATAAGAAACACGTTCTTATGTGTTCGCTCGAAAGGCGCTGCACGTGGTTAACACTTGTTAACTGATTGCCAGATGGCTTCAGATGCCTGTCGTATCGAGCAGGGCGCATGTTCTCGGACTCGGTCCCAGCACCATTGGCTTGGAAAACCAAATGCCCTTCCGTTTCGCCACTGTGGCGGCTTCAAATGTCGCGCTCTGAATAGGCGCCGGTCGAGCTCACCTGAACGGGCCGGCATGTCGCCTTCGGTTCAGACGCTAATCCCCTACCCATGACTTCGGTTTAGTGGTCCCGTTGCGTCACCCTGTGACTGCAAACGAGCCGGCTTTGTTCACCTTTTCATCCCAGAAGTCGTCCTTCGGCTACGGAACTCATCCTTTGCTAACTTTCGCCGGGCACAGAGCTGATGCAACGGTTCGTCCAGTTTTGTTTTTCGGACGCAGCTCCCAGACCGTTCCGTACGTTGTAGTGAAATTTGGGCCCGCCCAATTTGAAACCTCTTGACACCCGACCTGCAAGTTTCAACTTTCCGCCCTGTCGGTTCACTGAGCGATAGCTTCGCCCCCGAAGCTTGACGCGGAAAAAGAAAAGAGGAAATATTTGTTTTGCGGCGCCTTCTTGGTTCGTGTGTGCCCCTCGTCTCATTGTCCATCGATTTTAACGGCAGTTCATGGTTAAATTGTGCACGCGGTCAGTGCTCGTGAATTCCTCCAAAGGTCGCTTGGTTCGTGTTGGTTGATTGAAATAGCTCGGGAGTTCAATTCGTTCAAGGTTACGCCAGGTCACGCCTTAACAAATGCGCCTAACCAGATGACAAAGTTGATGGGACGTTCGCTACCGTCTGGTGTGTAAGTAAGCATACAACGCTCCGGCCAGTTAACTCTCCTAGCATCCCCAGGTGTAATGGGGCCTTTGGAAGGACTGAGTGATGTTTGGTTTTCAGTCTTGTACGCATCGCAACCCGGATTATTTTACTGGAGTTGCTGTGATCCGAATCAGGGCTTTCTGATTACAGCACTGTACTCTACCAACTGGGCTGAGCGGGAAGGACGTCCTTTGGGAAGTACATCTTCCCGCTTAGTTCAGAGGATAGAGCACTGGACGCACCATCAAAAGGTCCCGGTTTGGATCCCACAAATTCAAGGAGAGAATTCGGGTTGTGATGTGCACATCACTGAAAGCCAAGCATCATCAAGTCTTTAAGGACTCCATAACATCCGATGAGGGCCGTAGAGTTTCCACATTTGGGGTATTATTAAGTTTTGCGGATTTTTAAGGCTATTTTGTAACGTTAGGGAGCATTAAGAGGAGTGTTCCATAGTTGTGGGGGGATTTGAACTAACCTGGTCATTTTAATGATCATTTAGTGCAGATCACAGTCATACCCTTTTAAGACCTAAAGCCCTCTTGTTGCCAAGGTGGACGCCCGTGTACTTTTGCAGACTATTTCATGCAGACTATTTCAAGATTCCCAGACATTCGTAACACCATATAAATGTCACGCAAGTATCGCCGCCTCATTGAACATTGTAGTGTCAAACACCAAGAACAAAAATATTCATCGAAATATTCGTGTCCGGTGTCCGTCCGCGGATTCATGGCATCAACGGTCATCAGTTACCCTGCAAACATTTGGATGTTTAGAACGCAAGCTTCGAGCACAAATAACGTTTTGCGCTACATCGTACAGGCATTTGGGCAGTGGTACGAGTTAGGAAGGAGGCATTACCGGGAATGGCGAAATGCAGAATAGCGCCATTCTCCAGCATGGCAATGCAAGTATACAATATGTAAGAACACCACGAGAAACGGTCGAAATACGCACACATAACGATGTTGTGGTGTTGGAAACACGCGCTGGGACGCACTCCGTCTCTCGGCAGGTTTGAGGTTTTATAATTGAGTCAGCCGTTCCGCTAAAGTGACAGTGGTGACACGACCATCTGGCAGCGACACCGACGTCAGGCGAACGCCCCATGACGCAATCAAACGACAGTGAATCGAGGAGCTTACCCGTTAAATATTGAAATTGTGTTGTCTGGAGCAGCCTTGTTGGACTTCAAAGCGTACAAATTATTGCAAGTGAACACACTTCTTCGTATCTGATGCTTGCCTCAATTTTCCCAAATGTGGAGCGTTCCCTTTAACTGGCGGTAACATTGCGAACATCCTAACGCACCAGAACAAGGCGATAGGCCCAACAATGATTCCCTTCGTGGTACCTTTACATCATTTCAGTCCTTCTGTAAGGCGGTAACGTCCAGCCAGCTTTCAGGCCCGTGAGAAGCTTAGCCAAAAACAGATGGAAAGTGTCTATGGTAGTTTGGAGGTCAACCAAGGTCAGGGTCAAATCTGACGGTCTTGAAAACCACGCAGAAGACTAGTGCATATTTTAAAGCCTACCGATAGCGCAGTCGTACGTGAACCTCCAAGCGTGAGATCACCCAAGGTCAAAATTACAGAAGGTCATGTAATGACCTCAGGGTGATCTGGCAACTCTTGGAAGCAGACGGCGAATTCCTTGACCTGCATCAGCTTTACTCGACGGGAGAGGCGTTCTGTTAAGCCTGTGTCTGACAACTCTGCTTTTTGAAATATATGCATACTTTTCGAGTATGAGGGAATTTACGTCACTGCTGGGCCCCCCCCCCCCCCGCCTACCCTTTGCAGTGAACCTCTCCAGTGAACCGATTATCAGTGTATAACACGGCCCATCACCCATGGCCGCGTGGCTCGACACTTACCTCCCTGGGTGCGTGTCACGTTCAGGAGCAGGCGCCGCGCGCGTTCCGCGTCTGGCTGCGCAAGAAGCGCCAGCAGCAAGCGATCGAGCAGCGCGTGCAGCTGCTGCGCCAGCAGGAGGCGCTGGTGGCGGAGGCCGAGTTCCGCGCCCAGCACGGCGCGCACGGCCAGCAGGACGCCTTCCGGCTGTGGCTGCAGCGCAAGAAGCGCGACCGCGAGGGCTCGGCGCGGCCGCGGCCGCAGGCGACGCTGCGCTCTCTGGCCGGCCTGTACAGCGTTCATCCGCCGTACCCGGCCGGCTTGACGGTGTCGGCCGGCCGGCCGGCTGCGCCGCCGCCGCTGCCGCCGCCACCGCCGCACGCCCAGCTGCAGCAGATCTACGGCCCTCGTGAGTCGTCTGGCAGCGGCCGGCTGTGAGGGGGGGGGGAGACGGTGGCCCACCCCTCCACTCCGAACCACCGTCCGGTTCCCCCTACAATGGCCGGCTGTGGAGAGAACCGGACGGCGGTCCGAGCCGGCGGCGCAGGTCGTGGCGGGAATGGTCGCAGGTTTCGGACGTCGGCCAGCCGTGTAGCGAGTGCTTATAAGTGTGTCAGATACGAGTGCTTTTCCATGCACTGGCTTCGCTAATGCGCAGCTTGCATGCATATGTGTGCGCTATATGCAGACATATGGCGGGTAACTTAGGTGTGGTACAAGTACAGATACTTAGCAGAGCGCCAGCCATGAGTAATGTGCCATGTCACGGTCATTTCCACCGACCTTATGAGTCCGTGGAATAAGCATCATCGCCGATTAAATGGCGCAACATTCAGTCACTAGCGAGTTCCTAGAAAGATAAAACAAAATCGCATCAAATCACCGAACAGGCGATATGATGGATTGTCCCGCGTGCATTAGGCCCGCAGGCCTGCATTCAGTGGCGTTCTATTAACACGTGATTAGATGAGTAACTGAAGGACATGAGTCCTAGCCAGGTCTAGAGCTCGGCAGCTCGGAGTCTCCACGGCATGAGACCAACACTCTGACAAAGGGAGAACGACAGTTGTGCCGGCGAAAGTGGGGGGCGATGGGTGCAGCCGGTCTCATGCGTGCACCCGTGCGCAAACCATGCATTCGCCAGTTTGATGGCGCTTTTAACAATTGGTGTCTCGACGATGAGAGAAAAATGAAGTGAAACCAACCGCGCTGTGTAGATAAATGGACCACCTGTAGAACTCCGTTTGGGTTCTGCGATGTCCAGCCCATAGCAACGCCAGTAGACGGATAGGAAGCTGCCCTTTTAGACCCGGCCTCGCATGTCACCGTGCTTGAAAGGCGGGTTTGGTGACGAAAACTACGCGGTGTCTGCGGCTGCGCTCCCTGCGAACAGTACCACCCCGAGAAGTACTGCTGCCACCGCATGCGTGAGCTGCTCTGAAATCATCAATTTCATTGGCTGAGAGTATCAGGCCTCGCCAGGCCAAAAGTCAGTCGGTCTTAATACATCGGCACTTGTAACTTTCCGCGCAGGCGTTATCACCGTTGTACATCTGCCTGCAAATATCATGCAAGGGGAATATTCCATTCCAATGCTCTGGTGAGAGCTATATGCATAGGCTTCCAGAATGTGGATTAGCTTCGTTCGCTTATGTTTCTGGACCATCTACTTGCTACGAACACATGCGCCTGTGCTCACCTCCTGCGTCCCATGCCGCTAAAGCAGTCTTACTGGTGGTAGGTTCAGGGGAGTGTTCCACATTTGTATCGGGTACTGAACTGAAATGGCCATCTTGAAGATCATTCGGTGCAGTTCACAGCCCTATCCCTCTCCTATACCCCTTTTGTTTCTGAACTTCACACCTGCGAAGATGTGCAGACTTTCTGGAGACTATTTCAAGGTCACCTAGGCATCCATGACACCATAATAATGAAATTCATATTTTGTCATTCCACTGTCCATGCGGCGGTCAAGGTCAAGACAAATATGATTGTTGAGTCGTTCATATCTGACGTTCTTTAGCACAATTACCAGACATAACGGCCATCAATTGGCTCTCAATCACTGTTGTGCAAGGTACGATGACGTAATCAAATAGTGACCTATTCTGCAGCATGTTAACTCAATAGAGAACTTGTGTTGTCGACAGCATTCTTTTCCACGTAAAAGGCACACCAATAGTTATAAGTGAGCTTCTTTCATCGTATCTGATGATTAAATGTCTTCCGATGTAGAACATTCCCTTTAAGTGAAAAAAGCATCGAGGAACGTTGCAACAGAGCAACTTGCAATCGTTGAAGTATCGGGTTCAAGGCTTAGGGCGATCGATTATAGTTTTCGTTTCCACCGCCTGCCGTGATTCCGTGTGTAGCAGCACTTGCGCCCCCCCCCCCCCCCCATGTCGGCACGCGACACAAGGCCGGCCTGGGGCACTCTGGAGAGCTGAGTCGACAGTCACCGTCACTGCGGTGTCTGACGACCGCTGGCTCGCTGTCTCGAGGGTCGTGGGGAGCACTGGCCACGGCAAGCCTGTTGCATAATGCACTAGTCTCACACCAAGGCACTTTGATGGGGTGCTGGTGTGCTGTTGATGTCTTGTGTACTGGCCGGAGGGTGCATTTGATATGATATATGCACTGTTGCCGGTGATCATGAGAGGGGGGGGGGGGGGATATGGGTCCAATGGCTGCGCAGGACGTGAGCACTAAGCACCACTATCATCTGCCGCCGTCCTTGTGCACTCTGCTCGTCTGCCCAGCTTACCTTTTCCTTTTGAGCCGGAACCTTCAGAGTGGGAAGTTAATTCATGCCGATTGATTGCGAGCCGCACTATGAAGGTCAGTTTAGATTTCAGACTTGATTAGTCTCTCGTGTCCTGCGTAGCGAATGACTTTCTGAAAAGCGTTGCTCATCTGAAATAAATCGAAATGGTCCGCTTGTTTTTGCTTTGCAGTGTCACTCCGTAATCATGGCCCATTCTACCACCCTTAGTCCCATAGTGCCGCCAATTCTGGTTTTATAACAATTCGGTATCAAATGCAGCTTCAATGAAAAGGCTTTTTTTGTCTTACACTTCGTTCTTTGGACTTGGTGGCTTATGTTAGTAAGTGACGCAGAAGTCAAGACCGATGTCTTAAGTAACAGCGTCAAAAAAGAAGATGATGGGGTCTGGAGACGCCTTGACGCGGCCTCTTCGCTCCGTGACCCTACAGCGTGGTACACCAGACATGTTCGCTGTACGACCACGCGCAGTGGTTGCCCCCGAAAACCTTACACGACCATCACCGTGTGCTGTGTGCTGTGGGGTTAGTCTCCAGTGAGCCGTTCTGTCTCCAGTGAGCCGTTGTGTCTTCGGTGGGCCGTTGTGGCTTCAGACGGCCGTTGTGCGCCGGCAGATGCGGTGCGCGGCGGACGGAGCCGCTCGGCACGCCTACCGGGCAGCTGAGGGGCCGACCGTCCAGACCGCCTCCGCGCGCCAGCCCGGGCGGCCCGCTGCGGGCGCCTCTGCGGCGCGGCCCGCACGCCGCCGCCGCCAGCTCGCCCGGACGCTCAGGACCGCCGGCGGCGCGCCACCTCACGTCGTGTCCGTCATGCTCAACACCAACTCTTTCAGGAATCGCTCAAATGCCCGAGTGTGGCGCGGCGCTGCGCAGTGGCATGCGTGCTGTGCCGCGTGCTGAGAATGGCCGCCGGCGTTGATGTGTGCTCCTCGACCGCATCAGTGAAATACACCTCCTGAAGGCCGTGAACCTGTCTGATACGGCGGGCGGTGAGGTAAGCTCGCTTACATTTCAGGTTGATAACAGTTCAGTCTAAATGGGTCTAAATGAGACTGCAGTAGCTCTCACGGAGACGTAGTTCGGATGCGGCTGTTAGTCGGGGGGTGGAAGGATGGCATCTTGAGGACTTTCCGCCGCGAAGTCCTGCTAGACGGGTGCCTGCAGTCGACGCCATGTTGTGGCCAGCACAAATGCTCCCATTAGAAAGTCGGCACGGAACGGCTTTATTATCTGGAGAAAAAGAATGCTGCGAACAGCTCACACCGAAATGCGGCCGAAATATGGGTAACGGTACTCGTGGAATCCTCGCAAAAAATACAAGTGCGAATATCTCTGTGATAAAAGAGATTAAGCAGTTCAGTTGGGCAAGGTCAATGAAGCAACGCATCAGTGGTTTTGAGGATCCCTTTGAGGATTGAGGAAGCGTCCGTTCCCGTCTCCGCCCCGCTCGGCAGCTTATCTCAGTGTCGGCGCGGACAAAACGGTCAGCCTGAGCGGACCACGGTGTCGACAAGAATGCGATGAACTCGAAGCATACTGGGATGTACTGTTGGTCCAAAGAAGGAGTCTAACAATTTCCGCTATCTTGCCACTCCTTTGTAGGAAGGTACCATGCGATTATCGCAATGTTGCGTAGGAAAGGCAAAGAGCTCAGACGAGCTAAGTTTTGATACAAGTGATAGACTGGCTCATTGCGATGAAAGTAAAGGGTGCAATTAACATTTGTTGTTTCTGTAGCAAAGGAAAAAGGTAGGCAGTAAGTCAGTTATCATAAGAGGACCTTAGTGAATACCCGATGTCAGCAAGGAAGAAATCACCGCCGGTTTTCGAAAGCATAGCCTCTTACGCTCAAAATAGCCGGACTTGAACACGCGTTCGGGTGGGGATCAGTTGCCCCCCCCCCCCAAGGGTTTTACAAAACAATTTTCGAGCAGCGCGGCGTAGCCCCCACCAAACTTTGCATAACTGCAGGCGCTTGAATAACGAATATTTTGGTTTGAGAACTTAGGTATACCTTGCAAGGTCACCGACCTGTACCAGGTCAAGGTCAGGCCGCGGCTGTCAGCGAGGGTGATGTATAGGGAATCGTTCAATCTGATGCGACGACGGAGCATTAGGCGAAGCTATGCATCTCTGAGATAGTTCCTTAATGAATAAAACAATAGAATTTAGGATTAAAACATTTCATTGGCGCAGGACCATATGTCAGACGGAGGCTTAAACCAATCTGCTTTTTTACTTGAAAGCTAGGTGTGTGGAGTTGCTTCTGGCTCTGAATTTAACTTTATTTACAATAGGGACCGCAACGGATAGACATCTCAAGGGTCAGGGTAGGTCACTGACCTAAAAGGACCCAGATAAACTTTTTAGGAGCTTACCCCTTAGCGTAGTCCTTGGCGCTTATTGAAATGTGAAAATCAAGACAGTTCTGTCGGAGTAGGTCACCGTGACCTTGTTTAGGTCAAACGAGGTCACTGACCTCAAATGGACGTCAGTGACGTTTTTCCTAGAACAGATATCTTGGTTCAAGGCGGTTGCATGCAGAGGTCTGGAGCACTTTGGACACTAACCTGGGATTTGTCCTTGTTTAGCTTTATTTGACCCGAAGGTTACGACCTAGGAGCCTTTAATTTTGATACAAGTGAGTTCAAATGCAGGCCAACCAGCCCCGTGAATTTGGTGCATCTTGCTCGTATTTCTTGAGATCTCAGAAGGACCAACTGACCCTCAGCTGAGCGAACGGTTTTCAACCGTCCACCCAGGCGCGCCTTGATATACCAAGAAGCATATTGAAGTATAGTTCCTGGTACAATGGAGGTCGTCTATTTTCAGCATTAAAAGTTAAGAACTAGTAAAGCATCTTATAGAAACCCTATTGCGGTCTGTATGTTTGCTTGTAAGTCGGGAAAATAACGGATTAGCTCCTAACATCCCTGACGGGCATTTGATGTGTACATGATAATGTGCCTACACAACATTCCCTGGCCGGCACCTTATCCTAAACAAACTGAAAACGAGAACAGGAAGCAGAGGCACATCAGCGTCGCTAGCTCTAGTAGCGCTACCGAGGCCAGGCAGGGATACTCCGCCTCCAGACGCCCCTCCGGCTTCATACAGGACGTCGGGCGACGGCGGGGCACTTCGGCCGCCTCGACAAGCAGCAGCTTATCCCAACCAACCTGGGGCGGCTGCGGGCTCCTCTCAACGGCGCGCTCTGCCGTGGCCACACGCACCGTTTTGGCAGCCGTTGTGGCAAGACACGGGGTGGTGCCTGTCTTCGGGATCAGGTAGTCAGAGGCCGTCTGGCGCGACGGCGTGTGACACCGTCAGCCGCGCGCGCTGCCGACACGGCACCCGCGGCCGCAGCTGGTCGCTGGTCAGCTTGTGGGGCTCAGTCGCGCAGCGGCGCACGACCGCCAGCGAGGCGCAGACGTCGTCACCGGTGGCCGTGGTGGCCTCAACGCCGATCTCGAGCGCGGCGAAGGGCTCGCTCCACCAGTGCCGGCGGCGGAAGATCTGGGCCGTCGAGAACCTCATCCTGCCGCCGCTGACCACCGGTGCCGGCGGGAGAAGATCGGGGCCGGTGAGAACCTCATCCTGCCGCCGCTGACCACCGGTGCCGGCGGGAGAAGATCGGGGCCGGTGAGAACCTCATCCTGCCGCCGCTGACCACCGGTGCCGGCGGGAGAAGATCGGGGCCGGTGAGGACCTCATTATGCCGTCGCTGACCACCTGTGCCGGCGGGAGAAGATCTGGGCCGGGGAGAACCTTATCCTACCGCCGCTGACCACCGGTGCCGGCGGGAGAAGATCGGGGCCGGTGAGAACCTTATCCTGCCGTCGCTGACCACCGGTGCCGGCGGGAGAAGATCGGGGCCGGTGAGAACCTTATCCTGCCGTCGCTGACCACCGGTGCCGGCGGGAGAAGATCGGGGCCGGTGAGAACCTTATCCTGCCGTCGCTGACCACCAGTGCCGGCGGCAGGAGACCTGGGCCCGGTGGGGATCTCATCCTGCCGTCCTGCCGAGCGCCATGCTCTCGGCGGATACGTCCCAGCGCAACGACAGTGCGTCAGACGCGGACGGGCGTGCCGGCCGTCCCGTCCAGCACCTGGACCCGGAGCGGTGCGGCACTGCTGGGCCACGCCGACCACCATCCCGCCCAACTCACCTACGCCTTCAGCACCTCGTCCGCTTGGAAGGTCGGCTTGACGCTCTGGAACGAGCCCGCCGCCTGGCCGACCAGCGAGAACCCCCAGCTCCGGCCCACCAGCACCGTGGACGGCAAGGCGGCCGCCGCTAGCAGCACCAGCAGCGTCGCTCGTCTCATGGCTGGACCGCGGTGTTTTCCCAGCATGGCGACCAGTGATTCAGTGAAACCGCCACGGAAGACGCGGAGTCGCGTGGTATCTTGCGCCAAAAATATCAGATCCCACATAAACATGGTCAGGTGGCCCGCAAGACGGAGCATGCGTCCGGTCTGAGCCGATCGGAGGCCCCTGCGAACATCAGAGCCCCTGGGGCTATCGAAGTGACCAGGACAATCGGCGGCTCAGCATGCGCTGCGCGAGACTGAGGTCGCGAGGGGCACCATAAGTACGGTCAAGTGCCAATAAAGTATTAGTAAGGATGTGGTTATCTTATGCTACCTGAGAGAACACGTGGGCTCCAAAGGACCAAAGCCCGTAAGAGGGTTCTTGCTAAGCCCTCCTGTCGGTGCGGTAAAGGTCCCCGTTATGCCTCTCTGTCGGTACGGTAAGGGTTCTTGTTATGCCTTCCTGTCGGTACGGTAAGGGTTCTCGTTGTCTCTCAGTCGGTACGGTAAGGGTTCTTGTTAAACCCTCCTGTCGGTACGGTCAGGAATAAGGACATCCAGGACAGAGAGAAGATCCGGAACGATCTGAAGCTTCCATTCCGATGAAGATGTCCCGAGGCGGCCCGGAGCAGCCTGGAGGCGGCACAAGTGCCACTTGTAATGGTTCAAGAGTCGTTGGATCAATGCGAGCAGTCATAAATTGTTGACGTTTACGGCTTAAGAGTGCGACACCGAGGTGACCAAAAGTTTGAATGCGGTTTAAACGGCATCTCTGCCATTTGGCTCGTGAAATGGCCAGGCTGCTTGAAGCGCCGTTTCTCTCCCCCTTCCCCCCTAACCACACACGAGGAAGTTAAATGTCCTCGTGTTGATGGATCAGAGGTAGATTCTGGAGGCTGATAACAATGCATGCATACGCATGAGCGTTGCAACCCCCGGGTTGGTACAGTCCGCACTTCACAGAAAATAGTCTAATCTGACTAAAGTGACTAAGATAACTTTGGACAGATTGGGCTCTTTCTGTGTCTTTGCTTTATTAAATGGCAGTTAACCAGATATGAACATTTTTGGTGCCGTATCCAGGGGAGGGGCTTTTAGGGCTATACCCTTTGAGGTGGCGGCTACCCCGATACGTGTCGGCGTTTAAACCATGACCCGTGTTGCGAAACTACACCCCTGCGTGCGAACGGCGGAGGGGGAGGCGTAATTGGTACGGCACCACCTTTCCAGCAATGTTGAAAATTACCTTATGATCATGCTTTTGAATTATTGGCACCAGAACTGGCTACGGCACCACCTTGTCTGAGGCGTTTCTTCGCCGACTTTTGTCCGTTGATTTTTATGGCTAATAATTAGGCTAGCTCATCGTTTGGCTGATCGATGATGGCAATATAGTCAACTTGAATACGAGTAAAATTTACACGAATGTCTGTAGTGCATGCATTTTCTTAGGCAGACCCACGATCCCCAGATGGTCCCGATCCGCTGCGCGCGGCATGTATGGAAAAACATGTTGAGCGGAATGGGGCACGGAACAAAAGACAACACTCATAGTGCAGATTCATTATTGTGCCAGAGACTTAAGATATTAAATCAATCAAAAATCAGGTTTCAACTGTGCAAAAAAGTCATAATTTTTGTACTTTAGTCAAAATTAATTGGAGTTTAAGTGATATAAGTGCATGTTTAGTTTCCACTATTTGGTTGATTCCAAACAAATCAATGAAGGGGAGGCCACCTTTGGGAGCAGCCGCCTGAGCGCAGCGCGAGAGAATTCTGGCGCTGCTGGTGAAGGATAGCGAGAGGGGATGGGCACGATTGTGGGAGTTGTTGTTTTGGTTTTGTGCGAGTGCTGCTATCCAGTCGTGCAGGGGTGGCATGGATCTTGATGCCATGGAAATGGAGTTAAAGGGAGAATAGGTGTGAGCCGTACGTTAGGATTGACGTGCGTAGCTCCATTATTACGGTTTCCCCACCGTTTATAAAGGTTTGGCGGCGCCCCACATTCGTCCTGCTCCACACCTGCCTTGTGGCCTTACTCTCTCATCTAACTGTAGCATCTGCAACAGGTATGTGTTTTCAGTATGTGCAGCTGTGCATTTTTGCTCATGCCATTAGGCGTGCTATTTGATACCCATGAAATCTGAGCTTATCAGTTTCTGTATAATTCCCTATGTATGTGTTTGTAACAGTCAACCTGATAAAGTTGCGAGCCAAATTGTGTGGAGATCCATTGCTTTTGGGATTTAAAGTGGGCTGTACTATACTATAGCAAAAGGTTATTATCTACTTTTCCATTTCTCTCAAGTTTTGTATCTCCTTTTCTACCAAATTTGGCATAACTCTGCCATGTGGAAAAAACTGCTGCTGCAAATGCTGATATGCCATACTACCTTTTCACCCATGGTAGAGCAAGTGGATATGAGTCTGCCTCTCTGCTGCACTTGGCTTAGTATGATGAACATTGCTTAAAATAGCTTATTGTCTATTGAGCAGAAAGGCTTAGCTTATGCCTTAGTATAGGCTAATTGCATTGCATTTTACATGAATATGTGCATGTTTGTATTTATTTTTGTATATCATAAGATGACCAAGATAATGCTATGACCCAATTGCATGCAAGCTTTCTAAGGGAGTCCTCAACTTTGGATCCAATTGCAAATAATGTGCAACCAAGCAATGAAAAACAAAATCCATTTATCAGGTTATGTGCTAAGTAAAAGCAATTCTATGGTCCTTGTTTTAATATTTCATTATTATGCTACAAACTGATAGTACAATTTTGTATATTTTCAAGCTGATAAGGTTTCAACTATGACTATTGCTTCTCAAAAGTGAAGGTTATGTTTATTTTTGGTATAATTGCATTATTTAATTACCATATTATTATCCTCATGTATAAATAAATGTAAGGCATGTAAATTCAAACATTATACACAACTATGAAAAATATTAATCAACACCAATGTGTCATTAAAGGCATGATTAAGCATTATTAGGTTATCTTCCTTAGGTCAATTTTTTGGCCAACATTGCATGTTGGTTAATAGTACTATTTTTGAAGGATGATTTAATTAACACCTAGTCTTTATATATTACAAGTATTTTGGAGCCCCATAATAATGGTTTGGCTACCTATCAGCTGCATATTGACCATATTTTTGGGTGACTAGATGAATTGATGTAAACAATATGAGTTTGGTTGTATAAGGTTGTGCCTGTCATTCTATTTTGTGCATGAATTTGCATTTATAAATACATACACCCAGGTGATGTGAGGCCAGAAAGTGGCTGTATGAGCAACAGACACAGATACAACTTGTCAAGGATTTTGTTGTGCCTTGTTCACTGCATGCTTGTATCTGGCATAATGCTAGACACAATTCCTATAATATTAGGTGCAATTCTTATGCAATCAGTGAAATAGATCTTAAAAACTGTTCCCTTGACAGCAAGTTAAAGATGTGACAATTTGAAGACAAACCATATTTGTGGCTATTAATATGGATATTTTGACAGCAGCATCAAAAGTTCATGAGATCCTACATTTTTTGTGTTGTGCACCATCTGGTACGAATTGGCCTCATTGGATGCCAACCGGCTGATGACTCCCACAGTAATGGGTCACTTTTGTTGCATTGACAATGACAAAATGTTACTGAATTTCTCTGAGCATTGCACATCTCAGAGTGACAGTGATATCTGAATCTGTTTACCATTGCTTACTGAATGAGCAGGCCTAAATTCATGTGCTGATACCATGTCAACAATATGGTTGTCATTTCTGTTCTACTGAGTCACTACAGGCTCATTTCAACTACTCTTGGCTAAGCACATCCAACTAATGGCCACAGTACCAACAATTTATATCTTTTACTAATTTGCTCAGTACCATGTATTTATTTTTGTGACTATGCAGCAAGTTTGGATTCCAAGACACAGCTCTATCCTTTGTCAAACCAGCTCCCACCAGTGCACTGTGTCTGTATTGCCTGAGCAGAATATGTCGTGGTGACTGGAAGGGCTTTGCCAAAGCCCTACAGGAGATAACAATCTGTGTAAAATTGCATTTTCCATGCATGTGAACCAAAACTACCATAATAATTTGTAACTCAGAGCAAGAAATCGTCCATAATAGGTGTCATATTCCTGACAAAGTCTTGCCATTACACATTGGTTCAGCACCAGCCGTCCGTTCCAGATGGATTCAAGTACAGAGGAGCGACCGCCGTTCGCCACCTACGACCTGGGCGACCGGTTCGAGTGTCCCAGCTCCAATGAGCGCAACACCAACACGCTCTGCTCCAGCTCCGAGAGCGACGTCATGAAGACGCCGTCGGCCGGCGGCGACACGCCCTCGATGGGCGGCGACTCGCCGGGCGTGTTCTCACCCGAGCTGCCGTCCGCCGAGATCCGCGCGCCGCCGGCGCCGCTGGCGGCCGCCACCGCCCCGGCGCCGCCGCCCGCCGCGCCGCCGCCGGCCAACGGTCAGCTAGCGCCGACAGCGGCGCCGGCGCCGCCGCTGCTGGCGCCGCGGCTACTGGCCGAGCCGGACGCGATCGCAGCTTCCCCTCACCGCGCCGCCGAGTGCGACTGCCTGCTCTGCGACGCCACATTCCACCCCCGGCTGGGCGAGGGCCTACGCCGGCGCGCCGGCCGGGGACGCGGCCGCGGTCGCGCGCGCACCACCTACCACAGCCAGATCTCGCCAGAGGCCAACTCCATCAAGCTCAAGATCCGCGTGGAGACGCTCGACCCGGATACGGCCGGCGCGCGGCCGGCGGCGCGGCGGCGGCGCCCCCGGCACGCCGACAACGAGGAGGACGGCGCGCCGCGGACCAAGCGGCGGCGCCGCTCGCGCAAGGCCCGCCTGGAGGACGGTGACGGTGAGGATGGCGCATCGGCACCGGAGCCGGCGTCGCGCCGCCGCTCCAAGTCCGTCTCGCTGACGGCGGCCGAGGAGGACGACCGGCCACAGGGCCGTGGGGCGACCGGGTGCCGGTCGACGTGCTGCTAGAGATCCTGGGTCATGTGGTGCGGGACGCCGGCGGTGCGGTGCCCGCTCTGCTGCGTATGTCGCGTGTGTGTCGCCTCTGGCGGACTGCGGCGCTCGAGCCGTCGCTCTGGCGCTCCGTCGACCTGGCCACGGGCCTCATCCGCGACAAGTTCCGGCACGAGCGACTGCTCCTCTGGCTCATCGAGAACCGGCTCTCCAAGACGGAGGAGCTCAATCTGGGTGAGTGCTTTCGACAGTGGGGCGGCACGAGCATGACTGAACACGTGGTCAGATGATGCAAAATGCGGCCGATACGTAGATGCTTGGGGTTTTAACCAGTCCGTTGATGTTATGTACGTCTGTCAGGCTGTTCGTGGTGTTCAAAAAAAGAAACTTCTCCATTGGATGTGTCTTTGCGTTTTGTTTGCTGCTCCACACATTGGTGATAACTCAGCACCTTCCTAGCTGTCGAAATGATTGGTAATGGTACTTTTATCCTATTTATGTTTTATTTACTGGATTGGTATTGGTATCGGGGCTTGGTATACCGCTCCCTGCCCGTCGATTCTGATCGCCGTTTATTCCATCGACTGTGATCTGCACGTAGACCCCCAGCGGGCCGCTGTCAGCAAAACGGTCCAGGTGTGTCACTGTCGATCGCCTTATATTTTAGACAGTCTGATAAAAGGTTTTGTCAGTTGTTACTCTCTCCTGCTTGTGTAAGCTTTGGAAACTGTTTTCCCCTGCCTTGGCAGTGCATGAGTATAGGCTAAACTTTGGGTTGACCTTTAATAATGTCAAAGGTTATAATGTGCCACTTGTAATTCGGCTCAGATTACGTTTGCACGCTGCGGTGGGTAAAGTATTCATGCACTTCAGACAGAAGATGCTCGTGACTTCAAGACTCATGATTTATTTCAGACCTGATGCCCAGTGACAGCATCATGCGAAATGTGATTGAATCAATTCCCTCCTTCTGTCCGAACTGATAAAAAAAAGTAAAAAAAATAAAAAATAAAAAAGTCACCTTACGATATGCAGATTGTGCCGCCTTTGTGCTCCACGCACGATGCATGTTGTTTTATGTTATATCTGTGGTCTGTTGAGAAATAGAGCGCGTTACTTACTTTTGACATTTGCTAGTGCTGGTGCTATTTGGTTGCTTTTTATTTACTATGGACAATGGTGATATCTTCCTGGACTTGCGTTAAAGAGCTTGCTCGTTGCTTTTCACTCATATGTTGTGGGTTCATGGTAGTCGCAGGCCCCGGCGCGCTCTTTCCTCGCCAACTGGCTGACTGATCCCCCTGTCCGTGATGACCTATCGGTGCTTTATTATTGTAGAGACCTTGTTCGTGCACACTCGTGGTCCTCTCGCCCCGGCCCCCGTCTGTCCGAACCGAGTCTCCGATCAGTCCGTGTCAGTTTCCCGTTTGTCCCCTGTCAGAACCGATGGTTCTACTCATCGCTTCATACCGACATCCGCGTCCGTGTCTCCTGACTCTCTGGCCTTCAGTCCGCGCCAATCCCTCTGTCTGCGTCATCATCTCACTGTCACTTATCCGCTGGTCCGGAACGCCGTCCGGCCCCGGTCCCGGTCCCGGTCCCGGCCCTAGCCCTAGCCCTAGCCCTAGCCCTAGCCCTAGCCCTAGCCCTAGCCCTAGCCCTAGCCCTAGCCCTGGCCCTAGCCCTAGCCCTGGCCCTGGCCCCTGGCCCTGGCCCTGGCCCCCGGCCCCCGGCCCCCGGCCCCCGGCCCCCGGCCCCCGGCCCCCGGCCCCCGGCCCCCGGCCCGTCTGACCGTCGTCCGTGCGCCGACAGCCGGCTGGTCGAGCGCGCTGAGTCCGCTGACGGTGCCGGCGTTGTGCCGCGGCTGTCCGGAGCTGCGCCAGCTCAGCCTCTCCGGCTGCCGCCGCCTCACCGGCGACGAGGTGACGCTGCTGGCCGGCGCCGCCGAGCGCGTGCACACGCTGGACCTGTCGGACCTGCAGCCCAACTCGGCCACGGCCCGCTCGCCGGTCGGGCCGCACAGCATGCAGGAGCTGGCGCGGCTGATGGGGCCGCGGCTCGTCAGCCTCACGCTCGCACACAACTGCGTGGCCGGCATGCAGCAGATCGTCAACGCGCTGGCCGTGAGTGCCGCCGGCGGACGGTGCGCGAGCGGCCGGCGGACGGGGGCCGGGGAAGTGGTGACGTCATGTGGCGATGGGCGGGCGAGGTTATTGGATAGCGTTGTGGGGCGGCGGTTTCTGTTCCTGCAATGCTGGTAGCATCGGTAAAGGGCTTATTTTTCACTTTGCGGCGGTGGACTGATCCTGGTGTTAACGAGTCTGGTGGAGTTGTTATGTCGACTGGTTCCGGCTATCTTGGGTTTATGGATGTCTGTTTCATGCTGCTTTGTATGGATTCAGGGTGGATATTTTTCGTACATATTCTGGAAGCGTCTTAAATTGGCTCCGTGGTTTAGTAGGTGAAGTGCTTCCCTTTATATATGATCGTGAGTGTTCGCATTGCATCACATAGCGTCAGGTCGTCCCTATAATTAACCTTGCGTTTGATTAATGGCATAGGCATGCAACAGCACGCCGTGCTGCGGCGCCCGCTGACGTGCGGTGCCGCCTGTGCTCCGCGTCTGACGGCGTGCGCGCGCCCGCGCCGCCCGCAGGACCACTGTCCCAGCCTGGAGGTGCTGGACCTGTCCAACATCATGAACGCCATCCGTGACATCGTGCCGGTGCGCGTGGAGCGGCTGCAGGCCGGCTGTCCGCGGCTGCGCGTGCTTCGCTGGACCAACACCGAGCTCCGGCTGGCCGACACCACGCTCAAGGAGCAGGTGAGAGGCGGCGAGGGCCACTCGGCTGCCGTACACACGGACGGTTCGGACAGCAGCAGGCAGCCAGTGTCCCTCTCTGCGTCTGTGGTCCGGTGCATAACTGCCGTCTGTCTGGAAAGGTGGCAAGCTTTCTGCGTCACGACGGAGGTTTCATTGCTGTCTCCGCTGCTGCCAAACCGGCGGAAATATTTGGTCTGCCCACAATATCTGCTTGTCAAGTATGGGGCTGTTGCCGGCCACTGAAGGCTTCTTTTCGGTGCTGACAGAACTCCGTGTTATTCCGACTCCAATTTTGGATCCTGATAAGCAGTACATGAACACCGCAACACCAGATGTTCGCAGCAGTTTGCAAACGCAGAGACTAGCGTGGGTGGGTCACGTGTAAAAATGCAATGGCCGTATGAGTGGGCTGCGCTTAATCGCGAAGCAATGGTGATCGTTGTCGGTGACGTCACCGGCCTCAATGCCGAGCACCTCAGCCGCTGTCCGCTGACGCGCGTGTGCCTGCCCCTCGCGCCAGATGTCGGCCCAGGGCTTCCCGGCGCTCGAGGAGCTGAGCGTGGCCGTGCCCAAGGGCCGCCACTGGGGGCTGGACGACGCCGGCGTGGAGCGCGTGCTCAAGGCGTCGCACCAGCTGCGCCTGCTGGACGTGCGCGGCTGCTCGCGGCTCTCCGACTCGAGCCTGGTGCGCGTGCCCGCCTGGAACCTGCAGCACCTCTTCCTGTCCGGCTGCGAGGTGACGCGCACGATGGCCGACCGGCTGGAGCTGATCGTGCGCAAGTGGCGGCACAGTCTGCTGGAGCTCGACCTTAGCTGGGCCAGCAACCAGCCGGCGCTGGACGCGGCGCTGCTGGCGCTGGCCGAGCCTGACCTGGAGCAACCGCCGCCACCGCTGCGCAAGCTGGACCTGTGCGGCGCGGCCGGCACGTTCGCACCCGTCTGCCGGCTGGTGGCGGCGTGTCCGGCGCTGCAGGAGCTCAACTTGACCTCGTGCCGCGCCCTGCCGCGCGGCGTCAAGCGCCACTACCGCGGCGACGAGCTGGAACGGCTGAGGGTGGACATCGCCGCCGGCAAGTACCGCGACGAGCCGGCCGCCGACGACGGCTAGCGCGCACCGCCGCCGCCGACGACGGCTAGCGCGCACGGCCGCCGCCGCCGCCGCCGCCGCTGCTGCTGCCGCTGCCGCCGCCGCCGCTGCTGCTGTTGCCGCCGCTGCCGCTGCCGCTGCCTAGTCCAGGCGCGAGGCGGCCCGCCTGCGGGGCGCTCTCTGGCGGCCGTCTCGCCCAGCGCCGCGCCGCCAGTACTGCCGCCTGCCGTGCCGGCCCGCCACTCGTCGCGCTCTTCCGTTCGCCGGGCGAGCTCCGCTCCGCGGTGGAATCTCCCCCGGATGGTGTTCGACTATTTTTGCTAACTGTTTGCTGGCACCGCACGCGGGGCCGTGCGCAGGTGGCCTGCGTTGCAGCTAACAGTGTGTGCTGCTTGGCGGGAGCGTCGGTCGGAGCCGCGCTGCCGCCTGCCAGAGTGCTATATTACTGTTGCCAGTTTACTTGTAGATAATGTCTCGTTGATAACACGCGCATGTGCAGTGTGTGTACATACCGAGGTCGTATCATCCATGGGCTTGTGACGAGGGCGTGACATGTTTGCTCTCGGCTTGCTATCCCCCTTTCGTTCGGTGGCTCTTAACTTCATTCTTACGTGAAGTCTTGTGTCGTCTGCGTACTAGACTCGTCATGAATCACAAATATGTAGAGCTTAGGACTGAAGTATTGACTGTGCGCCTTGGGGGTTCGTGTTAGTTATTTACGCGTCGCTGAAGAGCCGGGGTGGTTTTATATAGAGCTGTCTATATCTTGTAGATGGCAGGACATGCTGAGGGGGTCGTTACTGCAATGCCACGCGAGGAAGGGTTTTCCCACGGCGGCAGGGCGTGTACAAAGTGTGTACAAATGTTAATGATTTTGTGTCTCCAGGATTATTTCGTTCAAAACGAAATCTTGGTGTGAATACCTTCTGAAGTGCTTGCGCCTCTAACTTGTCTGTCACCTACTGCGAACTCAATCTGTTCAGCAAGATATTAATTTTCATGTTTATGCAAATACATCTCGAAGAAATGCGTTGTGCTTGTTTTAGTCCGCCGTGACTGTGGACATTGTGATAAGAATGGATCACCATCTCCAATCGTTGTTATCATCATCATCTTTGTGTTTATCGGAAGGCTTTGTTCTGAAACCAGAAATATGCATCCAGCGTTGGGTTGCTGATTGGATTTGCGGTTTCCCCAGCGTACAGTGTCAGTTGATTGCGCGTGGGCTGAACTGATGCCAGCCCGAACCACAGTTCATGGTCTTGAATTAAGCACCGATTCCGATTAAAGGCTTTTAGTTGCGGGCACATTCCGTTTCCTTTTTGAGAACATGGCTGGAGGCCAGAGGTGATGTCAGGGAAAACAGTGGGGCCGCATTCAAAGCCGACTCCGATCAATGCTGAAGACCCACGTGGATGAACAACGGCATGAACCCGGCCTTCTCACTACAAAATATATATACATATAGTCCCCAGGGAAATATTGCACTGAAAGCGCCCAATAGACACTGGCGGGGGACGAGGGATGCAATGATAGGGGTGAGAGCATTGACCATCATCGCATAAAGGATACCGAAACTAAAGCTTATAGACAGTCACTATTCAGAAAGCGTGCAAAGGGATCAGATTGATGCGGTGGAAAATCTGTATTTAATGACAACATGGCATGCAGAGGTCCGCTGGCGTTCGCGCTGCAATTCACGAATCACCTAGCTGGAAGTGGTCGGCTCTGTGCTCTCGAAACAGCAGACTAGCATTCTCAGTCAGCAGAATCAGTAAATTACGGATGGAATAACTGTCCGGACCAACATCGCCGTCTGCTGTGTTGGTACTGATTGACGAGCAAGATAGCCGGAACACTTACTCCGTCCGTGACACTAAGGCGGCGTCTCAATCCTTCCGTAGGACTAGAATCAATATATCTAAAATGGATGTCCGTGCTCGCTGTCGGTGACCGAAGCGTGGCTAAACACTCCGACACTTGCGTGGAGAGTAGTCAGAGTGACACACACGACACGTCCACGATGTCTGCGTGACCCGAGCTGTCGGCCTGGGCCGCGGCGCCTGCACCAGAGACAGACCTCGGAAAAGCGTTGCCTTAGTGCCCTAATACCAGTCACTATTAGTGCCCTGAGATCAGCCACTATTAGTGCTCCCGATCAATCACTTGCTGACCTACCGGCCGGATGTTCACATCTACTGTTGGCGTCAAAACGCGTGAGGTTCCGGTTGTCGGCGAAAACGTTTGAATAAAACATGGATCAAACATTGCAGTGTACGTTCCGGATCATATGCTTTTTTCTTACAAGGTTCGTCGGCATCAAACGAAACTTAAGACGGCTTCCACTCATGACAGACCCAAGGGAGATGTTCCTTGTGGGTAGAGACCGCCGTGACGCACGCCCCGAGCTCAGAGTGGATCCCCGCACTATCATTTGATCCGGCGCTGTCTGATCTGCGTGCACTCAACTGGATTCTTGTGGTGGCCGCAGAGGCACGCGAGTTGACTCGATGGCGTGCATACCTCGTGACAAGGACTGCCAAGATGTGTTGATTTCGCTACCGTCGTACGTTTGGAACTGTAAGAGAAACTTCTAACGTTTGCGAATCTGCGACATAATAATTTATTTTCAATCGCTGATTTATTTTTCTGACCAGCCATCAATCTGCTTCTCCATCAACACCGTCGACATGAACTCAAAATAACCTCTAAAGCTTTGAGGCCAATGATGGGGGCAAGGAAGTGGGGTTAGGCAGTTATTGCTGCAGCAACTCAACGTGCGCCCGGGTGGCCTGTTGGATACCCTTCGCTCGGGTGGGGGTATCATTATTCTCTCTTTGACCCCCCTGAGATCTCAGGAACTAACAAAGCTAGAGACACCAAATTCACAGGATGTGTCGACCTGTACATGAACTCGCTTAGGTCAAAGTGTAATCTTCCTGGGTCATGACCTTCGGGCAAGTAAGGTCAAACAACATAAAGTTCCAGGTTGGTCGCAAAAGGGCCCCTAGAACCTAGGTAGCTGTTCTAAGCAAAAGGTCACGTGCCCATCTAAGGTCAGTGACCTTTTTTAACCTTTTGAAGGCCATGGTGATCAAAACCATACAAGACCGCTCTGAGTTTTGCATTTGGATAAGCGACAAAGATAACGCTAGGCAGTATGTTCCTGAAAACAAAATGATGACCTGGGTCATTCTAGGTCAGTGACTTATTCTGGCGTCTAGGAAGTCTATGAAAGGTGTATAATGCGGTTTCTGTCATCAGTAAATTCAAAATTCATTCAACAGCAGATTAACGATGTCAAAAGCGCAGCTGGTCCCCGTTTTTTATTCGTTGGTCCCACCGTGCGAGCGCTGAAAGCAATAATAGTTTTAAACAACTATAGTTGCAGCATTCCAGCGCGCTCGGACGCTGGAACTCGCCGAAACTATTTTTTACATCGCTCGTAAGTCCCAACAATACACTGCACTGTACGCGAAATATATGAGGACCAGGTGACGCTGGTTAAATAGTAACCTGAAAAACATTGATACCAATTGTATATTCTCGTTAGATGTCCATATTTTACCATGCTGCAACCCCTCCGACCCTTCCCTGCAGGACGGCAGTGCCAGCGGGACCGACGGCGGCGGAGGTCAGGCGGGTCACGAGTAGTGGGCGGAGCCAAGGACAAAGCTACGGAACGACCGGGCGACAAGCTCTAGTCTGCACGGTCTCACTTTCTCTTTATCTTCACGAGAGAATAGAAAGTGCACCTAATTTGTCCTTGACATTAACTAAGCACGTGGGTTAAAACATCCACAGCAAAAACTTGATCCATGCCAAATGGTTGGATCGAAAGTGACCGCCGAAAAACGGGGACGAGGGCGGGGCCTGATACCTGCCCGTGTTGCCGGGACCAGGAATCAATCCGCAAAACTTTCCAAACAGGCGAATCCCTTTTTTATGCTCGAGTCTCTGACTCCCACCGCACGTGTAGGCCCACACATTTGACAACGCGATTAGCCGCTCTCCCATCCGCCACGCATTTGTGGTCTTGTGTCGCGAAGGTGCAGAATCGCCGAGCTCCCGACTCCGTTCGAATATGTGCAGCCTTGTTGCAATAAGCACGTTTTTCCGAGCAAGTCGCCTGCCGCCCCCGCTGATCTCAGGATCATGTGTTGGGCTCACCCAAGCGGCAAAGGGTACGAGTCCCAGAGCGGGTGCATTGTCTGGTACAGCTGACATGGAAAGGTCAGCTGGCAAGTAGCCAAGAGCGTCAGCCTGACCCGGGATGGCTGTGTTGTAATGTATGGCATGTTAGACCCGTCTCAGTCCTGTATCAAAAAAGCCGGTGGTTAAATCATGCTATGAACTGGATCAGCCCTGGCGCGTGTTTCAGACTGCTTAGCGAGTGGTCTGAAGCTAAATAGTTCATGCCACCCATTTGGAGCAACTCCATAAGAAAGCTTTAATGTGGAAAGCCACGTTTTATTTACACGCCGCGATAAAGCGAGACACTCCCTATTCAAACAGCTTGGATGCGCCCACGGCCGTGCAAGACCTGCAAATTCCTGAACAACTGAATGCCACATGTTTTAAAGAACAGCACGTGTTGTCACTGAAGACTGCACAAGGCCTTGCTCATTCGTCACAAACATTTTCTTCTAGACAGGTACTGGCCTGGACCGAGCCGCACAGTCTCAAAACTTGATGGCTGTTCAAGTAAGAGTCGCTTGGCTTGTTTGGTTTATGGGACAGTTCAGATCCCGCATCAACGCCTGCCGACCCTACAACTGGTCCGGCGCTATCGCAAAACTGGCCCAAGACCAACGCTGCCGACACTGCAACTGGTCCGACGCTGTCGCAAAACTGGCCCGAGACCAACGCTGCCGACACTGCAACTGGTCTGACGCAAAACTGGACCGAGACCAACGCTGCCGACACTGCAACTGGTCTGACGCAAAACTGGACCGAGACCAACGCTGCCGACGCTGCAACTGGTCCGACGCTGTCGCAAAACTGGCCCGAGACCAACGCTGCCGACACTGCAACTGGTCCGACGCTGTCGCAAAACTGGCCCGAGACTAACACTGCCGACTCGACACTATCACGGTGCTGAGTTAGCAGCTTGAGGCCATTCATTGTCCCCTCTGCTAACTCACACGGTCACACTGCTGACTTGACGCTATCACACTGTTGACTCGACACTGTCACAATGCTGACCCGACACTGTCACACTGCTGACCCGACACTGTCACACTGCTGACCCGACATTGTCACACTGCTGACCCGACAGCATCCCATTGCAGACCTGACACTGTCACACTGCTGACCCGACAGTGTCACATTGCAGACCTGACACTATCACACTACTGACCTGACACTGTCACACTGCTGACCTGACACTGCCACACTGCTGACCCGACACTGTCACACTGCTGACCCGACACTGGCCCATTGCTGCCCCGACACTGTCACACTGCTGACCCGACAGTGTCACATTGCAGACCTGACACTGTCACACTGCTGACCCGACAGTGTCACATTGCAGACCTGACACTATCACACTACTGACCTGACACTGTCACACTGCTGACCTGACACTGTCGCACTACTGACCCGACAGTATCACACTGCTGACCCGACACTGGCCCATTGCTGACCCGACACTGTCACACTGCTGACCCGACACAGTCACACTGCTGACCCGACATTGTCACACTGCTGACCCGACAGCGTCCCATTGCAGACCTGACACTGTCACACTGCTGACCCGACAGTGTAACATTGCAGACCTGACACTATCACACTGCTGACCCGACACTGGCCCATTGCTGACCCGACACTGTCACACTGCTGACCCGACACAGTCGCACTGCTGACCCGACAGTGTCACATTGCAGACCTGACACTGTCACACTGCTGACCCGACAGTGTCACACTGCAGACCTGACACTGTCACACTGCTGATCCGACACTGTCACATTGCAGACCTGACTGTCACACTGCTGAACCGACACTGTCACACTGTTGACCCGATACTGTCACACTGCTGACCCGACACTGGCTCACCACAGACCCGACACCGTCCTGGTGAAAGCCGACACATTTACACTGATGGTCTCACACCGTCACGCCGCTGATACGCCTTTACTACACTGCGGCATTACAGTCTTGCAACTATATTGCCTTACCCAGGAACTGACATTGCAGCACCACTACACTCCAGATGCGTCACGGCCTGTCGCGCCCTCGCGCGGGCCCGCCGTCGCCCCAGCCGCCCGTCGTCCGCGACGACCGCAGTTCGTCGGTACCGACGCCACGTGGCGGGCAGCACCTGTGCCGGGGCCAGTCGCTGCAGTGTTATTGACTGGCGGCCGGTGGCGCACCGCGACCGCCATGTGTGCGGCGGCGACGGCAGCGGCCGGCCGCCGCGCCGCCAGCCTCCTCCGGAGCCGCCGCCGCCAGCCGCAGCGGCGTCTCCCAGCTCTGCGGACCAGGCACCGGTGAGGCAGGCCCGCCACGCGGGGCCAGCCGGGTCAGGCTGAGCTGACCCGAGACTGCGCCCGTGGGGGGCGCTCGTGGGTCGTGCACGCGGCTGGTTGGGAAAGGGTTGAGTTTTGCGTGGGATTGACGGGGGCCAGATTCGTGGGTTGGTGGGTATCTCAGCGACCACCAGACACCATCCCGAATCTGCAGTCTGCTTTCGAAGGAGCAATTTTGCAACTAAATATGAATATTCTACTGCTGCTAATGCGCTTACCAAGGTGTTTCCTGTTTTGCATACGGTCAATTTTTTGGAAAATTACGAGACGTTTGTCGGGCTAAACGATAAGCAGGCATAGTAAATATCAGAGTTGGACGCCTGAAGAGGCACATGAAGAGCGATCGCTGTTCAGGTGTTGTGAATTATGTATTGTCCATGTGTGAAATGCACTCTTGGATTATTTTGCTTAATAACACAGCTACGCATGGGCTTTAGAGCTTGCTGTTTGGGCGTTGGTCGGATGACGGAACGGGCTGTATTGCTGTGCACGTCTCACAACACTTTATTTTTATCCACTCCCCAAAGGTTAAGCACCCTATACATGCAATGGATAGCACAAGCAACGCAGTGGCACTGTCACAATGCTACTGGTTGACAAACAATGAATGATATCTGCGCTCTGGGAGGATCTGTTGGGAAAAATCTAGAAGAGTTCTAGAAAAATGAGATATCTATATATATATATATATATATATATATATATATATATATATATATATATATATATATATACATATATACATACACTGTTAGCGAGCAAACGGGCCGTCGCTGCCGGCGCGGCGGCGGCGGCTCCGCGAGGGTGTGAGCGGCCCCTCTGCCGATTGGTCCCCACCATCTGGAGCCCATAAACCCACGAGGGTTTATGAGGACACGCAGGCTGGGACGCACGGTCCCTGCCGAGCAGTCCACGTTCAGGCTCCGACGGCGCGGCTCGACGCGAGCCGCGTTCGTGTTTACAACGACGACGACGACGACTTCGGAGTGTGCGACGCCGCCCTTCCAACCCCTCTCTCACCTTTGTCTTGCAACTCTTTGGCTAATAGAGACTCTTCCTTTTCAACGTCTGTTTTCGAATCAAGTCGATGGTCCTCCGGAAAACTAACGAACTCTTTCGCACGAACATACATCATGTACATATTTCTAGAAGAATAGAAGTCCCTTAGGGAGAATGTGTCTTAAACGCTTGATGCACGCACGGACACCTGAGCGATGTAACGGTTCATGGAGTCGTAAAGAAGTGTGGATGACATTAACGAATGAAACAAACACAGTTTACGACTCACCCGAGACCGCTGCACCATAGAGCCGAAGGCACGCAACAGTATACACTCAAGCAGCACGTGCCTCGTGACGTAGGGGATACAACAGGCAATTTGCACCACGCTTCAGTTATGGCCATCTCACCAGACCCCACTCGGCAGCAAGCTTCCCCACGTCATGTCTTCATTTTCCGTGGCGCCGTATGACCTGACCTTTGACGTGCAGTCGAGGTCGATAACGATCCGGCACATCGAACCTCCGCCAGACTGTAATGACATCGACCCCTCGTATTTGATCCAAGTACCGTGCCATGTCTCTAGACAACGCCAAGCCCCGTATCAGCTTGCGCGACAATAAGCTGATGCATCGGCGTGTGAGGTTGCATCCGCCTATGCGTGATGACGTCAAAGATAGGATCCGACAAAGCTGCAGAGCAAGTGACTCGCACGCCCGATGGATCTTCCGCTTTCGGCAGAGCTCTGCCGGGCCAATTTTAGCAAGTGCGTGACCGCTACCTCTCGCGCTCTGCTGCGACTGACTGATGGGTTTCACAGCTCGGCACAATTCTTCAAAACTGTTTAATAAGTCACGACGTACAGAGCACATGTGACATGGGATTTCGATCGGATCCAGGGCCGTCTAAGAATTGCGTTGTGATTTTATTTACATCCATGCTGACACACAAACACACGCGCGCGCGCACGCACACACGCAAACGCACGTACGTACGTACGCACGCGCGCTCATTTTAGACTCATTTCTCTATGAGGTGCATATCATTATGCGTGCTTCCCTTTCTTCTGTGCGTTAGATGGTGAGATTGTACGATAATGACTTTTGCGTCCCACTTTCATCACAGTCGAAATAAGCATGCGTTTGATTGCTAGATTGCTGGCACCTAGAAGTCGCAACGCAAGACGACTTTTACATGCGCAGCTGATTTAGACGTAACTTGCGCAGTTTGAACCATGGCTCATATCGGTGTTGAGATTTCCTTTTGCCCGTACCACCACCTATTTGTAACATACGACCAGCAATCGGATGGAGTCGGACCTGGCTCATACCTATGTTCACCAAGTTTTCACCAAGTTAACACGCGCCCGGGTGACCGGCTAGATACCCTTCGCTCGGGTGGGGGTCAATTTGACCCCCCTGAGATCTCGGGAACTAAGAAAGCTAAAGACACCAAATTTACCGAGTGTCTTAACCTGTACATGAACTCACTTGGGTCAAAGTTTGAGCTTCCTAGGTCACGGTCTTTAGGTTAAATAAAGTCAATAAGTTCAAATTCCAGGTTGGTCTCCAGCATGCCCCCAGAAGCTAGGCAACTGTTTCTAATCAAAAGGTCACAAGCTCATTTGAGGTCAGTGACCTTGTTTGACCTTTTCAAGGTCATGGTGACCAAAATCGTACAAGACTACTCAAAGTTTTGCATTTGAATAAGCGACAAAGATTACGCTCAGCAGTATGTTCCTAAAACAAAATGTCGACCCGGTTCATCTTAGGTCAATGGCGTGTTCTGACCTCTAAGAAGTCAATGAAAGATGTCTAAAGCGGTTCCTGCTGTCAACAGATTCGAAATGAGCGCCAGAATCGATCTCATGCAGCAAGCCCTGGAATAATAAATCAGGTTGATTTTGACCTTGGTCGGATCTTCATACCTGACCTTAGGTCAACGCAGATTTGCTCATTCAATATTTGTGGTGCCTAAGAAAGCATCTCAGAGATGTATGGCTTCGTCAAACACTCCGTTATCGTATCAGATTGGACGATTCCCTACAAATTGCCTTCGCTGAAACCATGGCCTGACTTTGACCTTCCATAGGTTAGCGACCTTACCAGGTACATCTCAATTTCTGATGTCAAACGATCCACTATTGAATTGTCTACAGCTAAGCAAGATTTAACGCGGCTACGCCGCGCCGTTCGGAAACCATTCTGGAAAAACCTTCGGGGGGTCAATATGACCCCCACCCGAGCGCGTGTTAAAGAAGCAGGGGCCTCGGCATCGAACCACAGCTCAAAGTTTAAGCGGAAGAAGTCGGTAATATTACTTCTAACTCACTGATTTCGTCTCGCCAACGGCTTCCGGACAAAATGCCGACTCGCAGATTTCCGAATGTCTTTTCATCCGGCTGCTACATGACGACTGCCATACTGGCCATGTGTAAAGAGTCGGAATGTGAACAAGTCAAATCAGGACTAAGTGGCGAACTGCAGAGTGGCGACGTGGAAGAATGACGACGTGAAAACACGGCGAACGACTAAATGGCGGACTGCAAGAAAGCGACGTGCCATAAATTCGACATATCAGGACGGCGAACGGCTAAATGGTGAACTGCAAAGGTCAACTGCTTAGGGGTCATGTTTGAAAAAATAACGATACGGGAAAATTGTGACATGCGAAAATGACGAGGAACTTAATGGCAATGTCGAGTGGCAAGCGCAAGAGCACCACTTTTCCCATGGCGACATGTGATGGCTAGCTTCTATTTGATATTCTATGATCATTGCGTCTAGTACGCCTCTCATTACCGACAGCGACATTACCCTGCTTCTTTCCTTCTGCGTCAATTGAGTGGTGACCGATTTTTGTTCTTTGATTCATCCGATGTATTTGCAGACAACGATGATAAATCTGTTATTAAATGTTTGTGGGATGTCTGGTTCGGGACACATCTGCGCCGCAAGACATGACGACAACGAGACGGTGCGCTCGGGGTTTAAAACGACACAGCGCCCAAAACGCTGTGTCGTTTTAGGACCCCGAGCGCACGGGATTTTTTCACTACTCTCCGGGCAGCGACTAATGCAATGGGAAAGCTCTGATGGTTTTTCTGATGGGTTGTCTATAGTTCCCATTAGGTACTGTTCTCGGTGAACCACCTAATAAATATATGCTAAAATTCAAGATCGCAGCATATTAACGAGTGGCTCCAGTGTGATAGAAGGCAGTGCTTCTCCGCGACAGTGTAGCGCCGCACCGCCTCGGCGTCGCTTCGGAATCAGTCTGGCAGCTGGATTGCCGACCTCTCCTTATTGATGTCCAGAGGCTCGTATGGAACGCGCAGAGGTACGTACTGGCACGGAAGCTGGTGCGAAATTGCCTTGCGTGGTGGAATGGGCTTCCAAATTTGTGGTGCGGAGTGGGGTGTGGCGCGAAGGCAAGAATTGCGGAGGTGGTGAGCGCTGGAACATGGCATCTCCGGCTTAATTTTGGAGGTCGAGTGCCGGACGTTATATAAGAGCGCCAAAAACTGCGTGTGTTCTAAAGACTGGACACGAAATTACTGTAGCTCTTAGTGGAAGGAAGCTGCGGTTTCGCACAACCGGTGTAATAACGGGAATCACATTTTGCGGCAGATGGAACGCGTGAAGCATTTTGGTTTTCAAGTTCAAGGAAATTGCATGCAGTGTGGTTTTGCCTCAGCGCCAAAAATCATAAATCAAGTCGCAGCACTTTCTGCTAAGGCGTGGAATTAAAAACGTAGAATGTAAAGACAGAGTAGAATGTAAAGTAGGATGTAAGGATCGCATGACAGGCGATTTCAAATATCAGCTACCAATCAGTATTAATTAGTGCTGAAATCACATCATAAAAGCTAGCTAACAGCACTTAGTGAAGATCTAAAAATGGCATTCAAAATGTGCCTGTTCTTTAGATAAAAGCAGGAAGAGTTTTGAGGATATTTGTGTTCGTCAGCATTCGATCGTTTCCGAATATTCAAATGCTGACTCCGGTAGTCGAATGTGTGCTGAATCCGAAAACTCGGTCTAACATTCGATGCTGTTGAATTCGAAGGCTCAGTTTTAAAAGACACCGTGTTTTTTCAAATTGGTGAAGTCAGGCAACCAGCCAGCATGCATTTTGGCATTTGGCACGCTTCCACGTCGCTATTTATTCAAATACGACCCCTGAGCGGGTCGTCATAAAGCCGTTCACCATTTTCATTTGTCAACGCGCTTTGGTGTGTCACCATCTTGTAGTTCGTAAATTAACCGTCCGCCCATTGGGTATGTCGACTGTCTTACACATTTTCATTTTGCGGTTTGCCATTTGGCCTTTCGCGGTTTTGACACGTTTAGTTTGGTAAATTTCGTCCTTTTGCAGTTTGCCGTTTAGCCAGTTCCACCTCCTGGCACGACTTTTTGACATGTCGCCATTTCGCAGCCTCTGTATAGCGATGGACAAAAACGAATTCGCCAAATGGGCTTCTCTCCTCTGTGCTAGAATCCTTACCGGCAGTCTCAGATCAAACGTGAATCAAACCTGGTTGACATATATTGCCACTCAGTGAGCAGACATGCCCCGAGAATAAGAATAAAAACTAGAACTTGCGGCTGACGGACGTGCATCCCGATTAGAGCTCAAGTTCCTGGGAACAGAATTTTGACTGATGTTCGCAAAGCTAGAGCGGTTCGGACCTGTGCCCTAATATTCGGGCTTGGTCTCGAGCTCAACACACTGATGCTCTGGAGCACAGTAACTTGTCAATTCCAGTGATCATATCATAGAATTACGATGGGTGGTAAAAAATACGATGTATTTCGACGGAAATGATCTTCGGCAGGTCAACAAAACATCCAGAGCATGTGTAACTCTTGGAATCATCATGTCTTCTTTGCTTTAGATAGGCCAACGCGCCAAAGGATGTCCCGTTCTGCAAACTCTGGTGTAAGGTAGGTCAATCAATACGTAGGTGTAAGGTAGGTCAATCAATACGTAGGTGTAAGGTAGGTCAGTCAATACGACGGTCGATACCTGACGCGTTAGCGACATAGCAACACACTTCCTCCTTATCATCGCGTGACAGGACAGAAAGCTGCTCTGCCATCGCGAAAAATAAGCCGCACTTCAAAAGCTATTTACTTTGATTAGTGCTCGACATTATGCGCAGTTTCACGCGAAAATGTGTCCTAATCTAAAGGCTCTCTAGGGTCATCGTTTAATGTGGGGTAATTTAATTCCTAGCCTCTATGATCGATACAAGAAGTGTTGTAACGGCCATCCTGTGATGTTCGCCTTATTACGGTCGCTGCAAGCGGCTGGCGTGTTCTTGTGATGGCGGTAGGATATCGCTTTACAAGACACAGGCGATTGCGAAGGGCTGCTTATGTGGCAGATGTCACGCGTCTGGCGTCCGCCATAGAGTTGAATGGGCGCTTATTGCCGATGCTTAACGCCACGCATCTTGTTTAAAAGTGGCCATTTTTAAGCAGGCGTCGTATGGTGCGCTGTTCCACGACGTTCAAGTGCGTGGAAAACGTACCACTTCAGAATACAAGTGCCCATTGCGCACAGTCGGACAGCACCACCACGTAGCATCTTGCAGAAGCCCTCTGCGGACGCACGCTCACCAAGGCGGCCGTTTTTCGATGCGAGCTGGCATCACACTTTTGAGGCCATCATGACTCCGTTGTCCTGGTTCTCATGTCGTCACGGTTCTCCGTCATCATTGCGCGTCGTCCGCGGCGATATGTGCCACTATTGCCGGACGGGAGCGTGACGTCAGTGGTGCTCAAGGTCGGGCGAGACTCGGGGGGGGGGGGGGGGGGTGGACGCTAGCTGGCCACGCCTCCGTGACACCGGCGGGTCTCCCTTGCACGCGCCGGAAGCTGGTGGCTGTAGAAAATTGTACGCACATTTAAAGAAATCGCTTACCTTTTCCTACCCTTTCGCCGATGGTTTGTACACGTAATCCGTAACGTGTTTTTCGACATTTTTGCCCCCTCCATTGCATCGTGTCGTCACATTTGTCATCGTACCTCAATAGTGCCTGCGGGACGTTTGCGCGACCGATGGGGGATGCAATGGGGGGAGGGGGGTGGGGGCACGTAAAATGGGGGGGGGGGATGATGGGGGGCACGTAAAGCACCATTTCAGCTTCCGAACTGTTTCTGGACCTATCCGCTTCAAGATGTCAGTGATCTGTTTGTACAGCGAGGATTTGCGCTCTGCGCAGACTGTTCTTTCTTTTGTCATTGCATCCACGCTGCAGAAGGGAATTAAAAACATAAGACAAAGAATAACTCATTTCCGAGGTCATCATAGAAATCCTAGAGCCCTTCGTCACCATAGCCTAAGGGTGGCTCTGCATATGAACATTTACAGAGAAATAAGCCGTTGCATGTAATCAGTGCATGCGCTTCGAAGCTTATATAATGCCATCCACGCAACCCTGGAGGCTGTTCCCGGAATGACTACAAAAGACAATGGTCAAAATACTTTTGCATTTTACTTTTGGATTATGCTGAGTTCATCAAGGCAAAGATGGCACCACGAACCGACCGTCCATCTGCAAACATCTGCTGCACACCGGTGCAACCAACTAGATATCAGTCTTAAATGATCCCGACAACTGCCAGATCATTAGTGCAAATGGTCCCGAAAACGGGCTACGTGACGAATCCTGACACATAAATCAAAAACAAGTTAACCAGCATCCAAGCTATGAAAGCGGAATACGAATCCGAATCGGATGCGTCCACGTTGAGCTCTTGGAAACAATTAGTGCCATTTTCTTAAATGAAACAGCTTTAATCTGCAGATGCATGACAATTTTCACGAACAGAGAAGACAAGTTGATTTTACTTAGACTCCCCTACTCAGTCTGATGGGCATACCGTGACCTATGGTCGGAAAATACACGTTTATCTGCTTAAAATGCTCCTAGTTTAAGAGCGTGTACTTTAAGTATGTGATCTGAGGGACGTATCACGCAGCTATACCGTCTCTGACCGTCTGTGCAAACCGACCCATATTTTTTTAGCTCATCCTCTAGGTAACTAAAGTTCGTCCTCTAGGTCTGGGCGTATATGTGACACCACCGTGGTATCAGCACTGCGTTCGTGCCCGCCATTCCTGCCAGGGTGAGCGGCAGGCGACGCTATAAAGCCTCAGCAGCTGGTGCACGTGCGTACGGTGCATGGCGAAGCGTGCAGCGTGGAGTGAACGCCGCGTGTATGTGACACCAAATATCTGTTGCTGGGGGGGGGGGGGGGGGGGGGAGGGGAGTATACCTCATCAGTTCCATTGTATTTGTGGCAAGATAAGCTGAATACTAATAGCCTAACGCATGAAGCATGGACTGAAGACCGATGCACTTGTGCTCGCTTTCAGTTCTGCTTCGCTGCCAGTCCAGGCCGAAGCAGTAACGATTGGCAGTACTGGTCGTTGAAGTCACCTTGGGCGGGACCGTGCGCTGGATCTGAGGAACGCTTTTGCTTTTGTAAAAAGCGGTTTTAGAATGTCTGTGTCTTCATTGAAAGAGCATGAATGTGCTTTAATGAGACGACCGTGAGGCACAGAATGTGCGTCACTTTGTCTGACCTTCATACCTGACCCCAGGTCAATGGAATTTGGTCATTCAATTGTGGTGTTGTCTAAGAAAGTATCTCAGGGATGTATGGCTCCGTCTAACACTCCGTTGTTCCACCAGATTGAGCGATTCCCTAGAAATTAACTTCGCTGAATCTATGGCCTGACTTTGACCTGCCGTAGGTCGGCAACCTTACAAGATACATCTATTTTTTTAAACCGCACGATCCGCTACTCAATTGTCGACCGCTATGCAATATTTGGTACCGCAAAGCCGCGCCGTTTGCAAACAATTTCGAAAAAACCTTCGGGAGATGGGTCAAATTCACCCCCACCCGAGCGCGTGTTAAGCTGGTGTTGGGTATCAGGGTATAAACTTTGGACCACGTTAACCTGTACGTGTTACACATGGGCCCGGAATAAGCAAAAAGTCAGGTGATAACCAACGCCGCAAAATTAGCCAGTTATCTTGATCGGCCGGCATCCATTTCCTTACACTTGGGTTTCGTTCTCGGCGCTGCTGCGGCAACTGTTGTAAGCTCGAGCATGTCAACACAGTCCTTCCGAGTGTAAGCTCCATATTTCAAGCTATCGGTAGTTATTTTGGACTAGCTCGCCACCGGATATGTTGGGTATCACCTGCCCCGTGATGTTGTCCGTTCGCTGACGCTAGCTGGTGCTGGGATATGCGCTAAATCACACGTGGAATGTTGGCTAGCCCAGCCGCGCACCGAACAAGCGGTTTTAAAACTCCGCTAGTGTTGTCATCCGAGCATACAAGATGCTCATCGAAAAAACGCGGGCTGATGTCTGTCAGTCGGAGTTATTTATTGATCCGTCAAGCCGAATACGTAATGGCGCGCGTCAAGCTCTGACATTTTCAGAATGCGGAAGAATATATTCTGTTCGCTCCCCGTAACCTTAGAAGGCTTTCTGTTGACATGGGGCAAAAAAATGATGTGGCTCATATTTTGAAATGAAAGCTAACCTTCCGTATGGTAAAACACTTCCCGTCTGAGCGACTTTCAGTTTGTTAAAGATATTTATTGATCTCGTCCTTTCTCCGCTTTACATTTCACTGAGCACATTTTTAGGAGCAAGGCTAGTCAAAACACAGTTAAAAATGCCGGTTAACTTTTAGGCCTTTCGTGATCGATTATTGGTGCAAGTAGTCCTCGATATTTGTTTTCTTGAGTGCGCCCCTGTGCCCCGTCAAAGCTCGCTGCTCTGCATCACCATGGGTAGCCTTGTTCGTGCTCCAATTCCGCTCTCGAGCATTCCACCAGTTAAACTTATTCACGGTCGCGGAGAACCGATACGGGCCCGACGCGCCATAAACGCTCCGAACTAATGACACTTAGTCTCTCGCTGCGATGGCGTCCACAGCCTTGTACGTTTATCGGTGCCATAAAGAAATGCGTTCCTGTTATCTGACGCCAGGTGGACAAGTCAGTCGTGTCTGACCCGTCGGCCCGTGCTGACGCCCCACGCCGGGAGCACCCGACGTTCTCACAAACCTGAACGGTGGTGCTGCCACCGCCTCATCAAGCGCAATCAGCAGTGTGATGGACGTCGATACCCAGGCTGCTGTAGAGGCTGCTGCTGAGACTGCCACTGGGGCTGCCGCCGCCCACCCCGAATTCGACGAGGCAGGGGATTGTGGCGTGTCCACCGACCCAAGACACGTGCTACATCTCGACAGCAGAAGGCGACCCCTGAACCGTCCCTTGACGTTGATGAGCATCGACGCTTGCATTACCAAACCAGTGACCAGGTTTTCCAAATGTCCGTCACTGCTGCCGGCGGTCACCGACCTGCGCCAGACATTGCCTCCTGCTGGCAGTCAGCTGACCGACCAATCGCTGCCCACGCACTTCCGCACCGGTCGACAGTTATCTAGCTGTCCAAGCAGGCGCCTGACTTTTGCAAGTGTTTTCCTCGGAGCTGACCCGGCCAGAGACCACTGTCTGTCACGCGCCGTCGCGCAGGAGGCCGTGTCCACCAGCCGTCCGTCAGGCATCCGCCGTCCCCGCCGGTCAGGTCACCGTCATCCGCCGGCCGGCCGGAACGGCCGCCGCCTCCCGGCCGGACCACGTGACGCGGCGGCGGCCGGCCGCGCCGCGTCACGTGACCGCGCGCCGCCAACGGGGCGGTCAGCCGGTGTTGTTCTGCTGTGCCGCGAGGCGGTCGCCGGCCGCCGCCGCCGCCGTCTTCTGGAGCGGTCACGTCTGCTGAGAGGAGTTAGGAACGCTGCTCTGTCGGCCGCCGCGCCTCGCTGGCCGGGCAGGGTGCTCCGCGTGACCGGGTCGCTGGAGAGGACTGGGGAGGGGCGCCGTGCCTGTCAGGTGAGTCTGCGTCGTGGATGCGTTGCGAGGCGTTAAACGTTTACGAAGTGTCGGGTCGGTGATAATTTACACATTCTCGCCTTGATTCCATCGGGTTGAGGCTTGTCGGGATTAGAAGCGCAAGCCAGATAAGCGACGGCTGGTGACAATGTTTGTGACGTCTCCCGCTCCCGTTGCTCATATTCACCATGCATCATACTGGCACCTCATAATACTGAGTAAACAGTAGATGGCTTCTTGGTGTGGCCATTGGTGCAGTTGTTAGTTGGGTTCATTTACAACTGCTGGTTCTACTAACAGTTCGCTGTAAACGTCAGCTCACTGTTAGTTGGGGCTGAGGCCGCATTCCCAAAATCTCAAAGAATTGACACTGAATCTATGACATTGCATTGAAATAATGGATACAAGAATGATATTTGCATCTCTAATATTGTTGCGGAAAGTTTCACCCCTGGGTGTGGTCGGTGGGTCGCTGAGCCACGGAGCGATCATTGCCCCCCTTGGGAGACCAGCAGACCTTGCAATACCGAGAAGAAAGTGGCGATTACGAAGCCCGCAAAAGAACGGGCTCGTTGTAGGAATTCGGTTCACCACCATTAGTCGTCCGTACGGAAACTAGGACAAAATTCTGATAAGCTATCCTTTTAACCGGCCGGAGGTATATGTAGAAAAGTTGTGTTCTAAGCCCTTCATGAAATAACAAAGAGAAGGGCAGGAACAAGCTAGCTGCGATGGATACGCGGTCCACGGTCTGAATGTTTCTTTCGGTTCTGCATTCCGATGTTCGACTGTTTCGGTCTCGTGATTGCCTCGGATATTTTGGAAATCACATCATAGTGGGGACCTCGAGGTCTAAGGGTCCGCGTTTGGTTCGTCTTGAAGCCCACTGTCCTTCTCAGAAGTCACGCTCAATCTTCAGGGGCTACACGAGCTGTTTCCTGTTGATGCGACTTGTGTGGGACCTATTAAGGTCACACGGGGATTAGCGAATCGTCACGTGACCGTGACGCCTTAGTTGACCTCTTTGTTCTGTCGGGGTTCTTGTGATCATCTGTTGGCGTCCTGTCCCGTTCGGGGCGCCGAGCCATCTAAGCTCTTCTGACGGTCGTGATCCCCTCATAGCCTCTGTCAGATGGTCGTGATTCCTTCGCAGCTTCTAGGTCTGATGGTCGTGATTTATTCATAGCTTCTAAGTCAGATGGTCGTGATTCCCTTACAGCTCCTAACTCTCACGTGAATAGTGGAGCACGGCCCGCCTGAGCTTCAACGAGACTTCGCGGCCATCTCTTTATTCCCTTTACCTCATCTGTGGTTTTAATTTCTTCGGGGCTGCATTCCAATGTGAGGTTCTCTTACTGTAGCTGACTTGCGATAGTTACAAGCATCATCTAAAAATTATTTTGTGGAGTGATCCTGGTACCCTTGGCGTTCTCAGTAAAGTGCTGCCTTTCTGTGTGATTATTTCGGGAATGGATTTTAAAATCCATCGAATTAGGGGTTTAAAAGAAACGTTTTACCTTGTATGGAGTTTTGGACTAGCGTAACCATGAACAAGATCATAGCATAATGATATAACTGGATGTAAATATTTGCAACGAAGAAATCAAGCATACGCAAAAGTTGCGTACCGAAGCAGGGCAATTAATGTTCTGCTTCGGTAATGAAAATCATACGTTCAATATAACCCACCGAGGTATAATGGAATCAAGTTTGAGTAATGACTAAATTTATAGCAACATGACACCATCTCATACAACACGTTGCATCGGGAGGGTGCGATACAAAATAACGGGGCTGAACTTATCTGGATTGCATTGAGCCTTTAACTATTGCAGTGGCATCCAAATTTTCTCGCGGTCTTTTGGCGGTCTCTGGGCAGAATGGCGGTCTCGGGGGCCAGAGGGAGGTCTCAGTATCCCTCTGGCTATCTCGAGAGATTTCTGATTTTCTTAAATCCCTAGTCATCACTATTTACTTTTATCATACCAATATCAATCATATCACTCCAATCATATATTAACTCTAATCATAACTACTGACTCGCTCAGGAAGTCGTAACGTTGCTGCCTCTCGAACTGTTTTGGGATCTTTCAAAATCCTGGAACGCCTCTAAGCATTGTCATAGGCTCATATTTCTCAAGAAAGGTAAACCGGAATCGATTAGTTTTTATTTTGAAGGGAAACGCGACGCACGCCGTCACGTCCATTTTGTGGAGCACCAGCGCCTGCGTTGGCCTTGTTAGCTCTTAGGGGCCAGGGCACAACCGGACTTTGAGCCTGGGCTCCCACGTGGAGTCCCATGTGCTTACCACCCGGACGATTCGGCTACGCGACCCCGAATGTAACAGAAGGCTATGATATTGGCGAGAGTCACACACCATTGTTTGTCTGTAGCGCTGTTGCATGCGTCGCTGGCAGCTACAAAACGTCTACCACCCTCAAATTATAAACTGGCAATGCGCTTTTGCTTCTTGGAGGAAAAAAAAAACATTGACACATCTTGTTATGTTTCGTGACTGATTACATAACGCAGCACCCATATATGAAAGTGGCCGAGCAGGACAGCTCCTGCGACCATGTGATTTTGCTCCTCCCATTGCTCGGCAAGGCCCCCTGAAAGAGTTCAAGCATTTGTGCGCACGGGCTAGTGCAGCCTTGGCAGACGAACAGCAAGGTCTCACCGGAAAGGTCTCATGCCAGCAGTCTGGCACTCCCTTTAATGTCAGTGCGGGCCGCAATGTCAAAAAATTCACAGTTTGGATTCCATGTATGCTGTTGGAGAGAAATGTGCCTGAAGGTCCAGAAAAGATTCAAGGATCCCATAAACATGAAGCCTTATCCGATCCTGCATACACCCTTGAGCTCCAGGTCCATGTGTGCTGATAGATGAGGGCATATTCCAATTTTTCCGCCGCGTTTCAAAGAGTTAACCACAGCCATGATCATCCCACCAGCTGAATAATGCTAACACAGCATCCGTGAATCAACCGTGAGCTGTCTCACCCCTTCATGTGACAGACGTTAACGAGAAATTCTAAACAAGTGCTCAACTCATGCTCAAACCAACAAGCGCTCAACTCAACTCGCCAACTCGGGTGACCTGTGGCCCAGAGGAATGAATCCTGTATTGCCCTCTCTTTTTCTCCGTTAGTTATGATCTCCTGCTTATAATCAGCACCAGCTGCCGTCAGGACGTGAGCGATGTGAAACGCTTCCATGAAATTTGCATTACAATCGAAGCCGAAGCCCTGCAGGAGGACTTATCGCGCCTCATAGAATGCCCTTAGACATGACAACTTCAGATAGACCCATCTAAATGGCAGACACCCGAATCACATTGAAACGTCTATCCACACCGAGCAATACGCGACTGACGGGCAGGTTTCGCGGCACGCTGGCGTCATGGGGACCTGCGTGTAACGCCGAGCCTGAATTTGTAATTTAGACATCACGTTTACGTCATGGTTTCGAAGGCCAACAGAGCTCCTTTGTTGATGAGTAAGCGTTTTCATTCATGATTATGCGTTTTTGTTGATGATTTAGCACTTTGGTTAATGCTTCATTTACTGCGCACGGATGGAAAAAATGCTAAACACGAAACCACGACCGTAGTTGCGGCCTACTATTAAAACATCCAGCACATGCCTGAGCATCGTGGTATAATCTAACCCGAAACAGCAAAATCGCACCCCGAAAGCATTAAGCGGGTGGACCAAACACTTCACATGTCTCTGCTCTAGCACACATTGCACTGCTCGATCACTGGCCTATAGTAACCTACTGCCATACATTCTGTTACCTCGCTCCAGTTCAGGTCAACGAAGTCAACGAAGTTTAGTGTTTCTTGTAAGCCATTTAAAACCCAGAACCGACTCGTCCTTTTTTAAATGTGTTTGTGCGTGACTGTGCCAGCTGGTGCCACTCGGCATCCGTCTCCCTTTGGCATGTTACATGGACGTGTTGAAACTGAAAATAACCTAGTTTTGCAGATGGTTGAGACATGCAAGTGCTCCCTTACGCAAGAGTCAATTTATAGACTTTTCGGCTGTTATATCTGTAACCTGGACAAGACCTACGCTAGACACGTAAGGAACGCTGAAGAGGCAAGGGCGCAATTGGTGCGTGACATTTCAGGTTGCGTTTGTACTGTATTTGTGATGAGCCGTGGCCAAATTGTCTGGCATTTTGCTACACTGTGTTGTAGATATGCGCTCATAACATGTGACCGTAACAAAGATCTTGTTGCTACCTTTGATGATGCCGTGGATGTTGACAGAGCAGCATAGGCTTAGTTGAGCCGCCCACAACATGAAAGGTGTTTACATGCTTGCTTACAAACCCAGTAACAGCGTTATCACCATTGCGCGAATGTTAATTACCGGTATTCCGGCAATTAGCGTGATGGAGGTGATAAATGTTGGAAGGTCCTAAAAAAGCGTGAAGAAGGTCCTTGTTAAAGCCCATTCTATCACGACAGTGGTGCAACCCAGGGCGATGGGGGGGGGGGGGGAGGGGGGGGGCTCATGGGACTTCAGCTTTTTCTGTCAAGTTCCAGCGCACGTTTTCACCGCGACACTAGTAAAAAAGTTCCGGAATTTGGGGGCAAGAAAACTTTCTGTTTTTAGATCCCATATAGCCATCAGGGGCAGTAACATGCATAGTCCAACAGCCGCAGTTAAGAAACAAGACCAGCGGAAAGCCGAGTGAATTCTTGCGTTGCGCAGATATCTAAAGCAATTGTCCAAGGTACCAAGGCAAACCCACATAAATAGCTTATTAACACGCTAAGCACAAAGCCTAGAAGTGTTTGTGCGGTTTGTTGGTCTGTTCGCAGTGCGTAGGCACGGTCGGTGGGGCTGCGACACGCTCGTAAAACATTAGACCCCGTCGCAAATCATTTTAGCGCCCGACGTAACTTCTGGCCGCACCTATATGTATATATATATATATATATATATATATATATATATATATATATATATATGTATATGTCTGGTTGACGATAGGATAAAATGTTTACGTGAAACCTCACAAAATTCACAAGAATTTCCACCATCCTATTAACGTTCTCATATATACCCT
>NW_023596576.1:46872563-46924931 GCF_011947565.3 Pollicipes pollicipes | reverse complement strand
CCGGGAGCGAGCCGAGAGCGGTGGGGTGGGCCGTGCGCGCGCTGTGCCCCCGCCGACGGTACCGAAGAGCGCACCGCCGCCCAAGACATACCCGCCCGCCCCGTGGACTCAGCGGCGGAGACGCCGACGGGCGACGCGGCCGCCAAGTCCGCGCCGGGCGAGCCGGTGCGGGGCAGGCGGAGCGGCGGCCAGCCGGTGACCGTCCGCTGCAGGGTCCGAAGCCGGACAAGGCGGAGAAGCCGGAGAAGCCGCCCAAAACGTCCGTGCTCGTGCGGCTGGGCCTGGGCCGGCTGTCGGGCGGCAGGTCCAAGCCGAAGGTGCCGCCCAACCGGAGAGCATCAAGCCGGCGTCTCGCTCGCCGTCGCCGCGTTCGCCACCGTCGGAGCTGCCCAGTCCGATCGCCTCGACGCCGAACGACGACTCGCGCCGCTCGGTGTCGCCGTTCGGTGCAGACGCGGCCACCTCCACGCCGGTAGCCGCACAGAGAACTCTCGCACCGGCGCCCGTTGTCCGGCAGCAGGCGGTTGAGGAGTCGCCGCCGCTGCCGCCGCCGCCGCCGGCGCCGGCTAAGGCGGAGTTCCGCGCGCCGCCCAGCCCCGTCGTACGGGCCAAGTCGCTGTCGCTGCCCAAGGCAGCGAACATTGCGCTGGACGCGGCAGGAACGGCCCCCGATCCCGCCGAGTCGGCCGCCGCCGGCCGGCCGGCCACCACCAAGCCGCCGCTGCCGCCGCAGGCGCTGCGCGTACAGACGCAGGCGGCGCGCGCCCGCTGACGAGCGCCCGGCGCAACTTCTTCCAGCTGGAGCAGCAGCGCGTGATCCCGCTGCGCTCGGTGCCCGCGGCGCCCATCCCCGACTCGGTGGCGGCGACGGCGCGGCCGGGCGGCGCCGCGGCCGAGATCAAAGACGCGTTCGAGCGGTTCCGGCAGCGCCGCGCGAGGATCGCGAGCGGCTGGCCAAGAGCACGCCCAACCTCAGCCTGATCGAGACGGCGACGCGGAGTCTGGTGCGGCCGCTGCCGCTGCCGCCGCCGCCGCCGCCGGCGCCCGCCCGGCCGCCTATTGATCGGCCGTCAGGCCGCGCCGAGCAGCGGTGCGCCGACCACGACGACGACCACTCGGTGACGCTCCAGGAGGAGGGCAATGTGGTCATTCTGCACGCGGCGGGCGGGCGCGCGCGGCGCGGCCCAGCAAGAGCCGGGACAGGTTCGCGCAGCGGCGTGCGGCCGCGCTGGCCCGGGCTCGCAGCCGGAGCGTGGGCGTGCTAGAGACCGACCTGGACTCGCCGTCGGCGGGCCAGCGGCCGCCGCCGGAGACGGACCTGGACGCCATCGTGCGCAGCCTGCAGGAGTGCATCGACGAGGCGTCTCCCAACAAGGAGAAGGCCAAGAGCCTGCTCAACCTGGACAAGAACATGGAGTTCACGCTGGCGCAGGGCGTCGACTCGCGCGCCAAGTCGATGGAGTTCCTGCTGGACGACGAGAACAAGAGCGCCGTGCAGGTGAGTGGACCGCCGCCCGACGGCGGCTGGGCTGCCGCAGACTCCGGCAGCGGGCGGCGATCGCCAGGCTGTCGATGGCCGCTGTCGATCAATGCTGTATGGTGTACCGATCTCTCGCGCCCTCTGTCCCTCACTGTCCTCTGTCTCCTGCGGCCCGCGCGGCGCCCTCGCCGCCCGACCGTGGTTTATTTGTTGTGTTATTTACGTCCTGGCGCGGGCTGAATGGAAGCCTCGGTTTAATTATTTATCTGCTCGGTCGAGGCCAGTCGTCGCCCTCTGCTCTATACACATACCGGCTGTGCACACATCCACCCTTGTTAGGCATCATTGTCCACACATTCGAGGTTTCCGTCCCTCATCCTTCCATTCTCCTCCTTCGTTTTCCCGGGCGGACCGTTGTTTGTCCCGTTCGCCATCAGTTACCATTTCTTCATTCTGTTGTCATCGCCCTCTCGCTCCCCGCTCCCAGCTGTTGTGCCACTTCCTCGCCACGCCGTCTTTTGGCCGGCACGGGATCCCTCGCATTCCCACACGCCGCGTTCATTACGGCCCGATCGCGTCCCCGCACCCCACCTTTCCGCCATCGCCGGCCTGATTAGACGACCACCGCCGCACACGGTCCCTCCGCAGAACGAGCGGGGTCGGCACGCGCCGCGCCCGTCTAATTAGCAGCCGATTATTCAGCCCCGCGCGCCGTTGGGCGCAGTCTGTGTCCGCGCCGCCGGCCCAGGCCGCGGGCGCGGGCGCAGCAACAAACCATTAACGTGGAGACGGCTCCAGGATGCCGGTAACTGCCTCGCACTCGGGTGGGGTGCGTTCGATAAGCCGGGAGCGCATCGTGCGAGTGTGCGGCGCTTGACCAGCCCGACCCGAGGCGCAGTCGACCGGTCCGGTCCGACCGGTCCGCTGCCCCCGTGCCGGCGGTCCGGGTCCCATTCAACCGGTGTTTTCATGTCGGCGGGGCGGGCGTGCGCCCGGCGTCTATTTTAGCCGCCCGCGTCGAACGCTGACGCGCCGTCAGTCATCACAGCCGCGGCCGGTGTCGGCCGCACCCCATCCGCAGCCGGGAGAACGGCGGCGGCCTCGGCTCGCTCACGGCTGCCGGCGGCCCGCCGAGCGCCCGCGCGGTCCGACGGTGCGGCGGCGGGACGGCGCGCCGGGGGTCGCTGCGCAGCCTGACGCTCACGACTGCCGGCGGCCCGCCGAGCGCTCGCGCGGTCCGACGGCGCGGCGGCGGGACGGCGCGCCGGGGGTCGCTGCGCAGCCTGACGCTCACGACTGCCGGCGGCCCGCCGAGCGCTCGCGCGGTCCGACGGCGCGGCGGCGGGACGGCGCGCCGGGGGTCGCTGCGCAGCCTGACGCTCACGACTGCCGGCGGCCCGCCGAGCGCCCGCGCGGTCCGACGGCGCGGCGGCGGGACGGCGCGCCGGGGGTCGCTGCGCAGCCTGACGCTCACGACTGCCGGCGCGGCCCGCCGAGCGCTCGCGCGGTCCGACGGCGCGGCGGCGGGACGGCGCGCCGGGGGTCGGAGCGCAGCCTGACGCTCACGGCTGCCGGCGGCCCGCCGAGCGCCCGCGCGGTCCGACGGCGCGGCGGCGGGACGGCGCGCCAGGGGTCGCTGCGCAGCCTGACGCGGCGGAATCCCGCGGTGGCCGGTGACGCTGGCGAAGGCTGAGTCGTGTGGCTTTAGGCACGCGGCAGCGGCGGCGCGCGTCTCTAAGGACCGGACCGGACGCCGACACGTGGGCGGTGGCGCGGCGCGGAGGGAGGGGCGACGCGCACGTGCCGGCCGCCGGCGGCGGTCGCGAGCCTCTCCGGCCCTCGGCGTTCTCCCCGGGGCGGCCGATCAATGGACGGCCTTGTCAGGCGGCCGCCCGCCGGCGCCGGGGACATCTCGCCGCGCGGGGCCGGGCGGACGGCGCGCGCGCCGACCACTTGCAGCGATGACGCGGCGCGCTGCAGCCGCCGCCCGTGCGCTATCATGAGCCCGTGCACTTGCATCGGACGTCAGTAAACAGAGGCGCCCACTCTCCGGCGAGCTCGGCCGGGCGCCCACTTCCCGCACGGCCCTCTCGACGGACGGACCGCGGCGCTCGCCGCCCGACCCGACCCGAGCCGACCCGGCCCCGCCCCTCGGCCTCGAGCTCGGCGCAGTCTTGGCCGCCTCCGGACGACTGGGACGCACGGTCGAGCGCCGCTCTAGGCCAGGTCACCGCCAGTGTCAGGATGCAGCAGCCCCCGAATCTGCGGCACACCAGGTCTCTGAGAGAGGTTAAGAGCCGGCGGCGGGGCGACGGGCGGCGGAGGTCGGCACGCGGCGCTCGGTGGCCGGCCGGGCGTGGCTGGGGCGCTGGCCGGTGCGGCCACCGCGACACGCGGAGCTCAGAGCCGGTGGGCCGCCCCTGGGAACTGTCGCCGGAGCTGGGGCGGGGCGCCCCGCACCGCGCCGTTTGCCGGCTGCACGCGGCGCGGCGGGTGCTGGCGCCGCCGCCGCCGCCGGCGCCGGTTCGGCCGCGGGCTGGTGCGTGTCCGCCGTGTCGGCAGCAATCGTCGGCCTCTCCGCAGCCTGGGACCTGTCATCTCGGCCGCGCGGGCGCCGGCCACGCCCATGTGTCGCCCCCCCCCCTCTCGCTCGGAAGGGGGGCCGCGTCGCGGTCCGGGGCCGGTCGACACAGAAAGTCGCTCTCAGCGCTGGCGTCCACTCTATTTCTCCGCAGTTGCGGAGTGCCTCGTTGGATCCAAAGTCTGGCTGCCAGCGCCGGTCTCAGCGCCACGGACGGAGTGTGAGTGAACGGGACGGGCTCTGCAGGCCACCGTTCAGCGCGACATGAACTTCACAGCAATCTGGGCGAACCATCGCCAGCAAGGAACGGGCGCAATGCGTCGTGACGACGTGCAAGGTGTTATGTGCAGCATAATTTCACACAGTAGATGAATGTAAATTGCTCTTAAGCCACTTTCGGACTGTTCAATCGCGTAACGAGGGGTGTCCAGCCGCAAGATTACACTTTAAATGCTAGATAGACCATTTAAGCCACGAACAGCGTTGTTTTCCCGGGAGTGTGAAAGTTAGCCTTGGTCGTTTCACTGCAATCGCCTTTGCGGGGCGTCGGCGGACCCTTGAAGCCCTGCCAGTGGCGGGCTCTGGTCTGATAAAGCCTGATAGCCGTCTGTCGTCAACTGAGAGAGCGACTGTAAACAGAGACCGGGTGACGTAACCACTCCAACCTGCCCCCCTCCAACTGGACCACCCGAGCGGCCGGGAGGCGGCCCGCACTGCCCCGCCCCCTCCCCCCGCCACTCCGGCCTCTCCCCGTGAGCCTGTGCGAGTCCGACTATCGAGTGACGTGTTCCGTGGGAAGCTGCGGAACATATGCCGTCCAGACATGCCTCTGTATCAATCGCGCGTTTTCGTCATCAATGTCTCGCCCAAAATAAGGTCCGGCAGGCGGTCCCGCTTCCCGTTACCGCTGATGGGAGTGGCATGCGTCCTGCAGCGCAGCCGCGCGCGCGGACCCTCTCCGTGCACGGCCTCCCCGCCGGACCCGGCTGCAGCCGACCGGCATCTGGCGCCGCTCGTGCGGCCGGCGCCGGGCTGTGCGCGGCGGGCCTGTATGTACCGTTGGGCGGGCGCTGCCCGGCCCGACCTCGGCCTCTCGACGCCGGCCGAGGTTTGACCTCGCCGCAGTGCCCGCCGACTGGGGGTCAGCTCAGCTGGCGGCCGGCCACGCGGCGGACACTCGCTGTGTGTCCGCGGACAGAGGACTCTGCCGTTGTGTCCGGTCGGCGGAGGGCGGACTCTCGCTGTATCCACGAGAGCGGGACAGTCTTATCCGCGACGTACGCCGACGTCTGGCGGACTACGCCACAGGTCCCCACTGCCACGGCTGCGGGCGCGGACCGGAATCGGGCGCCGTCCGTTACACGGCCGCACCTCAGATGTAGCTGCACTGCCGGAAACACCAGGTCTGTCCCGGGGGACCTCCAGCCGCCCCGTGGGATCTCCAGCCACCTCGGGGGACTCCAGCCACCTTGGGGACCTCCAGCCGCCTCGAGGCCCGTCGAGGCGCGGCCGCTGCCGCCGCCGCCGAGGGGGACGGGGGGGGGGGACGGGGGAGGAGCCGTGCCGTGGCGTCATCACGCCGGTATGTGCGGCGCCTCGCGCCGGGCCTAGCGCCCGCATCGTTGATGAGCATTAACTCAAGGCTGACCTGCACCGCGGCCGCCGGAGCCGCCGTGCCGTTGCTGTGCCGCGCCGTGCCGGGTCCGCCGTGTTGCAGCGTTGTTTGCGGACGACGTGACCCCCCCCCCCGTGCCCTCACATTCAGTGTCACATTGCAACGCAGCGTGCAGGGCGGTGAGCGTAGTTTAAGCTGTCACAACGCGACCAACGCGCGGAGGCAGAGAGAAAAAGTGGGAGGTGTGGGGTTGCTATGGGCGCAAAAATGTGCCCCGTACCGCGGTCTGTATAGCCGGGTTTAGAGAGCGGTGGTATAAGCCGTGCTTTTTGTGGAAAAGACCGATGAGCCACGATTTATGCAGAGAACAGGACGCCGCCTATCCCCGCTGGATCCGGCTACGCCCGATGACCAGCGGCCATGTGGTCGACGAGCTCTGTCAGCGATGCGCTCGGTCAGCCGTCGGTCTGTCCCCGCTCCGTCCGTCGTGCATTCCAGGACCTGGCCGCGATGACGAGCGATTGTGGTGGTATTTACCGGAGGCCCGCGGTGGTGACGGCCGCGACCGCGCCTCCTCTTTGCACGACCCACTTCCGCGCGGTCGGTGCGCCTGTCCGCCCCTGGCTTCCCGGTTGCACCGACCGGCGGCGGCTGCAAGGGAGCTGAGCTCAGCACCCAGTCTGGGTCAAGCCGAGCTCGAGTCGAGCCGCCGTCGGCCCGGCCGAGTCAGGTCTGAGTCGAGCCGCCGTCGGCCCGGGTCGGGTCGAGTCGAGTCGAGTCGAGTCGAGTCGAGTCGGTGTCGGCCCGGTCGAGCCGAGCTCGAGTCGAGCCACCGTCGGCCCGGGTCGAGCCAAGCTCGAGCCGAGCCGCCATATGTCCGGGTCGAGCCAAGTCCAAGTCCACATGGTTCGAGCCGAGCTCGATTCGGGCCGCCGCCGACCGGGTCGAGTCAAGTCCAAGTCCACATGGTTCGAGCTGAGCTCGAGTCGAGCCGCCGTCGGCCCGGGTCGAGTCGTGCTCAAGTCGAGCGGCGCCGCCGCCGCGCCGCTGTAATCATTCTGTGCATAACTGGTTTGGTCTGAGCGTACCGGCGCGCGGCGCCCGAGCGACTCGCAGAGCGGCGGCTCCGCTGGGCCACACGGACCAGACGGCCGGGCCGGCATAGCGCTGGAGAGAAGCCGCGTCTGACGGCTTGTTGGGAGCCGCGCTGCCGGCGGTGGGCCGTTGGGTCGGTCGGCGACGCAGTGAAGCCTGTCCGTGAGAGTGTGAGGAAGTGGGCTAATATGGGCGGTGCAGGCATGCTCCCGTCGGTGATTACACGCTGTACGCCTGTTAAAGAACATCGGCATGGTAATAAGCGGAACCGTAACATCGTTCCAGGGTGGCGTCGCGGAGGTGCATGGAGACGGATGGTCGTGTAAAGCGCACCGCTATTTTCGGCATTCACCGTGGAGATGAATTGGAGCGATTTTGAAGATTAGATGGCCGCCGCGGAGCGACGCATGGCCGCCGTTACAGCTGACTTACGTGACGCAGCGGGCCAACGGGGGCAGCGCGGAATCCTCCGGCGGCACAACGGGCTGTGCTTCACGCAGTGGGCTACCCCTGATTGATATCTCACGGCGTCCGGCGACCGCCGTGGGGTGTCCCCACCTGTCGGCGGGCGCGCCAACTAGGCGGGTCGACCGCGCGCCGTCCGGAGCCCGTCGGCCGCCGGTAGCGTGGCATCTGTTCCAGAATCAATATTCTAAGCCCGGGGCTGCCTGCAGGCCGGCGTCATCATCTGTGCCGACCGCGCGCACTTACTGCCGGCACGGTCACCGCGGCACACGCTGGAACGTGACTGTCGCGAGTGTCGCGCCGGCGCACGGAGCGCGCTGACAGGGAAGGAGGGCGGCGGGGAGCGGGACGCGACTTGTCACGTCCAATTTCGAGGAGGGACGCATCTCAGCGGCGACGGATGCGCCGGTTCTATCCGCCGCATCTCCAAGGACGCTGCGGGGTTCTGCGTTGCGTCGCGCTCTGCGAAATGGGCGCAACTGGTCCGGCGTAATTCAAGATGGTCGCCGCCGCCACTTACCAATTATCCGCGCAACCCTCCACTTCCCCCCAATTGCGGCCGCACGCCGCACCCCTCGCCGGGCAAGTGGCTGGAGCAGGCGGCGGCGGCCGCTGCTGTGCTGACCTCGACTCTCTCCCTCCCGGCGATTTTTCCGTTCTTCTAGTTGGTTGTGCGTCTTCGAAAATCGATAGGTTGCCGGGCGGCGGCGGCGGCGGCGGCCCGGCGCAGTCAGCGGGCCGCGAGCTGGCCGGGGCGCGCGGCCGGCCGCACCGCCGCCGCCGCCATGTTCAGGAAGCTGTGGAGGAAGCGCTCGCGCCACCTGAGCGACGGAGCCATCCACCCGGTGAGACGCGCCCCGCTCCCGCGAACACCCCCGCCTCCGCCCCCGCTCCCGCCCCCGCTCGCGGCTGCGCCCCCGCTCTCGCCCCCATCCCTGCCGTCAGTAAGATCTGTCCATTCTCTGACCGGTCATTCCTATGAGAGAGATTTGGTTTTCAAAAGTGTTTCTCGAATGATCCGGACCGCATTCTAGTTGCTTATTTCGTCTTTTCTCATGGGCAGCGCTCGAATTACCGATAACAGTGTATCGCAGGAAGTCATGGTGCTCTAGATTTCTCTTTGCACCATTAGTTCGCATTCTGCATGTGCTAAATTCGACCTAAGTAGTGGAGTATAACTTATGCACGTCTCGAATCTTCTCTGTTGAACTGCAGCGAACCGACCGGACCATAAACCAAATCGTGCCAATTTGGTTGGCGTGGGACATCTGTCCCGCCGAGTCAAAGTTGCGCGTGCCTCGAGATCTTGTCACCGCGCCAACGCCCACCGAGCTAATCTGGCTCACCCGCTGGACCGGCTTCTCATTGATCTAACTAAGTTGCGGGAATTTCATCTCCTTGACCCTCTACGGGGAGAACCATCGACCCGGCCCAGCTGCAGGAGTAACATCCGTCTGACCTATAGCCGGATCTGGGCTGCCCTGCCTGACCTACACGCAATCTGATACTGTTACCACACATCATTCAGCATATCGATCCGAGCCGCCGTGGTAAGGTCTGCGTGTTAAGCAAGTCGCACCGGTCTTCCCGCGCCGCTGAGAGTCTCATCGGCCGGGTCCAGCTGTTAGTTACTGTTAGGTATGCAGTGTTAAGGGTGCCTCAACTGCCCCGGTTATTTGCGCCCTGATCTGGCTGCTGTGACTCACATCGGTCTGATCCAGCTGCCGTGACTCTCATTAGTCTGATCCAGCTGCCGTGACTCTCATTAGTCTGATCCAGCTGCTGTGACTCACATCGGTCTGATCCAGCTGCCGTGACTCCCATTAGTCTGATCCAGCTGTTGTGACTCACATCGGTCTGATCCAGCTGCTGTGACTCATCAGTGTGACCTGGCTGCTTTAAGTCTGATCGGTGTGACCTAGCTGCTGTGTCATCGACGTGACCCGGCCGCCTGCTGCGGGGAACGGCCCCTCCATCGATCGGCTCGTTCGCGTGAGAAAGGAAGAGGAGAGTGAGAGAGAGCGGGGAGAGAGAGGGAGGGAGACGGCAGGCGGCCCGGGCGGCCGGGCTCAGGCTGTCAGGAGGAGGGGGGGGGGGGGGGGGAAGGCAGCGCACGGTTCGAGCTGGCCGATGGAGGTCACTGAGAGAGGGAAGACGTTTCTAGCGCAGGCGTTGGAGAGGGAACCCAATGGGTTCTCTCCATGGGTCTCAATTGAAAAGACGCGTTTATGAATGACTCAGCGAATCTGCATTTTCCAACCACGCAGTGAGCTTCTTCATTCCGGCATTCCTGAAAGGCGACGAAAGCCTTTCTCACGGCTTACTTACAAAGGGAATGGTCCACATTGGTATTTCGTACGAATGTCATGCACCAAAGAAGCATTCAGTTCAGGTATCTTACATCAAACAGGCATTTGTGGACTTTGAGAGAAAATGAGGCGAGAATTCCCGTGCAAAATGCCCTCCGACAAAGCATCAGGGTCGAGGCCAGCGAAGGGCCAAGCCCCCCCCCCCGAGCTAAATACGGAGCAATTTCGCTGAACTTTGGTCCAAATGCGTGTGATTTTGGAACAAGCTGTCTTATAGACCTTTTGGTCACTTAAGTCCCTCCCCCTGGGGGGAATTTCGGCTAAATCCTGCGCAATGTGGGGCCACCCTGCTCTTGTTCTACATTTAAGGTACATATTATCATTTTAAACGTCGTGGTGGCAGCATTACGTCTTGCAAATCAGCTTTACTTCACAACAGCCAGCGTTAATAGCCAGCTGGTGCTGATGCGAGGTCGGACTTTGGGTCGCGAAACTGCAAAAACGACGAACACATGACACCAGAGAAAATGAAATCCAAGCATAATCAAGGCAACGCTTTAGCCTTAATGAATGCGCTGCAATCCGAAGATCGGTAACATTTCAGCTTGACAAGGAATCCAATTTCACGAGATTAAGTTCTCAAGTAATGCGGGATGATATGTAGCTGTCGCATCTTATTCGGCCCAAACACCGACGCAGGTGTTTGGGCTGGTGGGGTCTGGGGCTGGGCTCGGCACAGCCCCCACGTTAGGCGTGCGCGCCGGTCCCGTCCGCCGCCGCCTTCGCTCGCGCTTCTCTTCTCATCTGTTCTGGACGCGCCAGGTGGTGGCCGGCGGTGCCGGGTCGGCGACCGGGGCGTGTCTGCCCGCGCCGCCGGCCCGCCCCGCCGAGCCGCCCCCGCCGCTGGCAGCGGCCCCGCCTGACTCACGCCGGGCCGCCGCGGGCGGGCCGCCGCCGCCCGATTGGGTTACGCCGGGGCGGCGGCGGCAGCCGAGCGGCGGCGGCGTCGACTGAGGCCTCCGGCGGGGAAGCCACCTCGGTTCGGACGCCCTGGAAATAGAGAGCGGCTGTTTATGTCACCGCGCCGCCTGAAGGTCTAGTCATCGCAGCGGTTGTCTTTTTCCGGTCTGTGGCGCGTCCGTAAGATGATCCGAGCGGACTGGCCGCGTCCACGCGGACGCTCGGTTGGACTGGTTTCTCCTCCGTCCGCTCGGCGAACGAACGACAGGCGCACGCAGGACATTCTCGACACCACTCGTGCGTTGATTATACACGATAGGTGATATCATGTCCGCGATATTTGCGCGCACGGCAATCGTGTGTCACTCACGCGGGCGACGTGCCCCTGTGTGCCTCTCGTCAACACGTGATGGTGTGCACCGGCGGGACGGTCAGCCGACACCGGCGTCGAGCAGCCTCCGCTCTGACTCGGCTGTGCGCGCCGTCGCGGCGGGGGCCCCGTCGCGTCATCAGTCATGCGGCGTCACGTCACGCGGCGTCACGGGCGTCCCCGTCGGGGCCGCCGTTTCTGGGCGGTGCCGCCGCCACCGCCGCCGCGGGGCGTCCCGTTCGTGAGCCCGCTGCCGGGCGTCGCAGTCGCAGCGCGCCGCCGCGGTCGACACCGACCGGCGGTTCGGTCGGTCTGTCACTATCGGGTGGCGTTGCGATCGTCAGCCGTCATCAATGGCCGGGATTGGCTTCGCCAGCCGTCAGCAGACGGAAATCGTCTAGACCGGCCATCGTCATGACGTGGCCGTACAGGCCGTCTCATGGTGCCAGGCCGCCATCAGACCAGGCGGCGCCCGTCGGGACCCGTCACGTTATCCCGACAGGGGCATAGCTGTTGCTCAGCGGGCGGCCGACCGTGACGGCCGCTGTATCAGGTCAGACCCTGACCCGCCGGTGCCTGATCCGCTATCGGTGGACGCCTGATAGCGTCCGCGCGCCCGCCGGCCTGCCGCTGTCCGCCCGCGGCGGCAACGGCGGCGCCAGTCCGCAGCGCGAGTCCGCGGCCGAAGCGGCGCACGCGTGACCGGAGGTCAGCGGCGCCAGGTGGCCGGTAATGAGCGCGACGCAGCTGGGGTCCGGCCGACCGGCGGCGCTTCAGGTGAGTCGCCCGCCCGCCGCCGCGCTGGGAGGGGCACTGGTGAGCCGGCTGGCAGCAGGTCTTGCGACCCCCTCCCCCACGCCCATGATCTTCTGGAGCGCCTCCCTGCCGAACGTGCTCTGGCTGGCCGGGAACTGGAGGGTGCGCAAGGTTCGTACCCGCCGCGGCTGGCCGTATTCCGGCAGCTCGCGGGCCACGAGCCGGTTTTTGCTCGGTGTCTGGTGCGGCGTTTTTGTCGCCGGCTGTCGGGACCGTGCTGCCAAGTGCCAGTCGCCTCAGGCCGTCGATTGGTATTCATTTGTCGGGTCACGACGGTACGATGCTGTGAATTCTTGCCGTTTGATGTCGATACCGTCGTTGACAAATGACGTTCCACTCGAGAAGTCTGCGTGCTATTTCGGCGCTCATATTGATCATGCCGAAAGCGTTCACTCTTTCAAAACAATCTAGCTGTCGAGTCGACCTAACATTTAGCTGGTTTCGCTCGCGCATTTTAAATGCCGGCTTTCGTTGCGAACATTTGACGGACGCACGCTGCGACTAATGACATACTTACTCCTACGCCGAGCCGAAGCGATCAGCCGGCCGTGAGGCACCGAAATATGGCCTGTCATGCAACAGTATGGGCCCGCCGTCCCGCGTAACAACCGGCCGGCATCGACCGACGGGCCGCCGTCACCCACGACTTCCGGCTCCCGTGACGGCGCCGGCCACCTCGCCGCGGCGGCAGCGCCGGCGCCGCCGCGTGTTCGGCGTCCATCAGCCGGCCGCCGCCGGGCACGTCCCACCGCGCCCAGCGACGCGGCGTCGCCATGGTGTCGGAGTCGACGGCGCGACGCTGCCGGCGCCAGTGGCGGCCCTGCGAGCCGGCGGAGCGCGCGCGCCAGCAGCCGTGCTTGCGACGCCGCGCCGCCCAGCTGTGGTGCTCGCCGGCGGGACAGGTGGTGAACAGGCGCGCGGCCACGGCCGCCGGCCGCCCGCCTGCCCGTGCACTTGTGGGGGTCGCGCGGAGCGGCGCGCCGTCGCTGCGGCCGTATCGGCGCGCCGAGTTTGCCCTCGTTTTAGCGCCGCGCCGCTGGTGCTGCGACGCGCGGACGGCGATAGGCGCGCGGCATCCACGTGAGCGCGACGTCGTCCGGGCCTGGGACGGGGTGCGGCGGAGCCACTCGGCCATTGAGGTCTCGTCCCTCTGGCGGCCGCAGCACGCAGCGGAACTGGTCCTGCGTGCCGCCGGAGCGGTCCGCGCCCGAGCTCGTCGCGGACAACGCCGGGGTGCTGACGAGGGCGCCGACGCCGCCGGCGCCGGCCAACTCCCGCCGCCGTGTCCGACGCCGGGGCGCAGCGTGTCTGGGGGCGGACACGTGTCCGACCGCTCTGGCCGGCCGCTATGTCCGCGCTCTGGCGGCGCCGGCGCCGGAGCCTGGCGCGCGCAACCGCCGCCACGGCGCACGTCTGGGACGCCAACGCTAACCCGGTACGCACGGCGCGCCGGCGCCGGGGCCGCCTGCCGCCGCCGCTGGTCCGTCCTGTGGTCACACGCGCGCGTGAATGCAGGCTCGAACCCACCGCACCCCGGCCGGCTCTCACGCGAGACACGCTCGCCCGCAAAACGGCAGCGTCCAACGCACGAACAATACCGCAGCCATGTATGCACTCAGAAAGGCGGCAATCAAGGCGCTTGTTTGTGGTCACGCCTGCCCGTAAATGCATTCACACGCACGCACGCCCGCACGCACGCAAGAGCAGTCGCCGTGCACACGTATGCATCGTGCACATACTCCGGGGGTGCATGCGCACGCCCGCGCCGTGGCACGCATCCGCCGGTGCCGGCAAGCGGGCACGCACCACACACCAACAGGCACGCTCCAGCCATCGATCCCGGGACGCGTCCTGAATCGATGACAGTCGTGCCCGCCGTCGTGAGCCGTGTTTTGTCGGCGGCTGGGTGCCGTTTTTGTCGGAGCGCCGGCGGCCGGTGTCGTGTCGCGAGCAGGCCCGGGTCGGGCCGGGCTCGGGCCGGCGCCGACGTCGCCCGCCGTCCCCTCTGACCCAGTTCCGGGCAGACCGGCCGCCTATCCGGTGCCTGCGCGGCCTCGCTCGGCCAATGGGGAGCCGCCGGCCTCCAGCCTTAACAGCGGGCACGGGTGAGCAGAGCCCGGGGAGGCCGCTGCGGGGGCTCGGGCCACCGGGTTGCTGGCTGGAGCGGGAGAGGCGGGAGTCGAGCCTTTGACTCGTTGGATGCTGGGGTCGTCGTCATTAGTGTGCTAAATGACTGATGCTCGTGCTTTGGATTGAATAGAGAAATATTCATTTCATCTACGAAAGAATGCGCAACATATTCAGTGGAGGCGGGATGAGGAAGGTGGAAGCACAACATTGCTCCCGATTTTTTGGCGATGGGGCTGCGTTTAAAAAAGTTGTGTTTGCGGTTGTGCATATGCGGTTGTACGTATCGTATTTTCAATCGTCGAGCCGCCGACTAGGCCAGAGCTGGCAGCAGCTGACACTGTGCCGGTTTTGACTCAGAGCGGGGCCCGTCAATCTGCCTCAGACGCAGGCAAACGACTCACCATATTGAGCACCTCTTCAAACTCCGTGGGCATGTTCTCTTCTGTCCTGTACATACGCCCGACCTGAACAATTCGCGTCGCGTTATAGCTCATTTCGAAATTTCTAGAACACCGTTGCTTTTAATATTTGTTATGGACGTAACAGGACCGAGCAATCGAAGAGCCCGAAAGCCCAATAGCAAACTAGACTGCCGTCGGGAAGGGGAGATGACGTCATCCCAAATTGTCCTGACTTCCACGACACGCAATCCAAGACGGGGGACATCAATCGCCATCTGTCCGCTGGCTCCTCGTGAGGCGCGGAGAGCGGTGACCTCGCGCCCGGCGCCAGCTCCTGTCCAGGGTTCGTCTGGTCTCAGCTCGTTCTGTGGTTGCGGAGAGCGGTGACCTCGTGCCCGGCGGCAGCTCGCTGTCCAGTGTTCGTCTGGTCTCACCTCGTACTGCGGTTGCGGAGAGCGGTTGACCTCGCGCCCGGCGCCAGCCTCCTTGTCCAATGTCCGTCTGGGTCTCAGCTCGTTCCGCGGCGGCGGAGAGCGGTGACCCCATGCTCACGCTCGCACGGCGCCAGCTCCCTGTCCCAGCGGCCGTCTGGTCTCAGCTCGTTCTGCCGCCGGCGGAGAGCGGTGACCTCGTGGCTCCCTCGCCGCCCGGTACCAGCTCCCTGTCCAGTGTCCGTCTGGTCTCAGCTCGTTCCGCGGCGGCGGAGAGCGGTGACTTCGCGCCCGGCGGCCAGTTTCCTGTCCAGTGTCCCGTCTGGTCTCAGCTCGTTCTGCGGGGGCGGAGAGCGGTGACCTCGTGCCCCCCACCGCGGCCCGACGCCAGCTCCCGTCCGATGTCCGTCTGGTCTCAGCTCGTTCGGCGGCGGCGGAGAGCGGTGACGCCCGGCGCCAGCTCCCCCGTCCAGCGCCCGTCTGGTCTCAGCTCGTCTGGGCGCCGCCTCAGCACGCCCCGCCCTGTTTTCAGCCGCCGGAGAATCAGCTGATGCGCGGGGGACCGCCAGCTGAGTGAGCACGAGCTGCGCTTCCAGCGGTCGCTGCGCAACCTCAACACGCCCGAGTGGTACAAGAAGTCCAGCAAGCCGGACACGTCGTTGCGACGGGACTATGGCTCGGCTCGCTGGCAGGTGTGTGTCGACCACTGCTTTTTAGCCCGAATGACTGTGTGTGCTGGTGGAAGGGCAAGTGTAGGTTATCGTGCCCTTCTAGTTATTCTGTGACTTGTGGTTGATTGAGTGGATACGTAAATATTATTTTTATTTCTATTGGATTAGTCGGGCGATTTGACTGTGCTGATGACCATTTGCAACGTTTTGTTTCCGACTGGAATGTGCCTTTTAGATGTGATGCATGTAGATGGCTGTGGCTATTGAGTATTCATAACCCCTGGGTGCCATAGGTGGCAATGTTCTTTAGGGTCTGGATGCGTCAAGATTCCTTGGAATTTCTCGTCTCGACTCCTTAACCTGTGTTTGCATCTGCTGGCTCTGCAGTACTTAAGTGCGGGTTTCTTTGCGTTCTCGTTGGGTTGCTAAATAGCTGTAACATTAATCGTGCGCATTTTATGCTAATGCGGCCGCGACTCTTGTCTGAATATATTTGTAATATCCTTCCATTAAAGATCTGTCCAACTTGTGAACCCATAGGCGTAGGCGTAGTTCCTCAGGCGTAGTCCCATAGGCGTAGTTCCTTAAACTGGGTGTTGGCCTGAGGGAGGCTGATCACCGAAAATTATGCGATCTTCCCCCGAAATGCGCGAAAAACGGGCTTCTCAAATTTGACCCACTTTCTTCTCAAAGTGGGGCGCGTGGAGGGGATGGAGGGTGGGGGCGACTGGAGCCTACTCGGCAGCTGAATAGGAAACTCCACGCCTGGTAAATCGACCGCCACGCGGCGCACCCACATGGGGCTGCCCAGATGTCTGAGCGGCCGGCGCCGGCGGCGGCCGCGCTCGCTCAAGTCCCGCTATTGACGCCACCGCTCATGGCGCAGCGCCAAATACCGGCCGCAGCGCCGGTACGGGGCTGACCCCAGCCGCATCTGGACCGCGGGCGGCTATAAAAACCGGCTCGGCCGCTTCATCTGGGTCCGATTAGGCTGACGAGCACGGCGGCGCCTGACGCACTGCGGCCTGCCGGACGGCTCGCAGACTATCGTGTTTGATTTGCCACCGCCCCGGCATCCCTAGCCGGGGCCGCGAGCCCAAGTGTCAACATGGCCGGGCGGGCTGAATCACCTGGTGCCGACACGTGATGTGCCCGTGAGAGGGCGCCAGCTCAGGCCCATTGATGTGGCGCCCGTGTTTTGATGCGCCGCCGTCGGACTCACGCATCGGGCGCCGCGAGCGAGCTGAAGACGAGCCATCGCAGTGTGGGTGGGCAGCAGCTCGCTCCTGCTTGCAACTTTAGCCAGGACGCTGCATGACGCACAGTCAGGCGACGCCAGGGGCCACTGCACCGCTCCCTCTTCTGTTCATGACCGCTGTCTGCCAGACACCAGACCCATAGTCTCGAGCTCTGTGCTCTGAGCTCTGCGTGTGAGCCCTTGGTGTTTCGGGGCCGGACATGCCAGCGAACAGTTGCAAGGCCCACATGCCACTGTGCCGTTACAAGTCCTCCACGCCCCAGACCTGGCCCGTCTGCACGGCTCCGTATTTTTGCGCCGTGGCTGTGTCGTGTCTGGGACCGTCCAGCCGGCGCCCAGGCGGCAGGCTGGTCTTTACGACGCGCGTAAAGCTTTCATGACACCATTCCGGCTGCAATTTTGGACAGGAAACTTGGTGGCAGGAGGTGGTTAGTGTGGCAACGCCGCCTCGCCTTCCAGAAGTTACCGGCGGGTCTGTGCATCGAGCATGCATGCTTTGCACTTCTGCTTCAAATCTCTCTTGTTTTACAAGCCTTCGTGGTTGTGAGTCAGGCTCGCCGTCTTGAAAGCCCCTAGGTTCGCTATTTGATGTATTAGCTAAGAACCATCCATTTTTCATCGATTTAATGGACGTGGCTACTGTTTTGATTTGGCCATTCTGATTGGACGATTAAGGCTGGTGGCTAGTGTGGGCTGGGCCTGGAGGCGACGTACGACTCTCCCGCGACCCACTTCTCTCGCCGCTGGTTTGTCAACCACACGCCACCTGCACCCGTGATGACATTAGCCGGCGGCACGCCACATGCTGGGCCCCGCTCTCACGCCCACCCCTCCCCCTGCCCGCAGGCGGCTGGTCCGGCTTCAACTCCAAGTCGACGTCGAAGGAGAGCCTGCAGTCGAGCCGGTGCACCACGCCCACCGCCCAGTCCAAGGTGGTGATCCCGACGCGCGTGCGGCCGCCCGACTGGCGCTACGTGCGCGCCACCTCGCGGGAGAGCCTCACCAGTCCGGGCTCCGGCGCCGCCTCGCCAGCGCCCAGCGACCGCAGCGGCCTCTACTACGGCGGCGCGTACCGGGCCGGCTCGGCGCGCGTCTCGCAGACCAGCAGCGGCACGCAGAGCCCCGTCGGCAGCGCCGGCGGCAGCCTGGGCGGCACCGGCCGCAGCCTCGGACACCGGCCCGCCTACCTGGGCTGGCGCAGCCAGGAGCGGCTCAGCCAGGGCTACCAGACGCCGGTCGACCGGCTGGCCAGCAGCTTCGGACGCAACCGCAGTGAGGGCAACCTGAGCGGCGCGCGGCTGAGCCTACCGCGCGACCGCAGCGCCGGCAGCAGCGGCTCGGTCGGGCCGCCGCGCCAGCAGCCCGACCTGGACGTGCACAGCTCGATCAAGGAGGTGACCAGCGCCATAGTGCATTACTTTGACTCGACGGCGTCGTCCAACGGCGGCAGTGTGAGTGACATGGGCCGCTCTGGCTCGCCGCGGCCGCGGCACCGCTCGCCGGCCGGCGCGCGCGGCTCGCGGTCCGGCTCGCCGTCCAGGGCGCGGCCCGTCTGGCTGGAGACGGCGTTCGTCGGCACCAAGCCGACGGACGAGCCGACGACGCCGGAGGCGGCCGGCGCCGTGCTGACCGACACGCTGGCGGGCGGTGGCGGCTCGCCGGCGCCGGCCGACGCCCCGCCGCCGCCGCCCTCCAGCGCCCCGCCGCCCCGCTCCGATGCCAAGGGCGACCATTACGAGCTCGGTGAGTTGCTGATGGTGTGACGCACGCGCCGCTGCCGGGCTTGGGCTCTAGTCGGGGCTCCTGAGCTGGGCCGAGTGATGTCCACCGGCCGTCGACCCGCGCTTGGTGTTCTCTGTAAATACTGTTTTTGAGTCGCGCTGAGCTGGGGCATGTGTCTTAGTTGTCGATTGAGAGGGGTTTTTGTTTTGTCCTGCTTTTTTGCGTTTGCGCTTGCCGCGGTTTCGTAGCATCCGCTGTCTGTTTGTTCCCTTTTCACTGGATGTGCTTCTCCGTTTGGCATGCGATGCACCGTTGTGTCGTTGTTGGTCAGCTTTTATGCTCAATGAGACGTTGGTCTCCACTCGATATGAAGCGCTTCGCCACGGCGATTTGGCGCCGGACATTCGATTCCATGCTCTGGCTTCTTTGTGGGGATATGAGAACGCTACGTCTCGAGTATGTTCCGTTTGAGAAAGATGTTATTCTTCAGCGTGGTTGCTGAGAAATCTTGCTCCTGTTTCATCTTACTCGGATGTAGTGGTCCTGATGCACTCCTCAGTACAGTTTAAATAGGGAAGTCATCATATGAAGAGTTAAGCGCGTAGGATACGTGCGTTCGATAAGAATGCTGGGCGGAAATAACGGATGGCTTCCACAATGATCTATTTTGTTGTGTTTGCTTGCAGTGTTTGCTATATTTTGTCCGAGTCACTTTTATGTTGTATATTTGATTATTTATCTACTTAATAAACTATTAGAGAGCAGCACCGAATTTTGCTTGGTTTTTATTTACGATTTGGGTAGTTGAATGGTCTTTGGTTCGACTTGGTATCTTTATTGCGGTGTGTTTCCTTTTTGACAGCACCTTCGTCTCGTGTTGATGCTCGTGTCGAGCAGGCTTAGTGAGCAAGGTAAGAATCTCACTGGTGACTGGGCATTCCTGTTCTGCAGTGAATGCTGCTGTGAACACGTCCCTGTTTGCCCTACTTCGCGTTGGACTGATAATGGGATCGGCTGACATTTTTTGCATGCAGTGCTTTTTAGAGAAACGTGCAACGCGTAATATTTCTTATCGGCCTAACCCCAGGAGTCCAGCTAATAATGGATTAGAAGCAGCCCGTGTACGTGAAAGATGTTAATCGATCTGCAGCGTGGATCGATATCGATAACTCGTGACGCTTTCAATTCAGTTTTCGCGGCGACTAACCCCGCGTACCGTGCCGAAACTCGAGTCCACTGATGTCGTGATAGATATGGATTGCCGAAAGCCTTTGGAAACGGTTCTCACCGCCGAATAGATGGCATCGGATCAGACAACGGCTGATAACCGACATGTCCGACAGTCGAACGGAGAAGTGGGGATCTAAGGTATCGAAAAGTATGTTAGTATCCTTCAGGCCATGTGATGATGGCGGGATGCCATGGCACTTTACTGCATCTTATCCGCGGGTACATGAGTGCGGGGCTACCGTTCGGGGTTTCAGCTCACTTACTTCGCCGTGCATTGTCCCACAAAGCACTTCCCCACACAAATCAGATGGACATGTTTTGCTCTGGGAGAGCATGTCTAGCAAAAATGGGCTGTGTTCTACCCGTGCGGGTACATGTTTTCGAGTTTCTGGCCTCATGGCTAACATGTGGAGAGACGTGTCATGGTGCGTCACGTTGCGCCAAGAGGTTTCGAAATCATAGTTTGCCCAGCCTTTCCGCTCCTTCGTTGTAAGTTGGAGCGCTGGTGAACTTGGCAGTCAAAATAGTTGCAATTCGAGATGCGGGTCGAGTCATTGCAGGCTGTTCATGCTACCTTTGCGCGGTAGAGCTGTGGGCTGTGCTACAGCCTCGTTACGCATCCTCATTCTCTCTTGCCATCTGGTCAACATACTGGATGCTCCAGTTGGCGAGAGGCTACATGTCTAGGCGCGCTCGCATAGCCACTGCACGCCTGACAAAGAGCGTAATGGTGGCTCAGCAACTTACACGTTCATTTTGCTTGCCTCGAATGTTTATTTGCATCTACGTCCATGACGCCTCAGAATGTATAGTAACGATTTTTCATGCTACACGTACTTCATGTAGTTTTCAAACTGAATGCAGGCTAAGCGATGTTTTATTCCACAACTCGAGTTGTGGTCCGGTGTATTTCGGCCCATGAGAAAAGCGATCGTTCCACCGTTACCGTACACTATAATTCTATCGCCAATCATATTGTGTACGATAGCGAGGAGAATGTAGCCTGCTCAGCCTATAACTACGGCCATCCACGCGGGTGTAACGCCAGCGCGTGCAAAAACAGGGCACATTTCCACGCACGATGCCGTCGCCTCTTCCCTATGCTCGGGAGTCGGCGCGCCAGCGGCGTCGGTGGTGCCCTCTAAGCGCGCTCGATCGGCAGGGGGCGGGCGGCCGGCGCCGGCGGCGCGGCGCGGCTCGTCCGTCACTGTGGAGGACGTGCTGGACTCGCTGCTGGCGTTGCCGGGCGGCGCGACCGGGGCCCCGCGGCGCAGCAGCTCCACCAGCAGCAAGGGATCGCGGCGGGGCGCCTCACCCTCGCGTGTGCTCTACGAGACGTCGCTGGTGGGCACGCGGTACTACGACTGCTCGCCGTCGGCGCCCGGTGAGTCGGGCGTGGCGCGCGCGTCCTGAACGCGGCCCGCCGCCGGCGGAGGAGGCGGCACGGCGCGCTGGGACGCCGCAGCAGATGGCGCTGACCGCTGACGCGGTGATCAGCGGTCAGCGGTGACGCGGTGATCAGCGGTCAGCGGTGAAGCGGTGATCAGGCACCAGTGAGGCAGGGCAGGTGATTGTCGACGGCGGGAAGCGGGGGACTCGCCGATTGTCCAACAAAGCTGTCAAGGCGAACTGGTGTAGAAGCGCGGTGCTGCAGGACGCATGCGCTGAGATGATTGTTGTTGGCATCGCATTGCTTTTGTCATGTTGCTGTCCTTGTTTGCCTTTTCTTTGTGATTTACGTAAGCCGTACACAATGAAGCACGCACCACGCATATAAGAAGTGTTAGTAAATGTACTGAATGTGGTGCTTTAAGCAAAGTAACAAAACCATGTGTGCACTGTGGTGTATCAAGATACGGGCATGCACAGATTTCTGCTGCGTCAGCTTCTGCCCAAGGCAGTCATTTCGCGCCCATCGTTAGACTTCGGTTTTTGGGCCAGGATCGACTCTTCGACGTTCCACAAATTTGCCACTGTGCATGCGACCCGTCATCTTCTGTTGATCTATAATGCCTGTCTTAATTGCATGCCGTTCGTTCACCGTGCACCGAGCGATGATGGCGTACTTCCAGCCCCTTCCTCCCCAGCCACCTCGCGAAAATAAACGCCCGTCGCCGAGCGTCGTATTTCCCTTGGCACCGCACGCCGCTGTGCACGATCGGTGTGCCCGGCCGCCGGCGCTGCACCGCGAGCCCGAACGCCGGCCTCACCGGCCTCGGCCTGGCGCACTGTCCGATGAGGCGGGGCGTGCGCCGTCGGCGTAGTGTACGCATGCGCAGTGGCTGTCACTGAGGAGTGTCGAAGCATGGCCCCGACCGGAGATCACGTGTGACCTCTGGGGGCACAGTCGTAGAGCTTCAGCAGAATGGCAGAAGGGACGGGTCTGGCTCGGAGGACGCCGCTGGACATGAGGTAAGTGAAATCGACCGGCACCGCTAGAAGGATTCAGCAGCGTAGGTGCATAGCTCCCATTCATAAAGCCTGGCCATTGATGCACTCTGCACAGCTTAGCATAATAGTGCCTGTAATTTGCTCATCGGGTGCTGCACTACACACGTGGCTTCCGCTGGAAGCGCTTGATGGGAGCGCCGCCTAGTTTCGGCATGAGGATGGCCCCGGGCTGCCACTCCTGTATAGATGAGTTTTGAGGTGCCACGCACGCCTCCCGCCCGTGCAGTATTGGACGAGCCTGACGCGGTCTGTGTAGTGTCCCACCGCTCGGCCCCCTGTAACGCCGCCGTCTCTCCACAGAGGAGGCGCCCAGCCGGAACGGGCACCTGGCGAACGCGGCACCGCCGCCGGCGGCCGGACGGGGCTGGAGCGGCCCGGCGCCGGCCTCGCCGCCCGAGCCGCGGCCCAACGCCATCACGACCGTGGCCTGGGTTAACAGCGAGCCGGAGCCGCACTGGGAGGAGCTGTACGGCGGAAGCAAGGGCAGCGCCGACTCGGGCAGCGCCGAGCACAAGCACAGCGGCAGCACCGACAACTGCGCCTCGAGCGGCGACTCGCTGCAGGCGCAGGTCAGCTCGCCGACGGCCGAGCGCCGGCTCAGCGACTCGATCGACGGCCACAAGGTGCGCTTCGATGTGTCAGACGACGACTGGCAGCCGGGCGAGGCCGGCGAGCGCGAGGTGACGCTGGAGGAGCTCGGCCGCCGGCTGCCCCTCGCCGACGACGTGTCCGACGTCGACGCCGACACGGACCGCTCGGCCGCCACCACCACGCCCGTCGAGAACGACGTCAAGGAGGGCGACGAGGGCGTCGAGCCCGACTCGTTCATCACCATCAAGTGCAAGAACTCGATGTGCCTGCGGACGACCAACCTGACCGAGGCGAAGACCGTGTTCAAAATGTGCCACAACTGTGAGACGTTCTATTGCTCGCGCGACTGCCGGCGCGCGCACTGGGACCGCCACCGGCGCGTGTGCGCCGCCATTCGCGCGCAGACCATGTCCAAGCAGATCATCATGAAGATCAAGGAGGACGAGAACCTGCTGCTGGAGTTCTCGCGCACGGCGCGGCAGGGCTTCCTCACTCACGGGCGCGGTCTGCTGAAGGTGTTCTTCCCCAGCCCCGAGTCGGCCGACGACTTCCTGGCCAAGGAGAACGGCACCGCCTCCGAGGCGCTCTACATCAAGTGGCAGGACCTGCTGCCGCGCGAGATGGGCCACCTCGTCTACCGCGAGATCATCGACCTGTGCAAGGCGTACAACCCCGAGTCGCGCCTCGTGCTCTACATTGTGATTTGCGTGTTTAACGAGATGCCTCTGAGCGGTGCGGCCAAGTGGGAGCGCCAAATCATCCCGCGCTGCGCCAAACTCAAACTGAGCCCGCTGCTGGGCGGCCGCTCGCCGCAGCGTAAGCCGTCGCCCAAGATCACGCGTGAGCTCGACGAGCTGGAGACGCTGATCCTAATCTCGCTGCCAAACTCGCTGCCGCACATGGCGGCGGAGCGCGCGCGCGAGGTCAACTTCCTGAACATCCTGCGCCACCTGCGCGCGCGCGGTGCCAGCTTACGTCGCGACTACCCGGAGGTGTACAACAGGCTGTGTGCCTACTCGGAGAAGAACGTGCCCTTCTCGCCCACCACCATCTACCCCAAGGACACGGGCACGGGCAACACGTTCATGTGTCTCATCATGCCCGACGCGACGCCGGAGCAGCTGCTGAAGATCCCGCGCGACTGCGGCAAGGTTAAAACGATCAATATCAGCCTGGACCGGGCCGAGTGACTGGAGGCCGGCCTCGCCCCCATCCCGGCCGTCGAGCCTCGTCGCTAACTGTTCTTGTTATTGTTGGTGATTTTTAATAATTTAGTACACAAGCAGCGAGCAGGTGTTAGCAGCCTCATTCGGTGTCGCTGTGGGTGCTGTAGCCTTGCGCGCGCCAGTCGGCGTCGGCCGGCGCCGCCCCGTGAGCGGCCGGTGCGCGCGCCACGTGCGTCGGCGCGCGCCGCCGCCGGCCGGCGCGGGGCGGCCCTGCGCGGGCGGCGGTGTGTCTGTGTTAGCCGGGGTAGCCGGGCGTGCGCCGGCGGCGCGGGTCGGGCGACCTGCTCACGCCGACGATGACGTCCGTGCCGTCACGGCGCCGCCGGTCACGAGTCACGGCGCCGGCACGGGCGCCGCGAGCAGCTCCGGCTGCGCGGGGCACCGCCGGCGCCGGCCAGACGGTGAAATGCTTCCGATGCCGGTCGGCATGTGAGCACAATCAGACTAACTCCCCGGCGGGTGAGACGGGCTGTATACCTCTTCGACGCGGCCGGCCGTCGAGATGTGGATCCGACTTTAGTTGCCACCCCGTGTCGGATGGTAGGCGGCGACGGCCCGGGGCGCCGGCGCCGGTGTTCGCCGCCATCAGATCAGTGATTCCGATGTTACATCCTAATATCCCAGTTTATAGTCTTTCATTTGACTGTTTCTAAAGGTCTCTTGTTGCCGTCTCCCGTCTTTCCCTCCGGTCGAAGATGAGCTGACCTGCGCTCAGGCAGACGGATGGAGCTCGCTGCGCGGAGGCGGTCAGCCTGCCACAGACCAGGCGCGCCAGCCCTCCGCGCGCGCCGGCCGGGACATCCTAGCCAGACAGCGGAGCGCTCGATGCACACCACGGGGACCTGATCGGGCCGAGATGCCCGCGGCGCGGACTGACAGTCGCCGACATCGCTCTTGGTGAATGATGGAAGTACCGTCCTTCGCTCAGGGCTTTGCTACGTTGCAGTAAGACGTATGCTTGTCCCAGATTTCACGCGAGCAGGCATCTGCTCGTCGACAACACGGTTTATTGATTCCGGCATGATCATTCGACAGCCTCTACAACGTAACACCAAGACTGGTCCGGTTAAAACAACACTAAACCGTTGATATGAGTCCCACGCGGCGACACGTTACACCAGGTCAGTTCAGAACAGAGCAACACGGCAGAACCTATAACAAAACGGCAGTGTGCAGCAGGACGCCCCAGCCAGCCATATATGCAACCAGACCGCGATGAGCACACGCCTTGTCGAGTGGCGCGTCTACCGAGAGCAATCAGCGTAAGGACTAGATCAATACAGGCAACGCGTCCCGGCAGGCGATAAAACGTCGTTGGCGGGTACAATTGGCAAATTTTCCCCCGGCGCTGCTCATTCGTCGTGACGCCAAATCGGCAAAAAACATGTGTAGATCAACCGGCATACCCGATAGATCCGAACTGCAAGGTGCAGCACGGCCGGGGTGAAATCACGCGCGAAAAACAACCGGGATTATGGGCCCGAGGCTCACACGCCGCCGCTGTAGCCCGGCGTGGCGCGGGCGCACGCTGCTCACTGTGGCCCGAGTGACTGTAACCTGTGCATCCGTACACTTGTCACCGCTGCACGCGGCTGACGCCGGGCAGAATGTAACGCGTGACGAGAAACGAGCTGCGAACCGAGCTGCCCTGCCCGTCGCGGACTGGAGGCGGCGGGGGGCCGCCCCAACAGCGAACGGTTCACGACGCGCGGGGAGAGTGCGTTCAGGCCGCTCGCCGTCGTCTGTGAGTGGGTCTGTGAGTGAGTTCGATACGGGCGACGCGACTGTTGGTGCCTAGCGATGGGAAGGCGGTAAACAGCGGCCAAGCTCTGCGACAAGCTCAGATTAGTGCCCCCCCCCCCCCCCGCCCATCCACACACACCGCGCCCCAGCTCTGCCAGCGCGGAGCGGCTGGACAGAGCAGGCCGTCTGGAGACACTCGGCAGTCCCCACACACGGCCGCGCCTGGCCCCGAGGTCGTGACTCGCGTCAGAGCCCCACGCGGTGTGACAACCGCCGCGGGGCCGTCTGGGCGCCGCTCGCTCCGTCCGACCGAGGTCAGCTCACCGGCACCGCCCCGCCGCGCCGCGTCGATTGTGACACAGACGGACGGCCAGGTCCGTCTCACCATGGCCGCCCGTACAAAAATACAGCGTATCCACCGCCTTCACAGCATCTCCGACCGACCACCGCCAACCCTAATCGCGGCCGCTCAGAGCCGGGGCTCACGGCCTCCGGGGCGCGTTAGCAGCCGGCCGCCAAGCTCTGGCTTTGCGCGCGCTGGGTGCAGCCTAGGACGGGCAGGCGCGGGGCACGGGCGAGCCAGGAGCGCGCCACCGCGCCGCGCGACTCCGGCATGAGCGGGCCACCTCCCGAACGGCCCCAGCTGGTTAGTTACACGCAGCGACGTTAGGAAGCGAACACAGACAACGGCAGCCAAAGCACGGCGGAACCGGCCATCAGCACACCACTCGGCCCACCAAACCAACGTTTCAGCACGGTCGCTGAAAAGTAGCAGTGCCAGACAACAGGCAAGCGAGTTTCCCTTCACACGTCGGACTGAAGGAACAAGCCGCAGTACGGAAAACCGGGTCAAGAACAAAACACCGTTTAAGCTAAGCACGCCCGGGCGGCAGAGTGGAATGCAGAAGTGGAGTGACCGAGTATTCAACGCCCGCCCGCCGACCCAACCAACAAAAAACAGCGCAACTGCTACACTGCCGGACCGGCGAGGTTGTACTAGCGACCGGGCCCGCCCCGACGGCGAGCTCCCGGCTCCTGAGTCTACACGCCCTTCTAAACGACCGACGGCCGCTCAGATGTCGATCTCGTTGACTAAGAAGTGGTAGACGAAGGTGGTCTTTCGCCGATCCAACGTCTGCAGGGACATGTTGTTGCGCTGCAGCCAGGCGGCGCTGGGACTCCTGATCAGCACACCGCCGAAGATTTTCGCTGCCGGAGGGGCCTCGGTCAGCGACGCACGCGGTCGGGTGGTGCCCCGTGCCGGTGCGGCACGCAGCGAACATCACTGCCACCTAGCCGCTACCGGGTGAACTACGGACGGCGGGCCAGCCGCCGGCCAGCAATGTGCCGGGTGTGAAGTTCATCCTCTCACCTTTGCAACTTTCAGAGGGACGTGAGGATCGCACAAACTTTGAGGACATACTGACAGAAACGAACGCACCAGCCCGGGTGAGAGGGGCATACTGACCATGGGAGCGGTATACGAAGTCTGAGAGAGAAGTACTGACCCTGAAAACGCACGACTCCGTATTGCGTATTGCGTATAACGCACGGACGTATTGCTTCCGAGATGAAATACTGGCCCCCGACACGACGTACTGACTCCTACGCCAGGTAGCATACGGACTCCGAGATGACATACCGACTCCTCGATGACACACCGACTCCCGGATGACATACCGACTCCGATATGACAAACTGACTCCTAGATATATACCGACTCCCGCATGACGTACTGACTCCGAGATGACGTACCGACTCCCGCATGACGTACTGACTCCGGGACAACGTACCGAGTTCCGGATGACGTACTGACTCCGAGATAACGTACCGAGTGCGGTGGCCTCCAAACCGCCGTCCCGGGGCGCCTTGGTCACCACCTCGCGTAGGAACGTGCAGATGTAGGTGAACACGTTCTTGTGGTGAGGCGGCAGCTGCGACACGATCTGAGGATGAGGACGGAGCCACTGCCCGTCAGACGGGCGGGATGGCGGCGCGCCCGCCGCGCGCCGTTCTCACAGTCGTCGGCCACGCGGGCTGGCCAGGGCCACCCGCACGGCCGAGGGACGTGCGCTGATGACGCCAGGCGCCGGCGCGCCATGCGCACCAACATCGTCACAGGTGACGCGACGAAACCGACACGACAGCGTTGCACAACGCCTCGGCATCCGTGGCCAGGACTGCTGCGACAAGCACAGCGAACTAATGCAGCGGGGGCCGTGATCACTGTCTGGCGCCCGCTCCGGCAGCTGGAGCGCCGCGCCGGACGCAGCGAGCCGGCCGGTAGGGCCGCGGCGGCAACTCACGTGTTTGGACTGGATGAAGTTGTCGGAGCTCTCCATGCACTGCACCACGTAGTCGCTGGGTATGACCGGCTCGGGCAGGCTGGCCAGGAAGAGCAGCAGCGCCTCGGCCACCGAGTGGATGCTGCCCGCTGCACCGCCGTTAAGGAGATCTCGTCGGCACACGGGAGGAGGCCCGGCCGCCGACGGCCGCCTCCCAGAGCACACACACGGCGAGCGCATGAACGCCGCTGAGGCCCCACCGCGCCCACAGCGACAGCTGGCGAGGCGCACCCGATACCATGGGCACAGGGCATCAGAGGCTCTACGCGAGCGAAGCGGCGCCGGAGGCAGCTTGCGCTGCATCCAAATTTGTACTAAATCCGGCGACCGCATTAAACGTGTGACAACACCACGCCCGCACACTAATGAATCCTTCTCTCGCTGGATGCTGAGGGCAAAGAGCACATCCAAAGCGATGACGCAGCGAAGTGGAGGGGAACGAGAGACACCAAAAAACCTGAGGGTGGTCAGAGAGCACGTCCAAAGCGCTGACGCAACGAAGTGCAGAGCAACGAGGGCCACCAAAAAACCAAGGGTGGTGGTGAGAGCAAAGGCTGATAACAGGACGAAATGGCGAAACCAACACCAAAGCGGCGAGACAGCTGAGAAAGCGACGGACCAGAAGTGCACACCCCGACAGCGCGCGCCTCCGCCGGTGAGGATACGGAGCGTCTCCGGCAGCGTGGTGTCCAGCGCCTCCCGAATCAGCTGCACCTCCGACGGCAGGCCGCTGCGCGCGAACAGGTCCTTGCCGATGCCCTCCTTCTGCAGCTGATCCACCATGAACCAGAGCTCCTTGGGGATCACGTACGGGTTGTGGGTGAGCTCCTTGGGGCTGGGGCTCTCCTGCGAACAGAGCGGGCCCGGTCAGTCGGTGCTCAGGCTGGCCGTGGGGGCTCGAGGGCTCGAGGGGCGGCACACGCCGGACGGCCAGTGGACAGCTGGCGAGAGCGCCGCGCAGGGGGCGGTGGGTGGTACGGATGCTGGACCACCTCGAGACGGGCATGGTGTGACAGCCGGGGCGACCGGTGGGACCGGACGGGGACTGACGGCTGACGACTGACGGCTGACCAGGGACAGCAGCTGTGGATAACGGCGCTGGTGGTCGCACGTGTGATCATGGGCGGCGACCCCCGAGATGACTGGTTGCTGTTGGTTACAGCGTGTTAAATATTGCCTGCCAGATGCGCTTGCGAGCTCCCCATCAACGACACAGGCGTCTCACCAGACCGTGTCGCGTACACGGCCGCAGAGAGTCCAAATCATCCATCGAACGTCAGGCCAAGCCTGGGCAGGACAGCCGCCAGTCTCGGCCCCGCGGTGCGGACCCGACCCGGCCAGGCCAGACCCGACCCAAGGCCCCACCCCAGCCGGCCCGCCAGCACTGACCAGGTCCAGCAGGCGGGAGATGGCCACCTCGGCGAACGGCGTCTTGATGTGCACCAGCGCGTTGATGGACACGCCGAAGCAGCTGCGTACGTAGTCGCCTGCGGACGGCACCGTCCGGGGATAGTCAGCGGTGCCACCCTACGGGCCGAACGGACGGCACCACACGGGGATAGTCAGCAGTGCCACCCCACGGGCCGAACGGACGGCACCACCCGGGGATAGTCAGCGGTGCCACCCTACGGGCCGAACGGACGGCACCGCCCGGGGATAGTCAGCGGTGCCACCCTACGGGCCGAACGGACGGCACCACCCGGGGATAGTCAGCGGTGCCACCCTACGGGCCGAACGGACGGCACCACCCGGGGATAGTCAGCGGTGCCACCCCGCCGGCCGAACGGACGGCACCACCCGGGGATAGTCAGCGGTGCCACCCCGCCGGCCGAACGGACGGCACCACACGGGGATAGTCAGCGGTGCCACCCTACGGGCCGAACGAGCGGCACTACACGGGGATAGTCAGCGGTGCCACCCTACGGGCCGAACGGACGGCACCACACGGGGATAGTCAGCGGTGCCACCCTACGGGCCGAACGGACGGCACCACACGGGGATAGTCAGCGGTGCCACCCTACGGGCCGAACGGACGGCACCACACGGGGATAGTCAGCGGTACCACCCTACGGGCCGAACGGACGGCACCACACGGGGATAGTCAGCGGTGCCACCCTACGGGCCGAACGGACGGCACCACACGGGGATAGTCAGCGGTGCCACCCTACGGGCCGAACGGACGGCACCACACGGGGATAGTCAGCGGCGCCACCTCACAGGCCGAACGCGGGGTGTGATGTGTAGCGTGTGTAGCGTAATGTGCAGAGGAATCACAATGCCTGGATACACACAGCGACATGTTCATGACATAAGTTTGCCATCAAATGCACCCAGATCGAGTCAGATTCCGGCGCACAGACATATGACGAAAGCTTAACAGGTGCCCGGGCACTCAGACGAGTGAAGGATGCGTGGGGAAACCCTTACACTGCTACCATTCAAATGCAAAGCGGCCCGAGCGTTTTTTCTCGAAAATGAAGTCACATCAATTGATGCGGCTCAAGAAACTGCATGTTGTGCGGTAGTGAGTAAGGCGTAAAATTTGCTTTCAAAATATGTCCACAATTATTTTCCACGCACATAACGATGTTTAAATCGCAGACAACTAAAAATGTTTCCCCTCAATAAATATCTCACGGCGCTCAATCCTTATATAGCATACTGGAGTGAACACATGTGCAACATTGACGACACTGGTTTCGAAATTATCTCAAAATACATTTGGCGAGTAAACGTGACACGTTGTGAGAGGTCAAATATAGCAACACTTTCATAGCCGTTCCGAATGGCTAAATCTTATAAATAAATGTAAAAGCCGGATTCTGGTATCGTCAGTGGCGGCATCTGTTGGCTACAAAATCAGGCTCGGCTTTGGCGGCCGCCGCCGGCCCGGACGTCGGCCTCACCCTGGACGGTGATGAAGATGTCCTTGCCGTTCTCCAGGTGCAGCACCAGGATGTCGTACAGCTTGTCCTGGCACGTGTTGAGCTTGGCCGCCGTCCGGTCGTCCACGCGCACCTCGAGCGTCACCTCACACCGCTCCCCTGCGGAGGTCAAGGCCAGGTCAACACACGGGCTTTCCGAGGCTTGAGCGTCACCTCGAGCGTCACCTGCCAGGTCACGGGCAGAGCCACCATCAGCTCTCAGAATACAGAAGCTCTGAAAGGTTTTGTCACAATGATATTTCACGCGACGGACTGCCGGGCACGGCAATCACTCGGGACTTATTACGACAACCAGACAATAAGCCATTCCCGAATTACTCTGTGACGCAGTCAAAGTGACAGCACTCAATGGCTGCAGTGTAGTACGCCATCAAATTACACATAAACACGCCAGGAATTGGCGTTATGCCGACAGCGACCGCCACTAACCAGGCATAATGACAGCAGTCTGCCGGTCGACCGTCAGCCAGGGCTTGCAGTATGTGGTGTCGTTCAATTTGTTGATGAAGCGATACTGCACTGCCACCTGGCGGTCAGACGACCAATCAATAGCCCCATCGCGGGTGTAGCGTCCAGGAGCGCTGGTAAATGCAGTTCTGTCGAGCGCAGGCCGACACACAGAGTCCTATGTCACAACAACGGGAGCGTACACCCCTCAAGGCGGAGGAAAACTATCATTTGTGCCTCATTCTGGAAGTAGTTCACGGCCGGGCAAAGTACAGCCCTTCCGCCACCTTCCTCAAAAGCACACACTGTTTGCTTTTGCACGCACGATCTGACATTACTCATCATGACAGGGCAGTCTTGTGCACCCACACCCCGTGCCGTTCCCACTACCCACCCCGATCGCTCACGTGCCCAGTTCTGACTGCAACCCACCACAGCACAGAGAGAGCCGCACCCCTGCCAGCGTCCGTTCCAGCCGAGCACGGGAGGCTCTGAATCCCCACACCCCTCTCTTCGACAGGGTGGATTTATCCACGAGACCTCGGAGTCAGGGTCACATAAGGTCGACTGCGGCACTAACGTGCGTCTCGCCTCATTCGGTAATCCCGCAACCCCAAAAAGGTCCTAACAGACCGGAGGGGCTCTAAAACAGGAATGAACGGAAGGTCGGACCACAGCTTGACCACAGCTTGACACGGACCACAGCAGCTAAGTTTCCGGTGTTCAAAAAGCTACACCTGGCAATAACACCTTTAATGTGATTACACGACATCAGAATATTACATCCCACGGCCGCGACTATCTTTATCGGCCGCTCGCGTACCCAAACCAGACGCACACACCACCCGCCAGCCCGCCGCCGGTGAGCTCGCTCTGCGCGGCGGCCGCTCACCTGGCCCGTGTTCGTGATGACCAGCCGCTGCGTCTTGGTCTCGAAGAAGTGGACCGTGCCGAAGATGATCTCGGTGGTGTCAACCGACACCTGCGGCAGCGAGTCGTTCTCGTACTTGTCCAGCTCCTTCATGATGTCCTCATAGATCTTACGGTACTTGACCGGATCGATGACCTTGACCTGCGACCGGGACAGATCACAGGTCAGCGCAGGGGCCAAATAGTAACATCGGGCGGTGGGGAGCTCGAGACAAGCGCAACGCGACAACTGAGATCGCTTTGGAACATCGCTCACAGAAAGTTGGTGGCCGCGTGGGAGTCGAAAACAGAACACAAGAAAGTCATGGCCTGGACAGCATATCGTCGGGCAAGGAATATGCGCCAAACCTTTCTCAGGGAGATGCACACGAGAAGCCCTCAAGCCTTTCCACTGGCCGCCGCGGATCATCTCAGACTGCAGTCAAGCCCGCGACACCACGGTAGACCGTAGTAATGCGAACACTTCTGCATCTAGTCAGCTCAAACACACGAACATTGCTCGGGGGCGAAAGCGCCCAATCGGCTCGAACACAGCCACACAACATCCGCACCAACGACAACGGCCGGCGCGGCGCGGCGCGTGGACACCCACCCCGGCCTGGAAGAGCGCCGACACGGGCTTGTGGTCGCTGAGCGTCAGCGTCGGGTGGCTGGTGTACTTGACCTGCCGGATGCGGTCGCCCTTCCAGAGCACGCGGTCGCACCAGGCCGGCGCCCGGTTCTTCTCGCTGCGAACGCGGCGGCGGCGCTCGTCACACATCATGCCGCCCCCGCGCGCGCCTGAGCGCCGTGCGCACCGCGCGAGCACAGGCCGCGTGTCCACTGAGCCGCTGCGTGGGTGTGGGCAGGGCATCGTCGGAGAGGCGCCAGCCGAGGCCCGCTCAGGCCTCTCGACGGTGGGGCTACTTTTGAGGTGTGCTGGGACAGACATCGCAAAATCCTAGCGGAGCGATCGCCGGAAACGGTAACGATACTGGTCTCAGCTACTTGGGGCTGAAGGCGTTTGGACTGGACTCGAGTTGTAGCGACCGTCGGCTACTTTAAGAATACAGATGAGATGCACATACTGATGAGCGCATTACAGAGCGAAAAGCGTGAGCGTTTTTCTTTCAAGTTGAAAGAAAGTTGCTACGTAGCCCAAACAACGGACAAGTATCTCCACATACGTATACATTCTATAGATTGATTTTCCTGTTTCGCTGCAAGCCCCAGCAGCCGGTGGGCGCCTGGGTCATGTGGGCGCTCAGCGTTAAATGAGGCGGTGTCGCATGCGTCTGCCGCTGCAGCCTCCTACGATGGCACGCCGCCACAATTTGTGCCCAAGACCGGGCGAAACCCGCCACCACGGAGCAGGCCACAGTCACGGCACTGCAGGCCGATTCGTTCATTCATTCATTCATTTATTCACCGATTCAGGAAATAGCCACGAAGGGGTCATCCAGGCATGACGGTTCTTTTGGGGGGAACGTGACGTACGTCATCACGCCCCTTTTATGGAGCATCAAAGAGCGCACTGGCCACATCAGAGCACAGGGGGACATGGCGCAACTGCGATTCGACCCGGGTCCCCAAAAGGGACCCCTCTGACTCTGACGCGCCAACCACTCGGCCATTACGCCCCAGTTCTGGCCCGATACAGGGCCATATTGTAACTCGCCTAGCTACACTCTTAACTTGTTTACAAAACGAAACTTAGTCTTACAGCCACTTCATGATCAGAAGAACCGCGGCTCGAAAATTGTCTGCAAAACACGGAGCTTCTGAAGCGAGCTTAAATGGTGTAGCCGTGACCTTCTGATGTCCTACTAAGTTCGCTTCTTGTTGTCGGATAACAACTGATGTATCTTTCATCAAAACAATATTAGAGGCCCAGGGACAATCATGTGAGTGCCAGGTAATATCGCGCAATACGCTTCAGCGATTAGTGATGGCATATCATCCCAAACTACAGTGCATTCTGGCCGAATATCAGCATCATAGACAACGATCCGGTGCGGCGAGTAGCTCAGCTCTGGCTGTACTCAGTCCAGACTGAATGTTAATCTAAACTGCGAAATACGCTGCGGGGTAGATTCTAGAAGCGCGGTTGTTATGCAGTCGACGTTCAGACCGTGGAACAACACCGAGCGAGCACGTGAACACAAACATCACGATCGCTGCCGCCGGCTGGCACCGGCCATGACGACCCTTGCGCTGTATGCCAGAACTGGGGACCCAAGTGATGCGCTGAACCAGCTGGCCACATCCGTGCGGCGGCTGAACAGCGCCATGCGGGTTAGCATAACAGCGCAGTTTGCCAGTGGCACCATGCGCCAGCCCACACCGCATGGCTCCAAAGGCTGCAGCCAAAACCGGTCCAAGACGTGACTCGTCACCTTGCGCACAACTATGTTTCCGGCAGCTCGAAAACGTGCTCAGGACCATCATAGCTGACAACCAGAAGGTGACAGAGGAGAAGGCAGCGGACGGTATTCTGGCTGCCGTGAAGCGAGACTGGCACCGCATTCGTTTCTTCCGTAATGCAGAGTACTGAGAGGCGCGGTCCCACCCTGATACAGGCCACGTGCCGCCAGCGACGGCGCACGTACTGGACTGCGCTGTTGTGGCCCTCAGTATCAACCGCTGAACCTGCCGAATTTCCCATACTGCTCCCAGATCATCAGGGGACGTGCGAACCTTGTCACAAAGGCCTTTCGATCCGTACTCGGTCAGGGGCAGGTGCCCGCTCTCATCGTTTCTCGCTGCGCACCAAGCAAAATTCATCGCTAAAGGAGCTTCCTCACAGACGAGCTCGTGAACATATGTTGTATGGACTCGTAACATCCTGGCGTTGGTATTCACTTGTTCGCTTAATGTTGTTTCGCGGGTTTAGTGTCGGCTGACAACTGAATCGGGCATGATGAATTCGATCGGGTTTCTCGAATCTACATCGAATGTAATTCGAAGCTTAAGCTTAGACTTTGCTCGAGTTGAGTACAGACATCTGCTGCCCGCCGCAAATAGTCGTCTTCAATGCTAAAATCTAGAGAGCCCGACGACGGTGTGACATTAGTAATTGCTTAATATTATGCATGGCTATTGCATTACGATGTGAGCGTACACATTCCTTGAATGATACCCGCTCGCCTACGAGTGTGCCTCGTTACATCGCTTTAGTATCAACTGGAACTGGGGACTGGGTCTACGCTGCTGGAGGTAGAGGGTCTAGCCACGCTGTTGGAGGTACAATATTCCTCTCCAGAAGCTCACTACTTTACAGAAATTTCGAAATGGAATAGCAGCCGAACTCTGATGCTGAGGTTAACAAAAGACTAGTCCATCTATAATTATATTTCGCGATGAGGCTGGGATGCAGCCCGCGGTCACAGAAGCCTTTATCGGGCCAGAGTCGCCCTGCCTTTACTACTGCCTCGCTCGCGCGGCCCGTTTCACCTGGTGTTAGGCAACGACTGCGAAGGCACAACAACGCGGGAAACTGTAGCAGCTGGCGCACACAAGAGCGCTTCGTTTAGAGGACAGGCGGCCATACCTGAGCCTTGCCAGGTGGACCTCAAGTTTCGCACGCGCTCGTCTGAAGGCGTGAGACGAGTTTTTTCAACAACCTTGCCCTTTCAGACAACACCTCACTGCTGTACCATGTCCGCGGCCAAACAAAACAGTACAGAAGTACACAGGCACGGCACAACTAAGCCGTCCATCGCTGGCGTGCGCTTCATTCCGGCACGACTACGTCTCCTGCAGAAAGCATGCCAAACGCCCAGCCGGAAGATGTCACCACACACTCTCAACGTCCGCACGGTAGACAACCATCGGCGACAGACACAACTTGAACCCCGACTGACATGATACAAAACACCAACGCGTCTCCGCCGCAACTGGGCGACGCGCACCCGCCCGAGCGTCGCCGGAGCTGCCTCACCTGGAGTCCCAGTTATCGGTACCAGGGTCGTACTTGTAGGTGGGCCGGAACGTCACGGGCCCCTCCTGGTATCCCTGGAACACCCTGCCGGCGGCCAGCTGCAGCCGCAGCTGGTCAAACTCCATCACCTGCAACAGTCAGCATCCATCAGTCCCGGTGCGTCCACCGCACGCCCCCACTGTCCAGCCAATGAACGGAGAAACAGACGAGATAATTCCTCACGAATGGGGAAATGCATCAAACTGATGCCTACAGACTACGGTGGCAGCCCCTTCAGGCGAAGCAGCTGCTTGAAGCATTGACCAATGCCGAGGGGTATACAGGCGCTGGACTATTATACCATGAGGACAGCACCCATCCAATCATTGGCCGAAGTCCATCTGAGACCGGGGCTGGCGCCATGCTCAGCTCCAGACACCCCACCCACGCGGCGGCGGCCGACCCCAGACGGTCGAAGCGCCGCACCTGGCCGTCGGTGCGGCGCCCTCCCGTGCGGTCTGTCGAGCGCTGCCAGCCGCGCTGCGGCCGCTGCCGTGCCACCGAGCACGCCAGCGTGACAGGCGGCGGTGGCGGCGCAGCTGGCGCGCGGCAGGGCGCCGCGGCGGCTGCAGGCTGTCCCGCAGCGGCGCCGCCCGCACAGCCTGCCGGCCGCGTCGACCGCAGGCCGCGCCGCCACGCGTCCCACGCCGACGTCTGATGAACGTGGCGTGCCCGGGCGCGGCCGGCCACCGCCTTATAAGCGCGGCCCGGCGCGGCTTCGGCACAGCGGCGGCGGCGCTTCTCCAGCCCGACACCGAGCACCGACATGAAGCTTTGCGTGGCGCTCGCGGCGGTGCTGGCCGTCGTCTTGGCCGGGGTAAGTCTGCCCGTCGTCCTCGCCGTTCGGTGGTGCCGGCACCGCTCCGCGCCGGGAACACGGCAGTATCGGGAGCCAAGGGGCGCCGCGCTGACCACGCCGCCGGCGAGGCGCGCAGCCACGCTGACAGAGACGCAGCGAGGTCTCCGTCGCGCCCGGCGAGCTGCCGCTGGCACCGGCCGCTCGCGTCCTGCTCGCGTCCTGCTCGCGTCCTGCACGCTTTTTCGGCGTCGCTGGCAGTGGCTGGGGCCATGCAGTGCCGGGACTGGGAGATGCCTGCGACAGCTCCCGCACGGTCGCTGTTCACTTTCCATCTCCTTTTCAGCCGATGAACAAGTCGCCTGCGGGAGTGCCTCCCATCCGCGACCGGGCGTCCGAAGACTGGCAGAGAGTCGCCCGACCTCCGACTGAGCGCGACAACGAACACGAGCGTGCGCCCCCTGAGCCACGCAACGTCGTGGACCAGCGCGCACCCCCTAAGCAACGCAACGTCGTGGACGAGCGTGCGCCCCCTAAGCAACGCAACGTCGTGGACGAGCGTGCGCCCCCTAAGCAACGCAACGTCGTGGACCAGCGTGCGCCCCCTAAGCAACGCAACGTCGTGGACCAGCGTGCGCCCCCTAAGCAACGCAACGTCGTGGACCAGCGTGCACCCCCTAAGCAACGCAACGTCGTGGACCAGCGTGCGCCCCCTAAGCAACGCAGCGTCGTGGACGAGCGAGACATCCTTACGCAACGCAGCGTCGTGGACGAGCGAGACATTCTTACGCAACGCCAAACAGTGGATGAGCGCGCACCTCCTAAAATCCGCCAGAAGGATGAGCAGCGCGCGGCGCCGCCCCAAGACCGCGCCGACTCAGGTCGCCCTGATCAAGAGTTCCCAGGCGGTCCCCCCGGCCGCCAGCTCAGAGGTAAGGCCGCTTCGCCATCGCGCCGGCCGCCGATACCGAGCGGCCGGGCAGGCTCGTCCGCACGCCAGCCAGCCGCGCACGCCGCGGTGCTGCACCGGGCCGAGCCCGACTTGCAGTGCGCCAGCCGACGGCGGCCGGTCGTTGACCCTCCCCGCCGCTGTTGCAGGCGACGTCCTGGACCGCGGCGTCAACTGGGTGCCCGCGAAGCACGGCGAGTTCCCCTTCATGGTCCGGGTGAGTGAGCGCGCCGCCGCACCGTGCACGCGGTGGCCCCGACCGCCCCGCGCGAGACGTCGGACCAGGTGCCGAGGCCGCGCGCAACGCGCCCATTTGCAGGGTCCTGTGGCCAGAACACCCGACCCAGAACGATTGGACGTTTTACGTGCGAACTGCAACATGCAGCAACGTTCCTGGGGATAGAGTCCTGACTTTCCGCCACGGGATGCCGTGTCATAAATGCTCTTCTATCTCAGCACGACTTCTTGCAAGTCGAGAACGCCCAGAATAATCCCGTGCGTTGCCTTAAACGCACACTGAGTTGCAGTTTGCCTGGCCACTAGCTCCCGAAGTGTAACCCAGCTCACCGGGCACAGAGTTGCCTTTGCACCAGCTGTCAGTGCGCAGCTCGCTTACAGCACCGCCACCATGTAGCTCCGCTCGCCGCCCGGCCGCTGACCACCGGCATAGGGCTGCTCGACGGCGTGCGACCCGACCGTGCGCTGACTCGGTGCCATCGTGTCACGGTCCCCAGATAGCCGCATACTACAAGAAGCCGGACAGCTGGTACCACGAGCCGTGCGGGGCGTCCATCATCGCTCCTAACAGGATCCTGACCGCCGCCCACTGCTTCGACCACCAGAGGGCGTGAGTGCGGCGCGCCGGGCGGGCGGTGCCGAGCTCAGGGTGTGCTCCCCCCCCCCCCCCGGGCGGCCGGCGCTCGCGCCGTCCTCACTGTCCGCCAGAGTTCCAGCTTTAGCAGCTGAGAGTTAGTCGGAGCTCACAAAGCGGTGGTGATTTAAATTCAGAGCAGATGTGAGAGCCAGAAATGTGGCCCATTCGTCTGGGAACGTTCACTCGCCGCCCGGGACGGGGAGAAGGACCACCTGCGATTGTTAACATGTCGATATCGTGCAATGGGCAGATCGTACTCCCTAACCGCACGTGACCGCCCGTGGCTGTTACCAGCCACACAAGTACACCGCTATCGGCCAGTCGTTACTACTTCTCGTAAACAGTATCGGTTGGCCAAAACCCACAGCGGCCGCTCCACAACCAGCCCACTGTTCTGCGACCACCAACGGCAGCCCGCAGCCGCTACTGCTCGCACAAACCACGGCTGACCATTGGCGACCATCTGCAGCCAGCACCGGCCTTTCCTGACACTGTGGCCCACTGCCCACCACTCCTGCTGCCCTGTCGCTGCCACGTGCGCCCTGCACCGGCAGCCGCAGCCCCTGCTGACCGTTCTTGACCGAAGGCGACCACCCGTGGCCAAAACTGATCACCCACCCCGCTGGGCTGCAGCAACGGAGGCCTGAACCCGGCACTGGTCTACGCTTACTTCAACGACTTCGACACCACGCTACCGGACGAGACGGCCACGAGCACTGCTACCCAAATCATTATGCACCCTCATTACTCCCAGGTAAGACACCGTCCGTCACAGGCCACCCAGCAGTCTCCGGCTCCAACATAGCGACCACACGATCCCAACTATTCACGGGTTCGCACGTCATACCCCGCCCCCCGGTTACAGTGTCGCGGCTTGGCGTCGGCCCATTCCGCCCCACTCCGACCACATCACGGCGCGTGTGAGCGCATACCGCGACACATTCCCGCCGGCATCGGCGGCGCCGTCGGGGCGCCGCGCCGGCGGTCGGTGCTCCGCGCGCGGTCGTGGGCGCCGGCGTCGGCGTCGGGCGTCGGACGTGCCCAGCCGGCCGCCTCCCTCACTGCCGCCGGCGTGCCGCCGCGTCGCCGACCGCTCTCCCCCTCCGCCGGCAGCACCCGCACCCGACCAACGACATCGCCGTGGTGGTGATGGCCACAACGCTCACCCTGGCCAAGCGCGGCTTGCAGCCGTCAGCCATCTGCCTCAACAGACACACAATCACTGGCAGGCACGACGTCACCATCGCCGGCTGGGGCAAGAAGAAGTCGACCGGTAAGCGGCGTCCGCCCTGCCGCAGGGGCAGAGCCGAACTTGGCGCTGCCGCCCGCCCACCGCAGCCGAGCTGCGGCCAGTCATGTCGTGGAACCCCATTCGAACAGCAATGCCAAGCCCAAACAATAACTGTTCGGGTAACAGTAACTGCGGCTGTGGCTATTCATGGGAACCATCTTTACTAGGTCCGTATCGATTCCCTTACAGCAGCTGCCTGGAGCCAGAGCCGCTGCATGTCCGCGCGCCCAGAGGCCGGGGGCCTACTGAGCAGCCTCGTGGTGTCAGTCGGGGGGCTCCACCCTGCGTCCACCGCGGCAGCCGACTGATGGACGGCCGCACCATCCACAGACGCCGTCATGAACACGCAGCTGTACAAGTCGACCACCGAGCACACCCTGTCGAACCAAGAGTGCACCACGCCTCCTGGTACCATGTACACCTCCGCCGACGTGGACAGCAGGGTCATCTGCGCCACCGGGACCGTCTCAGGCCAAGTGCAGGACGCCTGTCAGGTGGGCTGACCGCTCCCTCGCAGCAGCGGGGTGCGGACGTCAGTGGTGACCAGTGGCCGTGGCTGATGGCTCAGCGATGACGGGACCACGGTTCCACCGGCCGCAGGGAGGGAAGGAGGGAGGGCACACATTATGGAACCACGGCTCCACCGGCCGCAGGGAGGGAGGGACGGAGGGGAGGGCACACATTACGGGAGCACGGCTCCACCAACCGCAGGGAGGAAGGGACGGAGGGGAGGGCACACATTACGGGACCACGGTTCCACCGGCCGCAGGGAGGGAGGGACGGAGGGGAGGGCACACATTACGGGACCACGGCTCCACCAGCCGCAGGGAGGGAGGGAGGGAGGGAGGGAGGACAGGACACACATCACGCACACGTCTCAACGTCACTGACAACACGCCACTGACGACAGGGCAGCGCTAGACATGCTGAGTTGGCCATCGCTTGCGAGGAGCCCAGTCACGCGTGCCACTGGTCAGACCGCGGCTGGGGGCACCAGGTGATCCCCTCTGCAGCCGAGGCCGGTCGGGGAATCTCAGCTCGACGCCGGGCCCGGGGTGGGCGGGTGAGATGGGCCAACGGTTCCCCACACGGCACCGCCGCTGTGTCGCTGGCGCGAGCACTGTGCCGGAGCCTGGCGTGCGCTGCCGCCGGCGCCGCGCCACTCGACGCGCCCCACATCAGACGCCTGTCCGGCGGAGGCCTCCCGAGCCGCGCGCGCTCGCCGTTGGCAGCCCGAGCGCGCCACTGGGCGTCTGTGACCCCACCTCCAGCTGACGGCACCATCCCCCGGCAGGGCGACTCTGGCGGCCCCATGTTCTACTGGGACGGCAGTACATGGAGACAGGTGGGCGTGGTCTCATGGGGGCGGGGCTGCGCCGTGTCCCAATACCCCGGCATCTTCACGCGCGTCTCCGGTGAGTACGAGACGGCGGCGGTGGGTGAAAGCGAGCACGCTCCGCCGCTGATGATGGGCATTGGAGCGTTACAGAGGGGGAAAATAATCACATGTTGTACGTGGCACTGACAACTCGTCTTGTGGCTTGCCCCGTACTCATCCACCACGGCAGCACGTGAGGTGTTTACTGATTGCACCGCCGCCGCGGTTGATCACCCGACATGTCCATAGAGTCCATCGCAGTGCAGGCGCCCACAACGGACTCGGACAGTGCGACAACGGCAGCAGTAGCAACAGCCCTGACCACAGCCGCTGGCTATTGCAGCGTTCGTCGACTTCATCACGGCGAACTGCCCGGGTGTGTGCTAGGCGTGGCCGGCCAGACGGCCTCTCCTGACGGCCGAGGCCGCCCCCGCCCGCCTCTGACTGCGGCGCTGGCTGCCTGCCGGGTCGGCCGGGAGCGCCCGCGGCCGACCACATCGGACGCCCGGCTGCCCGCCACGGACCCCCCTCTCGCTCCGGGCGACAAGGCGGCCGGCGGCGGCGGCAGCACGCGGCCACCGCCGCAGCCGGCGCCACCGCCCCGCCGCCCGCCCTTTGCAGAGTTACCCGCTCTGGGAGTTTCTGTACATATTCTTTGTGTGCTGATCATGGAAAAACCCACATAAATACACGATGGCAAGGCGGAGCGACTTTAACGCCACGGAGAGATTCGCCCACGCGAGGCGTCACGACCGGCTGCCGATGCGACCGACTTACTGAAAATCATCCCCGAATGACCCGCAGCATCCTGCTCAAGGCTGCACACAAACGGCTAGCCCGCATGCCGAAGCCAGACCGCGGTACCCGACGCTGCGGTGCCAACGTCAGGTGGTGATGGAACAAGATACATCTGCAGGGCGCCACAGCTGTGCACCAGCACGACCAACACGGGCACCAGCTGAGCCGCGGCTGCCGGCGAGCGCAACAGCACCATGGGAATGTCTCGATCACAGCCGCCCACGCGGGCAGCAGCAGCGTCGGCCGAGCGCCACCACCACATGGCGCAACAGCAACCAGGCTCGGCACGGCACCTGACTAACACGCCACGATTGATGGAGCGTTGGCTCACCTTTTCGAATGCTCCGCGGTCTATCGTGTCCTTCACCGTGTCCACGTCCACGTCGGTGATTCTATAGTTGAGGTCCCCGAGCCAGAACACCTGACTGAAAAACGCCGACCGCGTGGGTTGAAGTCAATTTTCAACATCGACCGCCGGGTTTGCGGTAATTCGCGCACAATTTTCGCATAAGGAGCATGGAACACCACAATGGTCAATGGGGTCGATTCCTCACACACGTTGGTCCCGACAAAGTCGTCCAACAACAGTCATTACAGCACGGCCACCTTCAACAACGTTTGAGCTGACTGCGAGACTGAAACACCAGGCCAAAAATAGGGGTTTGGACCAACGAAAGAACCGACTGCCCCTTCAGCTGGGTACTATTTCGATATCGCATCGCCTTTAGTAACTTGAAGAAAAAAAAACACCGCAAGGTCCTCATGTGCAATAACCAATTGCTCGCATCGCCGCGTGCGGCACGGCCGGGCCCGTTCAGCGGCCTGTCGCGACGCGCGCGGCAGCATAAAGTTTTGCACGACACGACTTGCGTCTGCCGGGTCCTGGCGCGCCACAACAGCATCCACCGCGCACCAGCAGCCCCCTTCCCCCGCCCCTGTCACCTGCCCGTGTGACCGGCACCCGATCAGCACCCACTCGTGATCCTTGATGGCCTTGGGCGAGACGAGCGCGTTGAAGCGCATGCGGTGGCAGATGTCGCTGTAGTCCTGGTTACGCCGCTCGAACTCCTCCACGTGCGCGGCCAGGTGGGCGCTCACGAAGCACATGGACGTAGAGTGCACCTCCAGCCGGATGGCCACGCCGCCTTTATTGCCCTGCCGGAGCAGGCCCTCAGGTCAGGACTATGCGGCCAACGCTCTTCTGACCGCTCAGCGGCAGTGGCGACCACGACAAAAACGAGCGGCCGCCAGGGCGGACAGGAGAGGTGGGGGTCAGGGGAGGTCAGGTCAGGTCAGGTCAGGAGCAGTCACGCTGTGTCCAGCGGTCAGCGAGCCCTCGATGGATATAACAGAGGTGCCGGGACAAGCGAAGGTCAGGGAGCAGCCAGGACGTCAGGGAGCGGCCAGTGAAGGTCAAGGAGCGACTAGTGGATATCAGGGAGCGGTCAGCGGCGATCAGGGAGCGGCCGGGGAAGGTCAAGAAGCCACTAGGGGAGGCCAGGAAGCGGCCAGGGGAAACCAGGAAGCGGCAGGGAGGCCAGAAAGCGGCCGGGGAAGATCAGGGAGCGGCCGGGGAAGGCCAGGGGGCGGCCGGGGAAGGTCAGGAAGCGACCAGGGTCGGGGAGCGGCCAAGGCAGGTCAGGGAGCAGCCAGGGAAGGTCAGGGAGAGGCCAGGGAAAAGCAGAGAAAGGCAGCGACGGGCAGGGATGGGCAGCGAAGGGCGGCGAAAAGCAGAGAAGGGCAGCGAAGCTGGCAGAGAAGGGCAGCAAAGAGCAGAGAAGAGCAGATAAAGGCAGCGAAGGGCGGCGAAGGGCAAAAGGCAGGAGCCGACTCAGCAGCCATCTGGCGACGGGGCAGCAGTCGTCAGGAAGGGGAGCCGTGTCGGGGACTATACGGCAACGGTGGCAGAAAGCCAGCCGCAGAGCCGCCGTCAGCCCGGTCAGCTCTGGCCGGTGCCGCCAGGACACGCCCCAGCATAGACGATACCGACTGTGACGACCGCTCGCAGCCTGCCGCACCGAGCAGCTTCGAGCGCCGCCCCGCCGCGCGCGCGGAGCTAATCGCTGCCGCCCAGTGCGCACACTCCGAACCGCGGCGCCGCCGTCCCCGGAGCGAGACGCGCGCCCGGCTCGGCAGACGGCGGCCGGTCGCCGCCCACTGACCATCTTGCCCATGATGCCGGTGCCGACGCACTCGGCGGCGTCGTTGCGCACGTAGGCGCGGTGCCGGTCCTGCACCAGCACGATCAGCATCATGCCCACCAGGCGCACCAGGCGCACGCGCTGGTACGAGGCGCGCGGGTGCAGGTTGTTCAGCACCGCCGTCCTGCCGGACAGACATCAGTACCGGTTAGATGGGCGGTTTCTGGTGTTCGAAATAGTGATCACGTAACATACTGGAAAGACCGAGCCGTTCAGTCCACACGCCCAGAAAAAACAGAGAGCGACTAAGGCGGCTGAGGTCGAACGATCGCTCACCCAGCGCAGGGCTTTTCCAAAAGCTGTTCGGACCGAGTTCGATGGCTTCATCTACCACGTATCAACTCATCAACTGCATGCGTTCACGGCCCGGCTGTCCTCGGCCCAATACCGCCCGCTATGATCTGACACGTGCATAACAATTCACAAATCACGCGGCGCGTGGAAGAGTGTCAGACAAATACGATACCATTCGCCACTCACACAACCGCGGCTGGCAGTCAGCGAGCGCCGTCCCCTTCCTCGTCCCGCCCGGTCAACCGGCGCGCACCCCACTCACAGCCACTCCTCCTCCTTGGGCGACTCGGTGAAGAGGAAGGCCTCCTTGCTGAGGTCGAGCTCCTGGAAGCCGATGGCGTAGATGTCGGGCGGCTCGTCGGTACACGCCAGCCAGTCGGCCACCGGCTCCGTCGGCGTCGGCGACTGGCCGTTCACGTTCCACGTGGCACAGAGCACCCTGCGGCCGCGGGTGGAGTCAGCACCGACATGCCCGCGACGCGAGCACGCGCAGTGACGGCGTGACGTCACCCGCCCCGCGCGGCCGCGCGCTCACACGGACAGTGACGTCAGAGCTGAGGCAGTGCACACGGACTCCCGGATCACCTCAAGGGAAGCACAGCATCACAAAGCGGATGAAGTGGTCACATCGAGTTTTACGTCAGCTCATGCACGCGTCACTGCAGTTCATCCGCTCGGCTCACACGTATATCGCCACACTTCACCTGCCTCCGTCCGCACGACCGCGGATTGTCAGAGCCCGGACGTCCGCTGTAACGCGCACTTCCCACCCACACCCGGCACGCGCCAGTCGGCTGACCTGAGGTCGTGCACGTCCGTGTAGGCGTCCTCCTTGCGCATCATCTCACACTTGACGACCGTCTCCCGGGCGGTGAACTGGGCGCCGGCGGCCGGCACGGTCCGGCGCTGCACCGCGTCCGTGTCAGCCAGCTGGAGCGCAACGTCCCGGCCGCTGTCAGCACACGGCGCGCGCCCGGCTCCCACAGGAGCTCGACCAGCACCGGAGTCGACCGGAGGGCAACCACCAGCGGATGTCATCGCTGGACCCACCATCAGTCCAGACTCAGCACTGCGTACGCGCAGCACCGTGCTGTGGGCACCACTGTCGCAAAGCACGTCATCTGCTGTTACTCTGCGCCCGAACGATACAGCACGTCGTCAGTGGTGGTGCGGTGCGAGCAGTCGGCGGGGTGCGGCGCCACAGTCGGCCGCTAGTCGGCCGGCCGCACCACAGGCGGGAGCCGGCGGCGTCTCACTTACCGCGACCGGCTGGACGCCGGGCAGACCGGCCGACCGGGCGGCGGTGTCTGCCGGCGCGCGCGACCCGGCGGCGTGCCACTCACCGCGACCGGCTGGATGCCGGGCAGACCGGCCGACCGGGCGGCGGTGTCAGCCGGCGCGCGCGACCCGGCGGCGTGCCACTCACCGCGACCGGCTGGATGCCGGGCAGACCGGCCGACCAGGCGGCGGTGTCTGCCGGCGCGCGCGACCCGGCGGCGTGCCACTCACCGTGACCGGCTGGATGCCGGGCAGACTGACCGACCGGACGGCGGTGTCAGCCGGCGCGCGCGACACCCGCTCCCGGTACTGCCGCACCCAGGTGAAGCTGGCCGGGCCGGCCGGCTCGGCGGCGGCCGGCGCTGACGGGCGGAGGAGGCGCGTCAGACGGACGCACTTGGTGACCGCCTCTTTGGACCACCGGCCAACTCCCGGCTGCCTCGTGCACTGAGCGAAATGGCCAAGGGATTCCCCGGACGGTTCTGTGTGCATTGATGATATACAGCTCGACGAGCGGACGCATGGAAAAATAATCAAAAACGTCAACGTTTCAGCCAAATTACGAATGCAAACAAACCACCGGGATATGTTTATGTATGCGAAACATAATTCAGTTCAAACGCAACTGCTGTGAGCGTGACGACAGAAACACAATGCACAGGTACCATCCACACCGCATAATCATTTCCGAAATGCCAACGGTCGGTGTCTGTCGCGGGAATCTCGGCCCGGCGCCACCTGGGTGTGATATCCCGCCTGATCCGACCGTCGCCCCGGCTGGGAGCGAGGCCACCATCGATCGCGGGGAGCTGGGCCGCAGTGCCCGCTGGGCAGCCGCTCCCGCCGCCGGCACACGCGGCCCCGCCCAGGCACGCGCGGCACGCCACCAGCCTCGAGCGTGCCCGCCGGCCAGGACGACCGCGCCGGACATACGTGTGACACCAACTCCCGCGGGCCGACAGGCTTCCCGCCGCCGCGGATCCACAACTCGGTGGGATGCGTTCTTCTTTAAATCACTTATTCCACATTGCGGTGGTCACCAGACCCGCCCCCGCCCCCACTAGCAACCATGCCCTAACCTTCCGTGGTCGCCAGTCCGACCCTTCCCAGTACTCCCCAGTCACATCTTCCATAGTGATCACCAGACCCCAACCTCCATAGTGATCACCAGTCCCACCCTCCAGTGAACCACTCCTACCCTCCACAGTGACCATCAGCCCCACCCTCCAGAGTGATCACCAATCCGATAAACACACCTTCCAAGCCATCACCGGCACGAGAGCTCGCTACGCTCACGCGCTGGCCGCCCCCCACTAGGTGCGTGGCTCCCTCCTTCACGCACCTTCCATGGTCATCATGATCTGCTCGACGAACGAGTTGGTGACGGAGCCCTGCGGGAAGGCGACGCGCAGCCACTCGGCGCCCGAGCGGAACTGCACGAAGAGGCGCGGGTCCGACTCCTCCAGGCCGTTCGTGTCTGGAACGACACCGTCGCCGAGACGTCAGCCACGCCCCGGGCCGGCCGCCGCACGACAGTCCCGACACAGCGAAGCCAGCTGCACGCACCGGTCAGCCCGTAACGCTAATTATCGCGCCTGGCGCGCGTGCACGAGGCGCGCTTTCAACGGCAGACCTAGGGGCAGACTAGCTGCTCTCACCAGCTCGGCAGCTGAACGGTCCAGAGACAGCGTCTGCACAGGCTGGCGCGCCCTCTTGGCGGCGTCAAATATAACACACGGGGTTCGTGCGCCAGCGAGCTGTGTCCACTATGACAGATGTGGGCACGGCATGCGTGGGAACCCGAGCCCGCCTGGCTAACAGCTGAAGGCAGCGAGCGCTCGTGAAGTCAGCGACGCAGGCGGGGAAGGACCCTGATAACAGGCCAGCAGACCCCGACAACACGTCAACAGGCCCCACAACAGGCCAGCAGGCCTCGAAAACAGGCCGAATAGTCCCGTCAACAGGCCAACAGACCTCGACAACAGGCTAACAGGCACCGACAACAGGCTAACAGGCCCGACAACAGGCCAACAGACCCCAACAACAGGCCAACAGACCTCGACAGCAGACTAACAGGCCCCGACAACACGTCAACAAGCCCAACAACAGACCAACAAGCCCCGACAACAGGCTAACAGGCCCGATAACAGGCCAACAGACCCCGACAACAGGCTAGCAGGCCCCGACAACGGGCCTACAGACCTCGACAACAGACTAACGGGCCCCGACAACAGGCCTGTGTAGCGCCTATCCTTATGATTGCCTAAAAGCATGCACGTTTAATGATAGTAAGAGAAATGGATCAACGCATCTATGAACCCGCGTGGCGGTCTACCAACGTGCAGCAAGGTGCGCCAAGCAGTGTGCACTTCTCTCCTCTGTAATACATTTTTATCTCCTGTCAGTTTGCCTTCTCACGCTGACACAAACACAAACAATTTTCGAATATCGCCGAAGACGCCTGGCTTCATCACGTTAAGGAAAAGTATCCTTGCGAACGCATCACGAAGAGCCGAAATAACCGCGTTGCTGATCAATGCTCTGGACCCGCAGGAGTCCAGAGCATTGATCGGCTTTGCGGAGAGGGGAGGGGGGACGGTTGTCGTTGAGATAGGCCGCCTTTTCACAACAGAAACATTAAATGACCAGTTAAATGCCGTATGAGATGCCCAAAAGCGGACCCAGATCCTATCTCATCGTCGAATATTTCATCCTTCTTGCTTCAACTGGTATGTCAGGTCACGAAAACGTACATGTATTTTGCTTTATGGCTACATTTAAACGCACAGGCCTCCTTTTAACTGGACAGGCATGCCTGCGCCCAAAGGTGTTGGTAACAGTTACGTACACATGCCAAGGACGGAGACGAAGCTTTTAGCTTAGAAACCGAAGCCGGAGCCGAAGCCAATGAAGTGAAGACGAAGCAGAAGCCGGGACCGGTGGCTTTGAAGTTTGGAATTGTAAAGGGGAAGCTAACGCCACCTTAGTATTTTCAAAGCGCAAAGCTGAATCAGAAGCCAGCTGCTTTGAACTTTGCAAACGCAGCTTGAACCGAGGTCAGCGGCTTTGAACTTAGTAAACGCAGAGCCAAAGCTGAGCCCATACGTTCAAAGTCACGACTACGAAGCCAAAACCAAATCTAGTGTAGAACGTTACATTGCGAAGCAAAACCCATTTTCGCACGCGCTTAAACGGCATGGGTTTAGAAAACATTGCCGAGTTTTGCGGAGTGATTACGTAGAGTTAAGACCGCAGATGAGTTTTTACACTACCCTCCTCGTTGTGTGTGTTAGTATGCATGAAACGTTTCCGGCAGTTAGTTCTCTGGCTGACGACAGGAGCTGATTGGTCCTTAGAATGGCCAGCTGGCTTTTGGCTGTCAGCCATATACGAGTGGCAGTCTCGAAAAGTTGCGAGGTACGTGGGGGTGGCCGGACGGGACCTGCCTTGGCCAAGCAAAATCGCAACTGCGGAGTGAAAATCACCAAGACAAGGCCAAATACGTCAGCTTAAGATTGCTTGCGGCTAAAGCCGAAGCCATAATTCAAAAATTGTGCAAAACCGTAGCTGATGCCGAAGCCAGCTGTAAAAATGTCAAAAAGGCGAAGTAAGCCGTTAAGAATGGCACGACGCCGAAACAGGAAAAGGAAATCATTAGAGCAAAAGCTGCAGTTTTGTCCCCACCGACCATGCCTGACATATGCCTACAAATAGTCTATGACAGACACTAAAGCAAGGTATTCTACCACCTCCTCCAGCGATGCCGACATCTCAAGCGGGAGTCCAGCTCACCCCGCCGCGGGCGCGCGCCTACCGATCTCGCAGACGAAGTCGGACGCGACGGGCAGCACACTCTCGATGTCGACCTCGCTGCCGCCGGCCACCGAGTGCACCAGCACGAGCAGGGCGCGCTCGGCGCCGTGCTCCACCAGCGCCAGGATGCGGCGGCCGCCCGAGCCGGCCAGCTGCGCCTCCAGACAGCAGACGATCCGCTCCGAGGACAGCAGCAGCTTCTTCACCATCGTCGTCGGATCCATCGTGGCCAGGTGCTAGGGAGAAGCATGCCGTGTCAGGGATGCTTGGTGGAGCCTGCAGTCTCAGGGTAGCACCCCTAGTGCATAGTAGGATCATGAGCAGAGAGTGGAGGATGGATGCTGAGTGGGGCTCTGGGTGCCAGCAGGAGTCAAAGGTGTATGACAATTATGGGTGCTGGATGGAGCCAGAGGTAAATGGTCGTCATGGGTGTTGGGTTGAGTCAAGGGTGAGCAAGCTATGCTGAATTGAGTCTGGGATGCTGGGTGAATTCAAGGCTGCATGGTAGAGCAAGCAGAGAATGGTGGGCTGCAGACCAGTGGTCCAGGGTGGCCCAGTGGTCCAGCAACACTGCTGCAAGGTGGGGTTTGAGATGCATGGTGGACTCTGGATGCCTGGTGTGATCAGGAATGCAGAGTGGAATTATGGGGTCCAGAATGAAATTGGGAGATCAGCAATGGATAATGAGGCAAGGAAATCAGCTGGAAATAAGACCAGGTAGATCATGTGAAACTGCTGGCTTGCATGCTACTTGAGTAAAACAAGCATCATGATAAAACAGCCAGTGTGCCTATTAAAAGCCAGCAATCATATGTGATGAGAACATCATATGATGCCTGTAATATGCTTAACAGTTAACAGAAGCAGTACATCCATGGGACCACTGAGCCACCATGTCCACTTTGGTTGTGACAAAGCTCTGGCTGTGACCAGACTATGGATCATGTACTAATGAACTAGTATTATAGCATGACAAAGGACACACTTCATTTCATAACAGAGCAATGCTGCAGCCCTCATGCTGCTCTCCTAACTTTGGCCACCAATAGGCCATGATCCATAATCTATGCCCATCATCACTTTTTTTCGCCACCTTATCTGATTGATCCTGGAATCTAGATCAAGAATATAAATATGCGCTACTGAGTTTGACAAACCATATTGATTCTAGTGCTGTGTTCATCTCTATAGGTGAGCTAGCATAAATAAGCAGCCATGTGGCAATAGGCTAAACTGGTGAAGTGCACATTTCATGCACATAATGACAGAACTAATTATGCATGATGCCACTTAAAGGAAAGTCAGACTAGCATATATAGCTTTATCATTGGGTAAATATAGACATGTAGATAGGCACCATCTCCCTGATCACCATGCACACCTTTAATGGTACCTTAACAAAAAACTGAAGAACTTGAAACATGGTCTGACATTCTGAAAGCTTTACAGGAGTAAATAAGGAACATTCATACATTGTAAATTTGCCAAATGCTGTCATAGCTGTTTAGCTGAAAACATGGTATAATAATGATATAATGCATGAAAATTGTAAAACCTTGTGCTTAAACCTCATGCTTGCTTAAATGCTTAAAATCTTACATCAAAACCTTTTTCTAATATAATACAGTTGGTAAGTAGTGAATAAATTCATACACAATCATTTTACAAGCCACATTATTTTTTTTTTACCTTAATAGCAGCTCTAATTACCTCATCAAGAGTCTGTTGACAAAACTTGCTACATGTCTGGGCAATGTGACAATGTATCTAGGAAATTGACACTGTTTTGCCTGGCATTTTTGTTTTCATATGAAAAAGAAATCCGCCTGGTTCTAAGCCCCAGACCCTTGCCATTGCACAACCACAAGGTCTTTGATCATATTCCACTTCATATGACCTCAAGAGGGAATGCAACCATACTGCAGTCCTTCTTAACTAAACAAATATGTGGTTTTTATCACATTTCCAGTGTCAGTCTTCTGCTCTTAAGGTATATAACTTGCAATGTACAGGCTGAGCTTTTCACATTATTTTCGAAATGAACAGAGCACCCTTTCACCAAGGAATCTCACAGTCACACCTTAACACTAAATGTGAACAACAAAATGAACTACATGACATTTCTAATGTGGGCATCGTTAAAGCTTGGACAGCTCGTTTGCTCCAGCGTTCAAAACGTACCACTGGGCCTCCGGGACCGCGCGACCACGGCAAAGAGGATGACTGAGCCCTGTATAGCCCCTCTTACACGCTAACACAGCAGTGACTCGGGACTCTGGACCAAGCTCCCGCCCACATCCGACCACTCCAACGCCGGACGACCGCAGCCCCCACGGACCAAAATCAACACTGCAGTTTCCGCATACTCGGTGAACTGCGCCGCCGCCTTTCGTCAAGTGCGCTATTTACGCCTTGCCACTCCCGGCTACCACACAAGCTGCAAGCAAATTTGAGAAAGTGCACGAAGATGATAAGAACGCGGAAAAATTCAGGCGTGTACAAATAGCCACAATTTTCTTTAAAGTG
>NW_023596576.1:46849578-46871563 GCF_011947565.3 Pollicipes pollicipes | reverse complement strand
CCTCTCCTCTTCTCTCTCTCTCTCTCTCTCTCTCTCTCTCTCTCTCTCTCTCTCTCTCCTCTCTCTCTCTCCTCTCTCTCTCTCTCTCTCTCTCTCTCTCTCTCTCTCTCTCTCTCTCTCTCTCCTCTCTCTCTCTCTCTCTCTCTCTCTCTTTCTCTCTCTCTCTCTTTCTCTCTCCTCTCTCCTCTCTCTCTCTCTCTCTCTCTCTCTCTCTCTCTCTCTCTCTCTCTCTCTCTCTCTCTCTCAAGATATGTAGCTGTGCAAGTCATCAATTGGTCATGACTTACGCCGCCGTGGGACCGAAGAGATTACACAGCCTTAGAGTAGGGTAGACCAGTGGATTAGTCCTATCACTGCAGGACGACTTTAGTGGTCCTAGTTTAAGTATACGTACTAGTTTGAACATTCCTGGGATCCCAGGATAAGCAGCTGGCAGTAGGATTTTCAACATACCAACTATAAGATGACAATTTTTCCATTTTATTATTTTCCATTTTAAGACAATGCTCACGAATATATAAGATCGCTGTACACTCGTAATATTTGTCCGAGACCTTAACTCACAAGCTTGGTCTGAGCGGCTGGCTTGAGCAGCGTGTTTAGCTGCTGTTTGCTTGGGAACAGGTTTCTCATTCGCGCTGATTAAAACAAGTGACCGCTGACAAAGTTTTTCCTGTACTCGCTATGGGTCATCGAAATCATTGGCATAGCTACCTGTGCTTCGAGAAGCCCTCATGGCAGCACCATGCATCGGGTGCTAGGACGGGGCAGAATACCGGATGTTCGTGGTTTTCGTGTCATTCGTGATGCCTGATTTTGGTGAAGAGTGTTGCGATCTTTTTTTATAAGGTCATTGGTACTTTCCGCCCTAGGCGTTGTGGTTTCGTGCAGCCATCAGCGTCGTCACCATATATCCATTATTTAGGTGCGTTTAGCTTGAATGATTTGCTGGTGATTCTTTAACACGAGTGTGCTTGATAGCGTTATTTAACCAGCACCTCCTGGCATATTACAGGTTTATTCTTTCAAGATAAAGATCCAACTTATAATTCCGAAACACAGACAACCAAGCCGCCAGGTACCTGCCAGCGGCATCATACCAACGCAGTTACTAGCGGACTATTTCTGAAAGTACAGGGGCCTCAGTCAAAAAGTCATGACTAGGACCCGACATATATGGCCTCCAGCTGCAATAACAGCAAATTGGGAAAACAGTTCATCATGCGTTGCGAGTGCATTACTAAGAGCGCCCATTTCGTACATCGCTCAAAGACTATCTTTCTCACCCCTGCCAATAGGAATGCTATTCTGACCCCCTGTGGCAGGGCGGACAAGCAGTGTTTTCGGCGTCCGCCTCCACAAATGCCACCCTCCCGGCCGGTGGCGAGGTCCGGGGAATACAGCGTCCGCTTCCGCCGCTAGATAGCCCGTGGGTATGCACCGCATCACCATTGGAGAGCGCGCAGACGTATAGCCATGGCTGGGACCGCGGGCAGACTTGCTTCAAGCGTAGATGATGGAACCAAGCGAGCCTAGTGGCTCTAATGGTTGACCTGAAGTTCATCAAAGCAGCTGAGTATGGGAGGTTTCAGGTACGCTTGATGAAAGTAGGTGAACGTAAAACAGAACGCTTGCAGTTCTACCGATACGCATGCATCGGCAAACTCAAAGATTCCTATTTAGGACTATACCGGCACAACATCATTGGGTATGCGTGGAACAGTTCTCAAGCAGACATTTAATAATTCTAGCTATTGCAAATGCGCAGTTTTGCATTTTTCAGCAAAAGATGTTGCCATTTATTTACGTTAGTTGCTGGCTACATTGCGACGTATTTGGGAGTGAATGTTCAATTTCACAACATTTTCGCACTTTTAGGCATGCAATAGTTCGTTCTTATGCGGAAACAAATATGCTGATTCTGTTTTACGGAAAAAGAATGTTGCCGGGCTGGGACCTGGCTTCGGCACCCGTCGCGGCGATTTTGTTGCACTTTGCAAATTCATATTACCCATGTTAGCCCATAGGGCGTGATCGCACCAGCCGATGGCGTCCCACTGATCGGAGTCGCTCATCTTCCAAAGTAGACCGACCTTAACATGCGCTACGGTGGGCGGGCTCGATTGGACCTCGGATGGTTCTCCGGAAAGGTTCCGAACGACCTGGCGCAACCGCAACGAAACATGAAAGCTGTAGATGATGGGAGAGCCAATCTTTTGGCACAAAACGACCATCACTTGTAAGATCACTAACTTATGGTTGGTCAGAACCAGACTGGCCGTGAGCAAACGTAACGCCCTGAGAATGACTCGATCTGATGCGACAACGGCGTGTTAGACGAAGCCATAAATCGTTGACATGATTTATGCGAGTGAATTAAAAATTAGATTTAGGATGTCGACTTATTCATTTACCTTGGGACAGGCATGAAGGTCAAGCCATGGTCCAAACCCAAACGACTTTTTACGGGGAGAATATGCTTTGTGGGTTAGTTTTTAACGCTCATTTCAAAATTTACTGATCACAGGGAGGCCGAAAGATACGTATTTGGACTTCATGAAGGTTGGAGCAGATCGCTGACCCTAAAATGACGCCGATCAATCCTTTTGATTTTATTAACGTGCCGTCCAGATGTAATTCTAGATGTTTGGTTGGAGGAAACGAGTGAAAACAATCTGGAAGGTTTTTGGTCGCCGTGACCTAGGGGTAAATATGGTCACTGACCCTGGTACAGACACCAGCAGCCTGCTGCTTAGGAAAGGTATCCTGCCTGAAAAGGGTGGCATCAGAAGATCCGAGAGCACTTCGTACACCGGTCAAGAGTTTGCCCTTGTTTGCATCATCTGACCCATAGTCATAACCTAGGTTCCCCAAGTTTAGACAAGTGAATTACCGCATCGCCGCCTGAGGTGCATGCCATGGTAGCTCCATCAGCTGGCCCTTTCACTGAATCGGTGTTGGGCCCCCTGTAGGAAACCTACAGGGGCCACATTACTTTACGTTACCTTTGAATTGACCACCCTCATTAACTGCTTGCAAGCCGTAAGTCCTCAGTCGTTATAGCTCAAATGTCGCTTCATTGCCAAAGACACGATGCATGATCACCATAATGTCGTTTCGCTCAACACGGCGCGCAATTGGGCCTAAAACGGCAGCGCGTGGCTAACCGCGGGTGCCTGTAGCGAAGGTGATCTGATGTGCTCGATCGTTCTTCATTTAGCAAGCCTAAATGCGGTTTGCTCAGCACTGTGTGCCGCGTGACAAGTGGACCAATAAGTTCATACGCATTAGGTGCAGTTAAGCTTTGCGAGGGAGCTTCTGTCCCCAAGGTTGTGCCTACGCTTAACCCTTTCTCATCTCGGGACATACCTGCCTCTTCTTGACAAGCTCATTGCTTTGCGTTTTGGTTGCTAGCTTATTTATGAGGCAATGGTATGTTTGTTCCATGGAATGATTGCACGTATTTATCAATAACAGTTAAACAGATATCGGTTGGCGCCTTCTCACGTCATGGAGCTCCCGAGACGTGCAGCAAAACTGATCGTGTGGAATTACATTAAAACAATGACAAAACAGTGCGACTTCGTTGTGGTGCATGACAGTCTCCACCAGTAACAGATAGCAATGCAGTATGGGATGAGTGATGTAATGCAGTGCGGAATGAAGTCTCGGGCCCCTTTTAAGGAAGCCAGCAAGAGGAGCTTCTTGCCAGTTGACCCATGTCTTGGGGTGCCTCACTGCTACTTTGCCTTCCTGCTAACGTCGTTTGATCCGGTCCGTTCTGGACTGCGAGGGCTGCCGGAGCGCCTGGCTTTCGTTCGCCGGTGACGTCGGGCGCGCGCAGGGCGCTGGTTGTGACCCTGGCCGCTGCGACTGGGCCGCGTGCGTCACTCCTGGACGCCATTCCAGCGCGGCCGCCGGTCGGGCGAGCGAGGCCGGTGACCAGCGGTCCGTGCCAGCGTGACGGACCTCCGGGGCTGCCGCCTCACACCGGACCTCGCGGCCCACCGATGGACGGCGAGAAGGTACGCTCGTGGGCGACGGGCGACGGCGGGGTGTCAGAGGAACCTGGCCAGGGCTGGGAGAGTAGAGAAGATGGGGCCACCCTGCAGCGGGATCAGCACCAGTTCTCGCCAGGGTTTTAAGAGGTTGTGTCTTGTTTTGCTATCCATCCCATGTGTCTCCCCTTCCTTGGCAGTGCACAGTCGAGGGTAATGTTAAGTTTCATGGCTGAATATCACATGGTTGGCATTTAGGCCGCATTTGTTCACCAGAGGTGATAGCGTATCTGGTTCGAGAATCACCTTACTATGGGCGGCCGCGTCATGGCGTGGCATGCCACGATAAAGATCTTTCAACACGATTTGCCAATGGGCTGGATCGAAATTGCCATCTTGCACTGATCGGACCAATTGGGATGAGAGGGAAATCGGAAAAATAATCAAAATCGGAAAGAGTCAAAAGGAATAAAAGTAGACCGTGGTAAAATATTGCAGAACACCTCAAACGCCAACAGGTCGACAGGGATTAAACTCGAATCGGAAAAAGTCGTAATGGACGAAAGTTGACAGGAATAAGAGCCAGATTGATAAACAATTTAATGAACAAAAATCGGACGTCGATGGTCGATTTGATAAAAGAAAACACGTAGGCAGTCAAGCCCCAGACTGCGCAGCCGTGCTGCAGCAATGTGCGACATATAAAAGTCTCCGTAGACCTATCTGGCGAAAAAGCGGAAACAAAATTATCCATTGAACTGGATGGCACAACTTGGTTGGTGGGCTTAGGGTATGCACAACTGGTCATGCTTAGCAGGCACTCTGGACCTAAAGCCACCCATGCAAATTATTCGGAACAAATCAATTTAAAAAGGGAGAATTAAGACAGGAGAGACAACATTTGACGTGTCGCGTACAAGGCAATGGTGCCGTCAGCCATACCATGGCCACACCGTCAGCCATACCGTGTCCACACCGTCAGCCATACCATAGCCACACCGTCAGCCATACCATATCCACAACGTCAGCCATACCATAGCCACACCGTCAGCCATACCATAGCCACACCGTCAGCCCATACCATAGCCACACCGTCAGCCATACCATATCCACACCGTCAACCATACCATAGCCACACCGTCAGCCATACCATATCCACACCGTCAGCCATACCATAGCCACACCGTCAGCCATACCATATCCACAACGTCAGTCAGAACCATAGCCACACCGTCAGCCAGACCATAGTCACACCGTCGGCCATACCATATCCACACCGTCAGCCATACCATATCCACAACGTCAGCCAGAACCATAGCCACACCGTCAGCCATACCATAGCCACACCGTCAGCCATACCATAGCCACACCGTCAGCCATACCATAGCCACACCGTCAGCCATACCATATCCGCAACGTCAGCCAGAACCATAGCCACACCGTCAGCCAGAACCATAGTCACACCGTCGGCCAGAACCATAGCCACACTGTCAGCCATACCATACCCACGCCGCCAGCGAACCATAGCCACATCGTCAGCCAGAACCATACGCAACGCATCCTAAGTCGATCAGGCGGCCGATGTGTTATGTATACGGGTACCCCGCTAGCCTGTATCTATGCACATTCACACGTGGCCTGATGTTCGGTTGAATACCCTTTGCTTGGGTGAGGGGGTAGGTGGGCAATTTGAGCCCCTGAGATCTCAAAAATTACGAGAGCTAGATACCCAAACTCACAGGGTGGGTTCGTCTGCATTTAAAATATATTCCATCAAAAATTGAGGCCATAGGCATGATTTCCGGACCTCATGAGATAAAACAAGGTCAAAACCAAGATTGGCATCCAAAGTGACCCCAGACAGCATCATTCAACCACCTGGAACTGAAACCAACGAGTTCGTTTGATTTTTAAGCTGAATAAGCGTTTAGGGCTATGCTAGGCGGCACGTTACTGAAAACAAAGGGTTAACTGGAATCATTTAAGATCAGTGACCTACTCAGACTTTTAAGAAGTACATGGGGAATGTCTGTTATGGCCCTTGTTATCAAGAACTTCGAAAAATGCTGCAGAAAATACTCTATACAGCAAGATTTCCAGTAAAAAGATGGGCTGGTTTTGATATTGGTCTGACCTGCATACCCGACCCTGTGCTAATCAAATTTGCTATAATGCTAAGATCCATCGTTTTGTTCCACGGTAGGAGGCATCGTACAGCGCCGGCACCCATCGCCAGCACCACGCTGTTGTTAGTCCTGGTGTTAGACAGACACGTGCACGGCCTGCATTGTTGGCTCCTGGTTCGTGCTTTCCTCCCTGGAAACAAGATTTTGGGTCCCTGGCTCCGGCTGGTTATTTATAAACCCCATTCCTGGTTTCTGTCTCGTATTGGCTGCTTTACAAACACAAAACCTTGTTTCCTGGTTATAAATGGTCTCTTCACAAACACAGAACCCTGGTTCCTGGTTGTCAATAGTCCGTTCGCAAATACAAATATGGGTTTCTGGTTGAAAATGAGCTCTTCACAAACATTAGAACCTGGCTCCCGGTTTTCGTTGCTTTCAACAAACACCACATCCTGGCTTCTTAATTCCCACCAGTTCTTTAACAAACGCAGGTTAAAACATTATGGCCCGTTTATGGTTGCAATTGGTGCTTGGGCTCCAACAAATAAAGTGCTTAACAATATTGTATCAATATGTCAACTTTTATCCCTCTCAAGGTTTCCAGTGTAAATTTTATCTCGTCTGTCTTTTTGTTCTTCGTTTTTCCGTTTCGAGGGAGAATGGAAGACCGTGCACATGCCATTTTGACGTACCGCAATGCTCGGCACGGGCCGCTCCACCTTCTGACCTCATCTGACCATCAGTGGCCGCTGCCACTGGGCACGAGCCGTCCTAGCCAGAGGCTTATCGCGAGTACCTGTAGCGTCTCGAACACCAGCCCCATGACGGGCGGGCTGGGAGGCAGGCACTCTAACAGATTGAGCTACGGAGGGGGACATGGGCTCCGTTTCCATCGGGAGCGGCCAGGCAGGAGAGGCGTTATTTCGCCCGAGGTGGTGAGGCCGTTGCCGAAGGCCCCGACCCGCGAGGGCAAAACAGACAATTGAAGAATGCTGTTTGAAAATATTTACGACAGCCCTGTTGCAGTGATGCCCGAGGGGCAAACATCTCAAAAGTAACGCACATAAAACCAATGGTAAAAGTAGGGAATTGCCTTTTATAGAAAATCTAGGAATATAAGATATTTTGCTAAAGAAGCTGTTGCCGAAGAAGATCCCACATGGTACCTATGCGATTCAGCTTATCATGTGAAGCACAGATCAGGTGCGATAAGTGCAGAAGGAGGGCTTGGGAGCCCTGCACGGCTGCGAAAAGGTCAAGCGCAATCAAACACATAATTGTTATCTCGATAAACCGGACAGAGCTACGGGTATAACGGTTAAAGCCTGTTTAGAGCTTATTTCAGCAATGGGCCAGTCCTGTGTTTCTTGACCCAGCGTCGGCCAGGCCAATATGTGTGCTTAAGGTAACCCTCGCGAAACGAGGAATGGAAGTCCGAGAGGGAATATGGATGGACTAAAACAAAACACATGCATCATTCATGGCTAAGATGGATCGCTACCGCGAGGTGAGTAACTGATTTCACTCCGCAGTATCAAAACCAGCATATCAAATACAATTTTGTTTATTGTCCGACGTGAGTCAACGAAGAGAGGCGGTAGTCTTGCGGGTTTGATATAGGTTTGAGTGACTCTGAAAACATGCCAGATATGGATCACAAACCAAAGCGTCATTACGCAAGAATCAGCGAGTCGGCCGAGAGATGTCCGTTTCTTGTCTGGGTCAAATGAATGACATCCCACGTCATGGGAACATGACCGCAGCCAGATGTTCATTGGAGCGCCTGTAGTGTAACAGTCGTGTCACGCATGTAAAGTCTGCTATGCAAAAGGTCCCAACACCGCTAGCTGACACACTGAACGATGCGGGGTGGCGGGGGAAAGACCAGTGCAAGGATCCTCGTCTAGGCTATCCCACTGTGCTCGATTTCTGATTGGGACAGTTTGTGAGCTCTGAGACCAAGCTAGGTCGTAGTGGTCACGCATGCTTTTTTCTAACCGTGACCCATGTGAAGGTAACCAGAAATGCCCACCCCCTTCCACACTACCCCAACGACGCCAAGAACCATGCACTTACACCAAGGAAACTGCAGAACAAGTCAATGCACTCACTGCTTAGAGTTGGGAATGCATGTAAAAATGTGGTAAAAAAACGGAGCGCGGCCAGTGCTAGGGGGTGCATCCATAACGTAAAAGAAGGTTAATTAAAGCCCAGTAAAAGGCCATTGCTTACGTCAGCAGTGACTGCGCACTAAACCATCCCAGGAGAAGGTCCAACGACGGGCGGCTGCTGCGAAGGAACACAACAAACAAAACAAAACAGAATGATTACCGGCTCGAATCGTCGACAGCACCCTACACTGCACGGTTGGTGCACGTTAGCACCCCGATGTCTAGCTGGCACCGGTCCCTCAACACCCACCTTCCATCGCCGTCCGGTGAATCCTTGAAACATCAAGGCCGCGTCCCCCATTACCAAACGCCGTCAACAATTTGCAACCCATGACGTCACAGGTGGGTGAGTCACAGCAGTTCCTACGGCTTGGAGGATAGCCATTCGTATATGGTGTACGTACTCGCGACATCATGGGTAGCAGCTTAGGCGGGTCCTTTGCCAAGTGGGAACGCGTCCCTGGCTGTGAGTTGAGAGGTTAATGGCCCGGAAAACGTGACACCAGCTGTCGGTCACAAAGTCGACATGTATTTACCGACGGAGACGCTGGAGACGAGCTCTGTACTTCGAAACCAATAAGAGGAACAGGGAGGAACCACGGCTAGGCGACTGGCCGCAATGGAGGGAGGAGGCGGTCCTAGCAGAAGACTGAAGAGACCGGCGGGGTCGTCACGTGACGGGAAGAGAAGAGAACAGGTCGAGACAGGACAGAGGGAGGCAGAATCGGAGAGAGGGGGAGCCGGCTCGGCGGGTGCCCCTGACGCGGCGCGGCGCTTGCGCCGGCACTCAGTGCACGGCGGCGACGTCGATCATCTGCAACCAACAACTCAAGACATACAATGCAAGTCGAAGAACAGGCCAACTGAACGGGAAAAGTCTGCTATACTCTGTCCGTATTCCTTCGCCATATCCCAAACAGCGTATACTCCCCTCCCCCTCCTGTGGCGCAATCTGTCGATTGTGAACCTGGCGCGTAGCACGATGAAAATCGCCCATTAGTGAACCGTTCAGGGGCAGGATGGGCGCGCGTTAGAGGGCGGGGGCGGGCGGGGCATGATGGAAATGAACGGTGATAGGAAACTGGTGTCGGACCTTGCTTTTTAATGAGAGTGTAGCTGAGTCTGTGCCTACAGTTTACTTTGTTTAAAATAAGGAGCGTGGCTGAACGCGCTGCTGTAGGGTGCATTATGCCAAGTGTTTAAATATAGCAAGTGAAATGTTTCTTACGTGAGAAAAAGAATGAAATAAAGGGGAGAGACTGAGAATGCAACCAGCTGGCAGTCTAATGGTTACGAGAGAACCAATTTATTTCGCAGAAGTTTAAATTATCTCTTGCGCGTTGTCATCTCAGCCCAAAATTCCGAAGATGAGGTGATGCAACGACTTAAAAAACCAGACTGCCGTTGAAAATTTACCAATGCAAGCGATCATTTCACATTTTATGCCCCCGGCCATTACTGCCGTATTGGTAACATTCCAGGAAAAGCACTTGTGGAACAAAAGTGACGCCTCGCTATGGAAATGATACAAACGATTGGGTTTCATTACAGGGAACGGACAGTGGTACTCATTTTTTAGCCAAAATACCATGAAATTACAATGTTTAACTTCGCGAATTAGCAAGCTCTTGTGGGCACCAAAGTTGTAAAGGCACAACTAAACGCCGTTCAACAATGCGAATACATCGCGACAGAACAGAGCATGCCAGAGATATTCAACGAAGGAAAATTTGTCGGAAGAGGTTGCAAGTGCTTGTTAGTTCACGGAGCCTATTATAAAAATGTGAACATTATCCTGAAGCACAAAAGTGAATTTAACCCGCCCATGTGGAGAAGAAAGCATTGTGTCTCTGCCACGACACACTTCACAGCGCGTGATGATCAGTGACCGCCGCACATGCATCTTACCTCGGTCTTGTAACGTTTTCCCCAGGCGAGGACGTTTTTCAATCCACAAAGCTATCCTGACTACGACTGACTGATAGGAAGGACTTGGAGCGACTGATCTTAATCGGGAGAGGGGCATCCAGTCAAAATGGCTCTCATCAGCAGCAAAGGTGCCCTTAAGACTTTATGGAAGGCTGCGACTCGGCGAAGTCGTCACAAGGTTCTCGCAAAAATGTTAACGAAATGTGTCGATTGTAGCACGGAAAGAACTCTCTCCCCTACACGAACCCCTCGAAACGTCATAGTGCAGCTTCATTTTAGCAGAGAGGGCCACCTTCCCATTATCTCTGCATGCTTGCTGCGCCGCATGTTTTGTGACTACGCCAAACCTCTGCTAACTGCTGCTGGAACCCTGTGGTATGTATATACGTGTGCCATGTGTACTTCATGTGTGTTATGGAGGAGACCGCGAACAATACCGCCGGGGACAACATGCAGCCAGTCGGCAGCTCTTTGTGGTCAGCCCTCGTTAAATGCCTGTCTGTCCGCGCTGCTTTTTCCCAACGTTTGAATGGAGTCCGTTTATCGCAACGCATGTCAACTAATTCAGTACCATAACCATAAATCAAGACGCCGAAACAGCTCTCCTGACGTGGAGAGGCAGCATGCAGTGACCGTTGCAGTCTCGGATCGCGACTGCAGCGCCGTCCGTTTATAGACCAAAGCCCTCGGCGACTCGATCAAGATCTTCGTGAGCCGGTCCTCCGATGGCGGCTGCGGGGACCACGGCTGGACCCGGCCCATCTCGGTGCCCCTGCGATCTGGGCGGCTCAGGTCACGCAAGGTAGGCACCGACACGCCCACAGCACGCACATTACCTGCCATTGACTGCTCACCTGGCATTGATTGACGATCGGCGCCTGGAGGGCACGCATAAATAAATAATTGTGGAATGTGTGTATGCAGGGGTAAGTGCCGGCGATTTTGCCGTGTGTGATGCCCACGACTTGTCGAAAGTACGATAACGTATTCAAACAATAACGCATTGAGGAGGATATCTTCAAGAGACAGAAATTGTGTTGTCTAGAACAGACTTTTTACGGTAAACTTTGGTTTATCGGTATGCTTTTGCACCAGTTCAGGGATCAGCTCACACACTTGCTGTTTGGTTAGGTCCGCCATGTTGGGCCCGAACTCCATTACGTTCCTAGAATCTCCTTTTGTTTAACTTCGTACGTAATTGTGTCCATACACTACAACTTTGTAGAAAACGTAATATTCTGTCACAAAATACGTTGAAGCTTTGAAAGCTCAAAATTTATCCAGGTTTCAACAATCACCAGCTACCTTGATAGGCCCAAGCGGCAGGACCACCACGCGGCGCATGCTGCAGCATTGCTCGATATATGCGCGATAGCGGAGCAGCCGGGCTGCGAAACCTATAAGCTCTGCATTGTCAGAATGTCGTCTATCATTCATTTAGCAGTTTTTCTTTCTATGGCAGAACACAGTCAACCAAAGTCGAAATAACTCAGACCACACGTCGGTTGGCTATTGGAGCCCGCGTTCAAGTGGTGGCTCACATCATCCTTGTAAAACGACGACAGGCGTTTAATGACCTGCTGTGTGACAGCGCAGCCACAAGCGGCTTCGATTTATTTGCGATGAATGGCACGACTCTAAAACTGAACTGCCGTCATTCCTGAAGCGTTTGCCGATAAGGCTCTGATTAAAAGCCAGTCACGGAAAGGCCCCGGCGAACTTTACATCCGCTGTCCGTCCATTGTCTCTGTACACCTCTGCAGATTACAATGACATCTTGAGGAAGATCGCATAAAGATATTTTGAGCAAGGCCGTGTACAGATATTAAGCAGTGGAGTATGAGGATGTTGAGATTGCCTCACTATTTTCAAACGGGAATTGTCCTTGAGCAGACGGACATGACGCGAGCCATTTGGTTTTGGAATGCCGTAACAATGCGGAGGCAGACGATTTCCAAATGCACTCGACGGGGCCGTGAATCCTATTTCACGCTGTGTAAATCCTGCCTACGTTTCAACAGTCAACAATATGTTATGCGACTTGTTCTGCTTGACATTCGTGTAGTCGAAGCCATTGACGACCTTTGATAATTGATCACACAATCATGTGCTGACATGCAAGAGATCTTGTTGCATGAAACCATGTCTGTTCTCCATTACATCCCATTGCATATGATATTATCTCTGCGATTTTTATAGCGTTAATGAGAGCACAAGCAAATAATCAAACACCAGACTCCGCAGGCCACTTTGGTCGGCGGAAGGAGTGTCTCGATATGAGTTGCATTGTATTGGTGTAGCCAATCGATTATCGGTGTAGAATTGGATGTCGAGCCAACTGACTGGAAACGTCGTTCGAAATAGGGAGTGCATAAATTGCCAATATGTCGTGACAGGGTTCGCGTAAGTGGTTCCTGTCGGAGGCAGCGAAACCAGCGAAGCTGTTAGGTGCAAACTGAACGTTTAAAGCACGCGTTCTGAAGTGAGGCGTAGCCGTTGGTCGGCATTCAAAATTTCTGGGCAATTTTGCATGAACATCTATGTTCCGTCCAATGGCTAAGTTTCGTTATGTGCATACTTACCTCGAGTTTAATTTCTTCGTTACAATGGCGCCAACCCTAGGCAACTATGTAATGATGAACATTTCTTTATAATTTCACGACCGATTTGAAGTATAACGACGATGTGTGTAGAAATATTGGGATTACTGGTTTGGCACGCAGAGGTGAAAATTTAGTTTTGTTGTTTTCCAATATTCGGCCAAACATGTGTGCTCCACCGAACATTCAGTTCCTCAAATGAGTACCTCAAATCTCGGAGAATTCACATGTGTACTAAAATAGATGATCGTTGGAAGGACAGTCCTGCACCGAGTGATCCCGTGTTGCAGTCGTCACCAGTTTTGACAGTCATTTGCGGGGGCGCGGGAACGATTTCAAAATATGTATGTGTGTAGGGGGGGGGGGGGGGGCAAAACCATATCAATTGTCGATGCTGTGCGCGGCTTGGTGTGAAGTCAGATATAAACAACACCACTGGACCTATTCCCCTAAAATGAAATGTTCCACATTGGAAGACATTAAAGCAAGCATCAGATATGATGAAATAAGCTCCCATATAACTAATGATATGCTTTTAAGTGGAAAAGCTGCTTTGGGCAGCACAATTTCTCTGTTTGGTGGACATGCTTCTCAATACGTCATTGTTAGAGTACGTCATCGTACCTAGCACAGCACTGATTGAGAGCCAATTGACAGCCGCTATACCTGGAAATCGTGCTCACGAACGCCAGAGATGAACGTTTCGACAATTATACTTTTCCTGGGCTTGATCGCCACATCGCTAATGGAATGACAAGATTTAAATGGCGTTATTATGGCATCATGGGTGCCTGGGTGACTTTCAAAAAGGTTCCCCGAAATAGTCCGCGCATCTTCCCGTGTGTGCACGTCAGCAACTAAAGAGATTTAGGTCTTAGAAGGGCAGGGCTGTGAAGCGTTAAGAATGATCTTCGAGATGAATAGTTCAGTTTAAAACCTCATACAAATATGGATCACTCTCTTAATATATAATGTTTCGCATCACTTGTATATTGTTTTTTTTTTGCGCAGACCATGATCACATTTAGCTATTTATTTGACATGACCTTAGAAATAGACATTATCAACATGCTGTAACTTCACGAAATTTCTGGATGTTTACAAATAGACCGTTGGGACTATTGTATTCGTCTAGTCTGTTGTCAGTGCGCAATGTTTCAGCCGGTTGAACTATTTGCACGTCTGTCTGTGGAATTGTTCGGATTCGAACCAGTCTTCTGATTTTGAGTCCAGTATGGAGTGGGTTAACCCTAATGATGATGATTGGGGTTTTAGGGCGCGTCGACTTCTGGGGTCATTTTGCGCCCACAGCGAGTTAACCCTCATCGGTAGAGAGCAACACTGGAAAGTCAGAAAGATCGAGGAGGTAGCACATTTGGCATGGACCAAGAACGTCAACAGTGAGCCAAGCGTAAACATCGGTAGACAATATGACACCCAATCTTGCGGGAAATCCCCAGTACATGATACTTCGCCAGAACGATTATTTCATTCGTAATGCTAGCGCCTCGTCTCGATCCATCCGTCAAATCAATGCTGTAACATCCCTTTCCTCTGACCCATGCCGCACTCTTTCACAAGCACGAAACATGACAAAGCATCATCGTGCGGGAAATGTCAGAAGTCAACGGTCTACAGTTATTTCATATTAAAGTTGATCATGAGCTAACAATGATGAAATGCTTGGCACATAACCCACCGTAAAGTTCCTTGTATTAACGCTGGGTAATTACCGCAGCAAACCCACGCTATTTACACGTTAAACACTATGGCTCGCCACCAACGCAGTGCTGACCACTACAGCGGTGGGTTCGGCCTAAATTACAAAAGCCAACGAAATGTCACGAAATCAATGACATGCTATTGCAATGCTTCGTCTTACTCTTTCACTTGCTCGCAGCGCTCAGTTGTGATGCTCATCAAGCTCAGACAACGGGCTCACTCACTGACTGTCCAAAAATGGTCTGCTATGGCCTAGAGTTAATAGTTCATAGACAGCGCGACTGGTTGAACATAACACTACAATGGCATGATTGCATGGGGCATGCCAGGAGGAGGGTAGGAGGGTGGAAGGCGCAGGGGCCGTTTTCTTTCTTGGACCACCCTGAGCACAAAGAAAAACGAAAGCTTGCCAATACCTCCCGTTTCATTCCAGTTTAGTTCTTCATGCTCCATAATGACGTTCTGATATGGCTATATTCACACACTTGCACTAAAAAACAACAAAAAACTTGGCGCTGGCTCAAAATGGGCAATATTCCATGAGCTCCGATCTTGTGCATCCAACGACAGATCGGTTATCTATTGAGAGCATTGCCTCTTTTAAGATCAAAACGGCGTACAGGCTCCGTGCCGGCCTGGTTGAAATGTTTGGTTTTTGCAGTTTTGCACACCAAATGCTCTCATCTGGAATGCTAACCCCTCTTGGCCAGTCCCTAGCTCCTAAAAAAACAAAAGTCGCAGAAAAAGTATACCATGTCGTGTGGTATGTACATTGTACTGAGTTAGAACACAGAAAGTAGCCTGTCTACTTCAGCCTGCGATCGTTATTAAGACAGTTTGACAGTTCCCCTATACCGTCCGGACCAGGAGCAAGACGTGGCTATGCTTCATCAAATTCCGCGTGGCGCGAGACATTTTTGAGTGGTACGAGCCCTATTTAATTGATAGAAGTAGGGAAATCCGACATTCTTCACGACTGTGCTTTTTGGCGCTTTTGCGCTTGGCGTGTGCCATCTGCTGCATATTTCAATATATTCATTTATCAAAATACCTACGATGATTTTAGGCACCGGCGGCCCTGTACACATAGGTTTCGTCGGTAGATATAATACAGATGCTCCTTATGCATAACTGGTGTGACTTTTAGAACCTAGTCCAAACGTTAGGACACATTTAATCTTTCGTCAAATCATAGCATTCAGCACAAAAAAAGCATTGTTTTCCCATCGTAAAGATACACATTTAAGTCGTTTCGGCAAGTTAACACTATGTTTCACTATCAGGAAATATAATGCACTAATTTCAAAAATTATCTGGCTACATCCCTTTTAAATACCGCCAGGAGTATTTCGATACGCGCATCATGCACCACCAATTGGATAGTCATAAATTAGAAATAAAATCCGTGTCTAAGCAAACAGTTACTGTTTCGCTGTGAAGTACTCACAATAGTTAAGCTCAGCGCCCCAATTAAGTTCTGGATGTTTGGCCGTGCATGGCGCCTGCTGGTCAATCTGGACCATTCTCATCATTCTTGTCCTTGAATTGACGATATTTAACATCCAGCTGTAACTCATTTTGACGGTGTTCTCCGAAAAAAACTTGGTTTAAGTCACCAGCTTATGGAGAAAATGAACACACTCCACTTGCCTACGTCTTGTTTACCGGCCCACGTTTGCGCTCATGGGGGATGGCTTTCCACAAAAATTGGGCGGAAGTAGAGCCCGCGGAATTAAATGGACAAAATCCAGAGCTTTTGGCGAACATAAAAGTCCCGCAGACAACCACCGTGCGACGTATTCCACCACCAACGTATTCGTATTCATATTCGGATCAATATTTCCCGAGAGCACTTTTGCTCGGCACGAAAATCTGCACAAAAATGTAACGCGACCCTCCGAAAACATTGACTACAAAAAATGAAACTAGTGCATAATTCTCGTAAGTCCTACTCCGATTACCGATGGACGGGGTTGCAGTGGCTCTTTAAGGAAGTGTTCCACATTTATGTGGGCTTTTGAACTATAATAACTCCTTAAAGACTTTTCCATACAGTTCACAGCCGTGCCCTTCTTAATGCCAAAAGCCCTTTAGTTTCTGAGCTACACAACCGCGAAAATGAGATGAGCATTTCGGGGAGAGTATTTGTTCAATGTCACCTTGGCATTCATAACGCCACAGAAACGTCATTCAAATCCTGCCATTCCATCAGCCGTACAGCGATCAAAGCCGAAAAAAATATAATGGTCGAGTTGTTCATATCTAGCGTTCGCGAGCGCGCTTACCAGATTATTGGCCGTCAATTGGCTCTCAATCAATGTTGTGCAAGATACAATGACGTAATCAAACAATGACGTATCGTGGAGCATATGTACTGAACAGATATATCGTGTGGTCTAGAGCAGCCTTTTTTTTCTTAAAAGTATGCCGATAGATATAAGTGAGGTTGTTTTATCACATCTGGTGCTTGCTTCAGTATCTTCAAAGGTAAAACATTCCCTTTGAGGGAAGTGTTCCACATTTGAGCGTGGTTTTGTGCAGAAATCGCCATCTTAAAGATTATTCGATGCGGTTCACAGTCCTGCACTTCTTAAGACTCAAATACCTCTAGTTTCTGAGCCTAAGTCCCGCAAAAATGTACAGACTACTTTGGGGTGACTATCACAAGATCACCCGGGCATCCATGACGCCATAATAACGCCATTCAAATCCTGCCATTCCATTGGCCATGCGGCGATCAAGGCCCATAAAAATATGACTGTTGAGTTGTTCATATCTGGCATTCGGGGCACGATTTCCGGATATGACTGTCGTCCATTGGCTCCCAATAAATGTTTTACAATGTGCGATGGCACAGTCAAGCAATGCCGTATTTAGGGGTTTATTTACTAAACAGAGGAATTGTCTGTTCTAAAACAGTCTTTTCCATTCAAAAGTACAGGACTTTCGATAAGTGAGCTTATTTCATCATATCTGATGCTAACTTCGATGTCTTGAAATGCGGAACACTCCTTTAAAGCTATGCTTTAAAAGGTCTCCTTCCATTTCCGTTGAAACTCGGCTAAACACATGTATTAAACTCCTTAACGCGACGAGCAAAATAACTGACACCAGTATGCCCTAATACAGTAACATTAGCTGGCCAACATCGTGAACATCGATCTGAATATAACTCCGGATCTGTTGCCAACATGATGAAAGCATGTCCAGCGGTCCCTTCTTGGCAGAATCCTGGATCGGCTGCCAGGTCAGTGGCAGGCGCAGCCACCCAACACCCATAACATATGTGTGTATCCCACGCAGTGCTTGTGTTGTGCGTTTCGACGGAGAAAAATCCTCAAAATAAACATCACAGTGTGCATATTCGTGATCACTGGCGATGTCACATTTTAACATGGACCCACAACGCAACTAACTTTTGCCAAACTGCAGTGTTGTCTCGATCTCGCTTAATTCGGCGACATTCACATGAAGAAGAAATGCAGCAATACAGAAAGAATAGAAGGTTGTGTTGAGCTTTGTTAACATAAATCCAGCTGGTTTCCATTTTAAGGCCTTTTGTGAGCAATTCATTCGGTTTTGAAGAGAGAGAAACTTTAACATTAATCCCGTTGGGAAGGGGGGGAGCGGAGGGGGGTCGCAATCCGTTTTTCCATTCAAGTCTAGGAGTGTTACGCGATGCATGTTGGGTCATTTACTCTCCGCATACACCCTGAACGAAGTCATAATGTGCGTGTTAGGTCAGGTTGATTTAGGTTGATTTTAGATCAACATTTACAATGGTCAGCAGAATTCTGGTTGCTCGATCGAATGGACTTCCTTGTGTTTTGCTGCTCGCACAGGGCCCTAGTTAGGGGCATTCAGTATGTAATTATATAACATAACCTCACCCGATTACTGGCGCCCCTACGGCAAGAGCGTTGTCGAGCTTTCTGCAAGGTTTGTACTTGAATCAGACCGCTGTGGTGTGCAACTAGGCTCAACATCATATCTAATCTAGCCACTGAGTGTGGCAGAATCTTCAACACGGTGCCTGCGCATCTACAGAGCTTGCTACGCACATCTACGCCCATCTACGGTGCCTGCTCGAGTGATGGTCGCTTGGCACGGCAGACACGGACGCTTACACCAGCACGATTTTGCAGTGTACAGCTTGCGAAACTGTCTTTTCCCTGTCGCTGACACTCAGGATTTCCGAGGCATGAGCTCAGACTCGTCATGTGTTTGTGTAATTCCCGAGACGCTGAACACGTGCGCCGTTTTTGTGGCATGAATAAAACACTTTGCATGCTTCGTTTCTCCCCTGGCAAGGCAAATATCCATAAAACCCCATCTTATTCACCTGTCGTGAGCACAAAGGGGCACTTCGACCGATACCCAATATACGGACACCCCGGGAACCCCGCCTCCTTAAGGGGGCGAGGGGAGAGGGGGGGGGGGGGGGGGGGGGGGGCACGTGGCTACGTCTTCGAGCTGTGCCCCGTAAATCGATAAACAATCCTTACGTGTGCACTTGCACACGATTGAGACATCTTAAGGAACTCTTGTATGACAGTGCTGTCGAAGCAAGGATGTAAGGCGGCAACAGAAAATCTTCACTTTGCTGTCAGGCGGTGCTGACATAGTGCCATTGCCGCATCTGCCACGTCTAAGGTCTCCACAGATTGGAATGTCAGGATTCAGTCCAATCTAGTCGGTTATGTGTATTTGGGGGTCACATCAACGGCTGGACCCCCCCCCCCCCCCCCACACACACACCAACGATGAACTGCCGCACGCAACGCCGACAAAGAGACTCCCTCTACGCGCCCCGAGCAGCACCTCTTATGCTCTTTCCAAGCCGAACCGCAACACGATCGGCGCGCGACTCGCCGGCGCCACCGTGTCCCACCCCACCGCCGCGTCCACGGGCTAACGCACCGCCCCTGAGCCGTGATCGTTTCCCTACGTTAGCACTGTCCTGGGGCATGATCTATTGCCACACATTGTCCACCGCTACATTAAGTCTAGACCAAATCTATCTTCAATCTGCCTGTTCAAAAATTACTGAATAATGTCCGGTTCTGTCAGTAAGACATTGCATGCACTTAGCTCAATACTTTCCATATCGACCTGTACTTACATTTTGATTTGAATCGGCAAAAATTCGCAGATAAATAATAAAGGGTACAATCAATATCTTGTGTTTATTATATTCCATTCACAGAATTTATGTGCTTTTAAAGGCATGTTTCTGATGTCAGACATTTGCCTAGACATGCACTGAAATGGATGACTCTGGATTTGAGCATGCCCATGACACATTCAGCTGTATCGATTTGTGTAAATTGTCTGATAGTGGGAAACGAAATATGCTGGGAACCTGAAAACCTAACGCTCCCCACATATGTGTTTTCAGCGTTTTTATTTCGATATTTTTGTATTTTTAGTCAAGCAGTTATTTTTCAGTAGCATGGTAAAAGGGGTTTAGTTAGCTGTTGTTGGAGTTGTTGTTTCTTATAGCAATCAGTTGAGGTGGGGGCGGATGGGTGGCTAAACCTTTAAGCAGGAAGTGGGCCAAATTTAGATTTGAGAATGCGCCCGCTTTGGGTTGGTTTTGGGGTAAGTTTAGCAACTGTCATCTGCCCGACCCTCAAACTTAACGAAACTGCACCCCTGCATGATAGCCAGGGCTATGCAAATATGTCAAAAACGCAAGCATTGTCTTGTTTGAGCAAAAATATTGCGGGCCTGAACCAGCAACGAGGCTTGGAGGGGAAGGCGGGGTAAATCAACGTTGGGATTTGAGGTAGGATAGCGCCCACACAATAATTGACACTCTTGTAATGCCATGCTCATGCTTACTCCTTACGGCAAAACGCGTTCTACCGTGGTTCCGAAAGAAATTTATGAACAGGCCTTGTAATTGTCTCTCGGTATTTTGTTTGAATCGTAGCAGCGTGGGCTGCACTGCAAAAAAGTTAGAATTAGCTCAGAACAGGTAGATGCTCATGAGACGTTTCTAATAAGTAAGCTTCGCTCACCATTATTTGGCCGCAGAAGGTGAGCAGCCACTTTGCAGGTAGATGTTCACGTGATTGCTCTAAAGCCAATCGTTAACAACGGATTAAGACCCATAGGCAAGGAGACAATAGTTGTTAATTTTGTAAAAGCGCACTTGGCGCATCCTGTCGTCAATCTATGTAAACTTCTAAGCTGTTATGAAGAAAAAATCGATTCCCAGCAGCGGGTCCTAACGCGTCAGCGCTGATCAAGTCTTGAATGATTTGTAAGCTTCGCTCATTACAGAAGCAAGCCTGACGGGCTGCGTGGCACGTTCGCAGGCGGACGATAAAAAGGAAGACATGAAAGCTAACAACACGTATTAACCCCTGCATAATGCAAGTGGAATTACTTTTTGTTTCCATATTTTTTTGTGTTCCGTGTCGACTCAATGCTGTTTGGTGACAACCACTGAATATGATGTTTACAAGGCATCATTCTTAGAATTCTATTGTCAAACATGCGAAGCAAGGAAAATCGGGAAATACATACCGCAGTAGGCAGTACCCATTGTTAGAATTCTGCACCTGCATGCTCTTTAGTTACAGCCACCGAGTATTATATTTACAAGATATCATTGTTAGAATCATAATGTCAAACATCTGAAGCAAGATCGATTGGGAGATACATGCCGCAATGGGCGGTACCTGTTGTTGGAATTCTACACCTTTCCGCTATCTTCTTTACACAGGCTGACCATTGGAGCATTATCGATGCTAAGTTATCAGCCACTATCTCATGTCGCGGAGTGTGAATGTAAAATATTCAAAGTTAAAACAGAAACCACCAGAAACTTGTATTTAATCACCCAGTTTGATAGGCAATAGTTCTCTCTTAATGGCGATGGGGGCTCAGCAAAATACAACAAAGGTCATAATAATGTGAAGCTGCCGTTGACCATGGGGGGCAACAACGCACTGCTTACCGCCACCACGTCTCTTTCCGAGGTCGCGCGCTCCGCTCGGGAAGGTCCTGCGTGCATGCCTGGTTCAAGCCATCAATAATCGCCACAGTTTTACATCTCGTAACGTTTTCCGACCTTAGCCGACCTCGGCTTGCTCATGCCAGGTACGGGACGCTTAACGAGTTGTCGATTGGAAACGTCTGTGAAATTGGTGTGAGAAGCAGTTTTCGTTTTAAAACCTGCAAGCCGCAGCGATACATGACCCTAACTTCTCGAATAAATTGCTGGATGCGCCAGATGCGCCGCCAGCGTTTAGCAGCGCCCATTCACGCGCTGGTGCAGAGATGATCGCACTCGTCCCCTTTCAAGGGTCGCTTTCGGCCTCTCCAAGTACCATGCAGTCATAACGACGTGTAACATTTCCTTTCTTAGCCAAGTAGCGCGTGGCCAGCTTTGGTCCCAGCACTTGTTCGCCACCAAAATTATCTATCTA
>NW_023596576.1:46779114-46848578 GCF_011947565.3 Pollicipes pollicipes | reverse complement strand
CGTCCTGTACATACGCCGACCTGAACAATTCGCGTCGCGTTATAGCTCATTTCGAAATTTCTAGAAACACCGTTGCTTTTAATATTTGTTATGGACGTAACAGGACCGAGCATCGAAGAGCCCGAAAGCCCAATAGCAAACTAGACTGCCGGGGGGGAGATGACGTCATCCCAAATTGTCCTGACTTCCACGACACGCAATCCAAGACGGGGGACATCAATCGCCATCTGTCCGCTGGCTCCTCGTGAGGCGCGGAGAGCGGTGACCTCGCGCCGGCGCCAGCCCTGTCCAGGTTCGTCTGGTCTCAGCTCGTTCTGTGGTTGCGGAGAGCGGTGACCTCGTGCCCGGCGGCAGCTCGCTGTCCAGTGTCGTCTGTCTCACCTCGTACTGCGGTTGCGGAGAGCGGTGACCTCGCGCCCGGCGCCAGCTCCTGTCCAATGTCCGTCTGGTCTCAGCTCGTTCCGCGGCGGCGGAGAGCGGTGCCCATGCTCACGCGCGCCGGCGCCAGCTCCCTGTCCAGGTCCGTCTGGTCTCAGCTCGTTCTGCGTGGCGGAGAGCGGTGACCTCGTGCTCCCCGCCGCCCGGTACGCCAGCTCCCGTCCAGTGTCCGTCTGGTCTCAGCTCTTTCTGCGGTGGCATAGACGGTGACTTCGCGCCCGGCGCCAGCTCCCGTCCGGTGTCCGTCTGGTCTCAGCTCGTTCTGCGGCGGCGGAGAGCGGTGACCTCGTGCCCCCACGCGGCCCGACGCCAGCTCCCGTCCGATGTCCGTCTGGTCTCAGCTCGTTCGGCGGCGGCGGAGAGCGGTGACGCCCGGCGCCAGCTCCCCGTCCAGCACCCGTCTGGTCTCAGCTTGTCTGGGCGCCGCCTCAGCACGCCCCGCCCTGTTTCAGCCGCCGGAGAATCAGCTGATGCGCGGGGACCGCCAGCTGAGTGAGCACGAGCTGCGCTTCCAGCGGTCGCTGCGCAACCTCAACACGCCCGAGTGGTACAAGAAGTCCAGCAAGCCGGACACGTCGTTGCGACGGGACTATGGCTCGGGCTCGCTGGCAGGTGTGTGTCGACCACTGCTTTTTAGCCCGAATGACTGTGTGTGCTGGTGGAAGGGCAAGTGTAGGTTATCGTGCCCTTCTAGTTATTCTGTGACTTGTGGTTGATTGAGTGGATACGTAAATATTATTTTTATTTCTATTGGATTAGTCGGCGATTTAACTGTGCTGTTGACCATTTGCAACGTTTTGTTTCCGACTGGAATGTGCCTTTTAGATGTGATGCATGTAGATGGCTGTGGCTATTGAGTATTCATAACCCCTGGGTGCCATAGGTGGCAATGTTCTTTAGGGTCTGGATGCGTCAAGATTCCTCGGAATTTCTCGTCTCGACTCCTTAACCTGTGTTTGCATCTGCTGGCTCTGCAGTACTTAAGTGCGGGTTTCTTTGCGTTCTCGTTGGGTTGCTAAATAGCTGTAACATTAATCGTGCGCATTTTATGCTAATGCGGCCGCGACTCTTGTCTGAATATATTTGTAATATCCTTCCATTAAAGATCTGTCCAACTGTGAACCCATAGGCGTAGGCGTAGTTCCTTAGGCGTAGTCCCATAGGCGTAGTTCCTTAAACTGGGTGTTGGCCGAGGGAGGCTGATCACCGAAAATTATGCGATCTTCCCCCGAAATGCGCGAAAAACGGGCTTCTCAAATTTGACCCACTTTCTTCTCAAAGTGGGGCGCGTGGAGGGGATGGAGGGTGGGGCGACTGGAGCCTACTCGGCAGCTGAATAGGAAACTCCACGCCTGGTAAATCGACGCCACGCGGCGCACCCACATGGGGCTGCCCAGATGTCTGAGCGGCCGGCGCCGGCGGCGGCCGCGCTCGCTCAAGTCCCGCTATTGACGCCACCGCTCATGGCGCAGCGCCAAATACCGGCCGCAGCGCCGGTACGGGGCTGACCCCAGCCGCATCTGGACCGCGGGCGGCTATAAAAACCGGCTCGGCCGCTTCATCTGGGTCCGATTAGGCTGACGAGCACGGCGGCGCCTGACGCACTGCGGCCTGCCGGACGGCTCGCAGACTATCGTGTTTGATTTGCCACCGCCCCGGCATCCCTAGCCGGGGCCGCGAGCCCAAGTGTCAACATGGCCGGGCGGGCTGAATCACCTGGTGGCCGACACGTGATGTGCCCGTGAGAGGGCGCCAGCTCAGGCCCATTGATGTGGCGCCCGTGTTTGTGATGCGCCGCCGTCGGATCACGCATCGGGCGCCGCGAGCGAGCTGAAGACGAGCCATTCGCAGTGTGGGTGGGCAGCAGCTCGCCTCTGCTTGCAACTTTAGCCAGGACGCTGCATGACGCACAGTCAGGCGCACGCCAGGGGCAACTGCACCGCTCCCTCTTTCTGTTCCATGACCGCTGTCTGCCAGACACCAGACCCATCGTCTCGAGCTCTGTGCTCTGAGCTCTGCGTGTGAGCCCTTGGTGTTTCGGGGCCGGACATGCCAGCGAACAGTTGCAAGGCCCACATGCCACTGTGCCGTTACAAGTCCCTCCACGCCCCAGGACCTGGCCCGTCTGCACGGCTCCGTATTTTTGCGCCGTGGCTGTTGTCGTGTCTGGGACCGTCCAGCCGGCGCCCAGGCGGCAGGCTGGTCTTTACGACGCGCGTATAAAGCTTTCATGACCACCATTCCGGCTGCAATTTTGGACAGGAAACTTGGTGGCAGGAGGTGGTTTTAGTGTGGCAACGCCGCCTCGCCTTCCAGAAGTTACCGGCGGGTCTGTGCATCGAGCATGCATGCTTTGCCACTTCTGCTTCAAAATCTCTCTTGTTGTTACAAGCCTTCGTGGTTGTGAGCTCAGGCTCGCCGTCTTTGAAAGCCCCTAGGTTCGCTATTTGATGTATTAGCTAAGAACCATCCATTTTTTCATCGATTTTAATGGACGTGGCTACTGTTTTGATTGGCCATTCTGATTGGAACGATTAAGGCTGGTGGCTAGTGTGGGCTGGGCCTGGAGGCGACGTACGACTCTCCCGCGACCCACTTCTCCTCGCCGCTGGTTTGTCAACCACCACGCCACCTGCACCCGTGATAGACATTAGCCGGCGGCACGCCACATGCTGGGCCCGCTCTCACGCCACCCCTCCCCCTCTGCCCGCAGGCGGCTGGTCCGGCTTCAACTCCAAGTTCGACGTCGAAGGAGAGCCTGCAGTCGAGCCGGTGCACCACCGGCCCACCGCCCAGTCCAAGGTGGTGATCCACGACGCGCGCTGCGGCGCCCGGATGGCGCTACCGTGCGCGCCACCTCGCTGGGAGCGGCCTCACCAGTCCGGGCTTCCGGCGCCGCCTTCGCCGCGCCCAGCGGACCGCAGCGGCCTCTACTAACGGCCGGCGGCGTTAACCACGTACCGGGCCGGCTCGGCGCGCGTCTCGCAGACCAGCAGCGGGCACGCAGAAGCCCCGTCCGGGCAGCGCCGGCGGCAGCCTGGGCGGCACCGGCCGCAGCCTCGGACACCGGCCCGCCTACCTGGGCTGGCGCAAGCACGGAGCGGCTCAGCCCAGGGCTACCAGACAGCCGGCTCGACCGGCTGGGCCAGCAGCCCTTCGGACGGCAACCGCAGTGAGGGCCAACCTGAGCGGGCGCGCGGCTGAAGCCTAACCGCGCGACCCGCCACGGCCGGCAGCAGACGGCTTCGGTCGGGCCTCCGACGCCAAGCCGCCCGACCTGGACCGTGCCCAAGCTCGATCAAGGAGCGTGGAACCAGCGCCATATTGGCATTACTTTGACTCGACGGCGTCGTCCAACGGCGGCAGTGTGAGTGACATGGGCCGTCTCTGGCTCGCCGCGGCCGCGGCACCGCTCGCCCGGCCGGCGCGCGGGGCTCGCGGTCCGGCTCGCCGTCCAGGGCGCGGCCCGTCTGGCTGGAGACGGCGTTCTTGTCGGCACCAAGCCGACGGACGAGCCGACGACGCCGGAGGCGGCCGTCGCCGTTGCTGACCGACACGCTGGCGGGCGGTGGCGGCTCGCCGGCGCCGGCCGACGCCCCGCCGCCGCCGCCCTCCAGCGCCCCGCCGCCCCGCTCCGATGCCAAGGGCGACCATTACGAGCTCGGTGAGTTGCTGATGGTGTGACGCACGCGCCGCTGCCGGGCTTGGGCTCTAGTCGGGGCTTCCTGAGCTGGGCCGAGTGATTGATCCACGGCCGTCGACCCGCGCTTGGTGTTTCTCTGTAAATACTGTTTTTGAGTCGCGCTGAGCTGGGGCATGTGTTCCTTAGTTGTCGATTGAGAGGCGGTTTTTGTTTGTCCTGCTTTTTTGCGTTTGCGCTTGCCGCGGTTTCGTAGCATCCGCTGTCTGTTTGTTCCCTTTTCACTGGATGTGCTTCTCCGTTTGGCATGCGATGCACCGTTGTGTCGTTGTTGGTCAGCTTTTATGCTCAATGAGACGTTGGTCTCCACTCGATATGAAGCGCTTCGCCACGGCGATTTGGCGCCGGACATTCGATTCCATGCTCTGGCTTCTTTGTGGGGATATGAGAACGCCTACGTCTCGAGTATGTTCCGTTTGAGAAAGATGTTATTCTTCAGCGTGGTTGCTGAGAAATCTTGCTCCTGTTTCATCTTACTCGGATGTAGTGGTCCTGATGCACTCCTCAGTACAGTTTAAATAGGGAAGTCATCATATGAAGAGTTAAGCGCGTAGGATACGTGCGTTCGATAAGAATGCTGGGCGGAAATAACGGATGGCTTCCACAATGATCTATTTTGTTGTGTTTGCTTGCAGTGTTTGCTATATTTTGTCCGAGTCACTTTTATGTTGTATATTTGATTATTTATCTACTTAATAAACTATTAGAGAGCAGCACCGAATTTTGCTTGGTTTTTATTTACGATTTGGGTAGTTGAATGGTCTTTGGTTCGACTTGGTATCTTTATTGCGGTGTGTTTCCTTTTTGACAGCACCTTCGTCTCGTGTTGATGCTCGTGTCGAGCAGGCTTAGTGAGCAAGGTAAGAATCTCACTGGTGACTGGGCATTCCTGTTCTGCAGTGAATAGCTTCTGTGAACACGTCCCTGTTTGCCCTACTTCGCGTTGGACTGATAATGGGATCGGCTGACATTTTTTGCATGCAGTGCTTTTTAGAGAAACGTGCAACGCGTAATATTTCTTATCGGCCTAACCCCAGGAGTCCAGCTAATAATGGATTAGAAGCAGCCCGTGTACGTGAAAGATGTTAATCGATCTGCAGCGTGGATCGATATCGATAACTCGTGACGCTTTCAATTCAGTTTTCGCGGCGACTAACCCCGCGTACCGTGCCGAAACTTCGGGTCCACTGATGTCGTGATAGATATGGATTGCCGAAAGCCTTTGGAAACGGTTCTCACCGCCGAATAGATGGCATCGGATCAGACAACGGCTGATAACCGACATGTCCGACAGTCGAGCGGAGAAAGTGGGATCTAAGGTATCGAAAAGTATGTTAGTATCCTTCAGGCCATGTGATGATGGCGGGATGCCATGGCACTTTACTGCATCTTATCCGCGGGTACATAAGTGCGGGGCTACCGTTCGGGGTTTCAGCTCACTTACTTCGCCGTGCATTGTCCCACAAAGCACTTCCCCACACAAATCAGATGGACATGTTTTGCTCTGGGAGAGCATGTCTAGCAAAAATGGGCTGTGTTCTACCCGTACGGGTACATGTTTTCGAGTTTCTGGCCTCATGGCTAACATGTGGAGAGGACGTGTCATGGTGCGTCACGTTGCGCCAAGCGGTTTTGAAATCATAGTTTGCCCAGCCTTTCCGCTCCTTCGTTGTAAGTTGGAGCGCTGGTGAACTTGGCAGTCAAAATAGTTGCAATTCGAGATGCGGGTCGAGTCATTGCAGGCTGTTCATGCTACCTTTGCGCGGTAGAGCTGTGGGCTGTGCTACAGCCTCGTTACGCATCCTCATTCTCTCTTGCCATCTGGTCAACATACTGGATGCTCCAGTGGGCGAGAGGCTACATGTCTAGGCGCGCTCGCATAGCCGCTGCACGCCTGACAAAGAGCGTAATGGTGGCTCAGCAACTTACACGTTCATTTTGCTTGCCTCGAATGTTTATTTGCATCTACGTCCATGACGCCTCAGAATGTAAGTAACGATTTTTCATGCTACACGTACTTCATGTAGTTTTCAAACTGAATGCAGGCTAAGCGATGTTTTATTCCACAACTCGAGTTGTGGTCCGGTGTATTTAGGCCCATGAGAAAAGCGATCGTTCCACCGTTACCGTACACTATAATTCTATCGCCAATCATATTGTGTACGATAGCGAGGAGAATGTAGCCTGCTCAGCCTATAACTACGGCCATCCACGGCGGGTGTAACGCCAGCTGCGTGCAAAAACAGGGGCACATTTCCACGCACGATGCCGTCGCCTCTTCCCTATGCTCGGGAGTCGGCGCGCCAGCGGCGTCGGTGGCGCCCTCTAAGCGCGCTCGAGTCGGCAGGGGGCGGGGCGGCCGGCGCCGCGGCGCGGCGCGGCTCGTCCGTCACTGTGGAGGACGTGCTGGACTCGCTGCTGGCGTTGCCGGGCGGCGCGACCGGGGCCCGCGGCGCAGCAGCTCCACCAGCAGCAAGGGATCGCGGCGGGGCGCCTCACCCTCGCGTGTGCTCTACGAGACGTCGCTGTGGGCACGCGGTACTACGACTGCTCGCCGTCGGCGCCCGGTGAGTCGGGCGTGGCGCGCGCTTCCTGAACGCGGCCCGCCGCCGGCGGAGGAGGCGGCACGGCGCGCTGGGACGCCGCAGCAGACTGGCGCTGACCGCTGACGCGGTGATCAGCGGTCAGCGGTGAAGCGGTGATCAGGCACCAGTGAGGCAGGGCAGGTGATTGTCGACGGCGGGAAGCGGGGGGACTCGCCGATTGTCCAACAAAGCTGTCAAGGCGAACTGGTGTAGAAGCGCGGTGCTGCAGGACGCATGCGCTGAGATGATTGTTGTTGGCATCGCATTGCTTTTGTCATGTTGCTGTCCTTGTTTGCCTTTTCTTTGTGATTTACGTAAGCCGTACACAATGAAGCACGCACCACGCATATAAGAAGTGTTAGTAAATGTACTGAATGTGGTGCTTTAAGCAAAGTAACAAAACCATGTGTGCACTGTGGTGTATCAAGATACGGGCATGCGCAGATTTCTGCTGCGTCAGCTTCTGCCCAAGGCAGTCATTTCGCGCCCATCGTTAGACTTGGGTTTTTGGGCCAGGATCGACTCTTCGACGTTCCACAAATTGCCACTGTGCATGCGACCCGTCATCTTCTGTTGATCTATAATGCCTGTCTTAATTGCATGCCGTTCGTTCACCGTGCACCGAGCGATGATGGCGTACTTCCAGCCCCTTCCTCCCCAGCCACCTCGCGAAAATAAACGCCCGTCGCCGAGCGTCGTATTTCCCTTGGCACCGCACGCCGCTGTGCACGATCGGTGTGCCCGGCCGCCGGCGCTGCACCGCGAGCCCGAACGCCGGCCTCACCGGCCTCGGCCTGGCGCACTGTCCGATGAGCGGGGCGTGCGCCGTCGGCGTAGTGTACGCATGCGCAGTGGCTGTCACTGAGGGGTGTCGAAGCATGGCCCCGACCGGAGATCACGTGTGACCTCTGGGGGCACAGTCGTAGAGCTTCAGCAGAATGGCAGAAGGGACGGGTCTGGCTCGGAGGACGCCGCTGGACATGAGGTAAGTGAAATCAACCGGCACCGCTAGAAGGATTCAGCAGCGTAGGTGCATAGCTCCCATTCATAAAGCCTGGCCATTGATGCACTCTGCACAGCTTAGCATAATAGTGCCTGTAATTTGCTCATCGGGTGCTGCACTACACACGTGGCTTCCGCTGGAAGCGCTTGTTGGGAGCGCCGCCTAGTTTCGGCATGAGGACGGCCCCGGGCTGCCACTCCTGTATAGATGAGTTTTGAGGTGCCACGCACGCCTCCCGCCCGTGCAGTATTGGACGAGCCTGACGCGGTCTGTGTAGTGTCCCACCGCTCGGCCCCCTGTAACGCCGCCGTCTCTCCACAGAGGAGGCGCCCAGCCGGAACGGGCACCTGGCGAACGCGGCACCGCCGCCGGCGGCCGGCCGGGGCTGGAGCGGCCCGGCGCCGGCCTCGCCGCCCGAGCCGCGGCCCAACGCCATCACGACCGTGGCCTGGGTTAACAGCGAGCCGGAGCCGCACTGGGAGGAGCTGTACGGCGGCAGCAAGGGCAGCGCCGACTCGGGCAGCGCCGAGCACAAGCACAGCGGCAGCACCGACAACTGCGCCTCGAGCGGCGACTCGCTGCAGGCGCAGGTCAGCTCGCCGACGGCCGAGCGCCGGCTCAGCGACTCGATCGACGGCCACAAGGTGCGCTTCGACGTGTCAGACGACGACTGGCAGCCGGGCGAGGCCGGCGAGGCGCGAGGTGACGCTGGAGGAGCTCGGCCGCCGGCTGCCCCTCGCCGACGACGTGTCCGACGTCGACGCCGACACGGACCGCTCGGCCGCCACCACCACGCCCGTCGAGAACGACGTCAAGGAGGGCGACGAGGGCGTCGAGCCCGACTCGTTCATCACCATCAAGTGCAAGAACTCGATGTGCCTGCGGACGACCAACCTGACCGAGGCGAAGACCGTGTTCAAAATGTGCCACAACTGTGAGACGTTCTATTGCTCGCGCGACTGCCGGCGCGCGCACTGGGACCGCCACCGGCGCGTGTGCGCCGCCATTCGCGCGCAAACCATGTCCAAGCAGATCATCATGAAGATCAAGGAGGACGAGAACCTGCTGCTGGAGTTCTCGCGCACGGCGCGGCAGGGCTTCCTCACTCACGGGCGCGGTCTGCTGAAGGTGTTCTTCCCCAGCCCCGAGTCGGCCGACGACTTCCTGGCCAAGGAGAACGGCACCGCCTCCGAGGCGCTCTACATCAAGTGGCAGGACCTGCTGCCGCGCGAGATGGGCCACCTCGTCTACCGCGAGATCATCGACCTGTGCAAGGCGTACAACCCCGAGTCGCGCCTCGTGCTCTACATTGTGATTTGCGTGTTTAACGAGATGCCTCTGAGCGGTGCGGCCAAGTGGGAGCGCCAAATCATCCCGCGCTGCGCCAAACTCAAACTGAGCCCGCTGCTGGGCGGCCGCTCGCCGCAGCGTAAGCCGTCGCCCAAGATCACGCGTGAGCTCGACGAGCTGGAGACGCTGATCCTAATCTCGCTGCCAAACTCGCTGCCGCACATGGCGGCGGAGCGCGCGCGCGAGGTCAACTTCCTGAACATCCTGCGCCACCTGCGCGCGCGCGGTGCCAGCTTGCGTCGCGACTACCCGGAGGTGTACAACAGGCTGTGTGCCTACTCGGAGAAGAACGTGCCCTTCTCGCCCACCACCATCTACCCCAAGGACACGGGCACGGGCAACACGTTCATGTGTCTCATCATGCCCGACGCGACGCCGGAGCAGCTGCTGAAGATCCCGCGCGACTGCGGCAAGGTTAAAACGATCAATATCAGCCTGGACCGGGCCGAGTGACTGGAGGCCGGCCTCGCCCCCATCCCGGCCGTCGAGCCTCGTCGCTAACTGTTCTTGTTATTGTTGGTGATTTTTAATAATTTAGTACACAAGCAGCGAGCAGGTGTTAGCAGCCTCATTCGGTGTCGCTGTGGGTGCTGTAGCCTTGCGCGCGCCAGTCGGCGTCGGCCGGCGCCGCCCCGTGAGCGGCCGGTGCGCGCGCCACGTGCGTCGGCGCGCGCCGCCGCCGGCCGGCGCGGGGCGGCCCTGCGCGGGCGGCGGTGTGTCTGTGTTAGCCGGGGTAGCCGGGCGTGCGCCGGCGGCGCGGGTCGGGCGACCTGCTCACGCCGACGATGACGTCCGTGACGTCACGGCGCCGCCGGTCACGAGTCACGGCGCCGGCACGGGCGCCGCGAGCAGCTCCGGCTGCGCGGGGCACCGCCGGCGCCGGCCAGACGGTGAAATGCTTCCGATGCCGGTCGGCATGTGAGCACAATCAGACTAACGCCCCGGCGGGTGAGACGGGCTGTATACCTCTTCGACGCGGCCGGCCGTCGAGATGTGGATCCGACTTTAGTTGCCACCCCGTGTCGGATGGTAGGCGGCGACGGCCCGGGGCGCCGGCGCCGGTGTTCGCCGCCATCAGATCAGTGATTCCGATGTTACATCCTAATATCCCAGTTTATAGTCTTTCATTTGACTGTTTCTAAAGGTCTCTTGTTGCCGTCTCCCGTCTTTCCCTCCGGTCGAAGATGAGCTGACCTGCGCACGGGCAGACGGATGGAGCTCGCTGCGCGGAGGCGGTCAGCCTGCCACAGACCAGGCGCGCCAGCCCTCCGCGCGCGCCGGCCGGGACATCCTAGCCAGACAGCGGAGCGCTCGATGCACACCACGGGGACCTGATCGGGCCGAGATGCCCGCGGCGCGGACTGACAGTCGCCGACATCGCTCTTGGTGAATGATGGAAGTACCGTCCTTCGCTCAGGGCTTTGCTACGTTGCAGTAAGACGTATGCTTGTCCCAGATTTCACGCGAGCAGGCATCTGCTCGTCGACAACACGGTTTATTGATTCCGGCATGATCATTCGACAGCCTCTACAACGTAACACCAAGACTGGTCCGGTTAAAACAACACTAAACCGTTGATATGAGTCCCACGCGGCGACACGTTACACCAGGTCAGTTCAGAACAGAGCAACACGGCAGAACCTATAACAAAACGGCAGTGTGCAGCAGGACGCCCCAGCCAGCCATATATGCAACCAGACCGCGATGAGCACACGCCTTGTCGAGTGGCGCGTCTACCGAGAGCAATCAGCGTAAGGACTAGATCAATACAGGCAACGCGTCCCGGCAGGCGATAAAACGTCGTTGGCGGGTACAATTGGCAAATTTTCCCCCGGCGTTGCTCATTCGTCGTGACGCCAAATCGGCAAAAACATGTGTAGATCAACCGGCATACCCGATAGATCCGAACTGCAAGGTGCAGCACGGCCGGGGTGAAATCACGCGCGAAAAACAACCGGGATTATGGGCCCGAGGCTCACGCGCCGCCGCTGTAGCCCGGCGTGGCGCGGGCGCACGCTGCTCACTGTGGCCCGAGTGACTGTAACCTGTGCATCCGTTCACTTGTCACCGCTGCACGCGGCTGACGCCGGGCAGAATGTAACGCGTGACGAGAAACGAGCTGCGAACCGAGCTGCCCTGCCCGTCGCGGACTGGAGGCGGCGGGGGGCCGCCCCAACAGCGAACGGTTCACGAGGCGCGGGGAGAGTGCGTTCAGGCCGCTCGCCGTCGTCTGTGAGTGGGTCTGTGAGTGAGCTCGATACGGGCGACGCGACTGTTGGTGCCTAGCGCTGGGAAGGCGGTAAACAGCGGCCAAGCTCTGCGACAAGCTCAGATTAGTGCCCCCCCCCCCCGCCCATCCACACACACACCGCACCCCAGCTCTGCCAGCCTGGGGCGGCTGGACAGAGCAGGCCGTCTGGAGACACTCGGCAGTCCCCACACACGGCCGCGCCTGGCCCCGAGGTCGTGACCCGCGTCAGAGTCCCACGCGGTGTGACAACCGCCGCGGGGCCGTCTGGGCGCCGCTCGCCCGTCCGACCGAGGTCAGCTCACCGGCACCGCCCGCGCCGCGCCGCGTCGATTGTGACACAGACGGACGGCCAGGTCCGTCTCACCATGGCCGCCCGTACAAAAAATACAGCGTATCCACCGCCTTCACAGCATTTCTGACCGCCCACCGCCAACCCTAATCGCGGCCGCTCAGAGCCGGGGCTCACGGCCTCCGGGGCGCGTTGGCAGCCGGCCGCCAAGCTCTGGCTTTGCGCGCGCTGGGTGCAGCCTAGGACGGGCAGGCGCGGGGCACGGGCGAGCCAAGCGCGCGCCACCGCGCCGCGCGACTCAAGCGTGAGCGGGCCACCTCCCGAAGGACCCCAGCTGGTTAGTTACACGCAGCGACGTTAGGAAGCCAGCACAGACAACGGCAGCCAAAGCGCGGCGGAAACGGCCATCAGCACACCACTCGGCCCACCAAACCAACGTTTCAGCACGGTCGCTGAAAAGTAGCAGTGCCAGACAACAGGCAAGCGAGTTTCCCTTCACACGTCGGACTGAAGGAACAAGCCGCAGTACGGAAAACCGGGTCAAGAACAAAACACCGTTTAAGCTAAGCACGCCCGGGCGGCAGAGTGGAATGCAGAAGTGGAGTGACCGAGTATTCAACGCCCGCCCGCCGACCCAACCAACAAAAAACAGCGCAACTGCTACACTGCCGGACCGGCGAGGTTGTACTAGCGACCGGGCCCGCCCCGACGGCGAGCTCCCGGCTCCTGAGTCTACACGCCCTTCTAAACGGCCTGACGGCCGCTCAGATGTCGATCTCGTTGACTAAGAAGTGGTAGACGAAGGTGGTCTTTCGCCGGTCCAACGTCTGCAGGGACATGTTGTTGCGCTGCAGCCAGGCGGCGCTGGGACTCCTGATCAGCACGCCGCCGAAGATTTTCGCTGCCGGAGGGGCCTCGGTCAGCGACGCACGCGGGTCGGGTGGTGCCCCGTGCCGGCGCGGCACGCAGCGAACATCACTGCCACCTAGCCGCCTACCGGGTGAACTACGGACGGCGGGCCAGCCGCCGGCCAGCAATGTGCCGGGTGTGAAGTTCATCCTCTCACCTTTGCAACTTTCAGAAGGGCGTGAGGATCGCACAAACTCTGAGGACATACTGACAGAAACGAACGCACCAGCCCGGGTGAGAGGGGCATACTGACCATGGGAGCGGTATACGAAGTCTGAGAGAGAAGTACTGACCCTGAGAACGTACGACTCTCAGCGGACGTATTGCTTCCGAGATGAAATACTGGCCCCGACACGACGTACTGACTCTACGCCAGGTAGCATACGGACTCCGAGATGACATACCGACTCCTCGATGACACACTCCCTCCCGGATGACATACCGACTCCGATATGACAAACTGACTCCTAGATACATACCAACTCCCGCATGACATATTGACTCCGATGACGTACCGATCCCGGGTGACGTACTGACTCCGAGACGACGTACCGGGTCACGGATGACGTACCCGAGTCCCGGATGACGTACTGACTCCGAATACGTACCGACTCCCGGGTGCACCGATCCGGACAACGTACCGAGTTCCGGATGACGTACTGACTCCGAGATACGTACCGAGTGCGGTGGCCTCCAAACCGCCGTCCCGGGGCGCCTTGGTCACCACCTCGCGTAGGAACGTGTCAGATGTAGGTGAACACGTTCTTGTGGTGAGGCGGCAGCTGCGACACGATCTGAGGATGAGGACGGAGCCACTGCCCGTCAGACGGGCGGGATGGCGGCGCGCCCGTCGCGCGCCGTTCTCACAGTCGTCGGCCACGCGGGCTGGCCAGGGCCACCCGCACGGCCGAGGGACGTGCGCTGATGACGCCAGGCGCCGGCGCGCCATGCGCACCAACATCGTCACAGGTGACGCGACGAAACCGACACGACAGCGTTGCACAACGCCTCGGCATCCGTGGCCAGGACTGTTGCGACAAGCACAGCGAACTAATGCAGCGGGGGCCGTGATCACTGTCTGGCGCCCGCTCCGGCAGCTGGAGCGCCGCGCCGGACGCAGCGAGCCGGCCGGTAGGGCCGCGGCGGCAACTCACGTGTTTGGACTGGATGAAGTTGTCGGAGCTCTCCATGCACTGCACCACGTAGTCGCTGGGTATGACCGGCTCGGGCAGGCTGGCCAGGAAGAGCAGCAGCGCCTCGGCCACCGAGTGGATGCTGCCCGCTGCACCGCCGTTAAGGAGATCTCGTCGGCACACGGGAGGAGGCCCGGCCGCCGACGGCCGCCTCCCAGAGCACACACACGGCGAGCGCATGAACGCCGCTGAGGCCCCACCGCGCCCACAGCGACAGCTGGCGAGGCGCACGCGACACCATGGGCACAGGGCATCAGAGGCTCTACGCGAGCGCAGCGGCGCCGGAGGCAGCTTGCGCTGCATCTAAATTTGTACTAAATCCGGCGACCGCATTAAACGTGTGGACGAACACCACGCCCGCACACTAATGAATCCTTCTCTCGCTGGATGCTGAGGGCAAAGAGCACATCCAAAGTGATGACGCAGCGAAGTGGAGGGGAACGAGAGACACTAAAAACCTGAGGGTGGTCAGAGAGCACGTCCAAAGCGCTGACGCAACGAAGTGCAGAGCAACGAGGGCCACCAAAAAACCAAGGGTGGTGGTGAGAGCAAAGGCTGATAACAGGACGAATGGCGAAACCAACACCAAAGCGGCGAGACAGCTGAGAAAGCGACGGACCAGAAGTGCACACCCCGACAGCGCGCGCCTCCGCCGGTGAGGATACGGAGCGTCTCCGGCAGCGTGGTATCCAGCGCCTCCCGAATCAGCTGCACCTCCGACGGCAGGCCGCTGCGCGCGAACAGGTCCTTGCCGATGCCCTCCTTCTGCAGCTGATCCACCATGAACCAGAGCTCCTTGGGGATCACGTACGGGTTGTGGGTGAGCTCCTTGGGGCTGGGGCTCTCCTGCGAACAGAGCGGGCCCGGTCAGTCGGTGCTCAGGCTGGCCGTGGGGGCTCGAGGGCTCGAGGGGCGGCACACGCCCGGCGGCCAGTGGACAGCTGGCGAGAGCGCCGCACAGGGAGGCGGTAGGTGGTACGGATGCTGGACCACCTCGAGACGGGCATGGTGTGACAGCCGGGGCGACCGGGGGGACCGGACGGGGACTGACGGCTGACGACTGACGGCTGACCAGGGACAGCAGCTGTGGATAACGGCGCTGGTGGTCGCACGTGTGACCATGGGCGGCGACCCCCGAGATGACTGGTGGCTAGTTGGTTAAATGCGTGGTTTAAAATATTGCCTGCTAAATGCGCTTGCGAGCTCCCACCAACCGACACACGCGTCTGGATCAGACCCATGTCGCGTGCCAGGCTGCACGGAGTCCAAACCATCCATCGAAGCGTCAGGCCAAGCCTGGGCAGGACAGCCGCCAGTCTCGGCCCCGCGGTGCGGACCCGACCCGGCCAGGCCAGACCCGACCCAGGAAGGCCCCACCCAGCCGGCCCCGCCAGTCACTGACGGCAGGTCAGCAGGCGGGAGATGGCCACCTCGTCGAACGGGCGTCTTGATGTGCACCGAGCGCGTTGATGGATCACGACGCCGAAGCAGCTGCCGTACTAGTCGCCTTCGGACCGGCAAACCGTCCGGGAATAGTCAGCAGTGCCACCCCGTCGGCAACCACCACCCGGGGATAGTCAGCAGTGCCACCCTACGGGCCGAACGGACTGGCACCACACGGGATAGTCATAGGTGCCACCCTACGGCCGAACGGACGGCACCACCGGGATAGTCAGCAGTGCCACCTACGGGCCGAACGGACGGCACCACACGGGATAGTCAGCGGTGCCACCCTACGGGCCGAACGGACGGCACCACACGGGGATAGTCAAGCGTGCCACCCTACGGGCCGAACGGACGGCACCACACGGGGATAGTCAGCGTGCCACCCTACGGGCCGAACGGACGGCACCACACGGGGATAGTCAGCAGTGCCACCCTACGGGCCGAACGGACGGCACCACACGGGATAGTCAGCAGTGCCACCCTACGGGCCGAACGGACGGCACCACACGGGGATAGTCAGCAGTGCCACCCTACGGGCCGAACGGACGGCACCACACGGGGATAGTCAGCGTGCCACCCTACGGGCCGAACGGACGGCACCACACGGGGATAGTCGCGGTGCCACCCTACGGGCCGAACGGACGGCACCACACGGGATAGTCAGCAGTGCCACCCTACGGGCCGAACGGACGGCACCACACGGGGATAGTCATAGGTGCCACCCTACGGGCCGAACGGACGGCACCACACGAGGATAGTTCATAGGTGCCACCCTACGGGCCGAACGGACGGCACCACACGAGGATAGTCATAGGTGCCACCCTACGGGCCGAACGGACGGCACCACACGGGGATAGTCAGCGGTTGCCACCCTACGGGCCGAACGGACGGCACCACACGGGGATAGTCATAGGTGCCACCCTACGGGCCGAAACGGACGGCACCACCCGGGGATAGTCAGCAGTGCCACCCTACGGGCCGAACGGACGGCACCACCCGGGGATAGTCAGCGGTGCCACCCTACGGGCGAACGGACGGCACCACACGGGGATAGTCAGCGGTGCCACCCTACGGGCCGAACGGACGGCACACACCGGGGATAGTCAGCAGTGCCACCCTACGGGCCGAACGGACGGCACCACCCGGGGATAGTCAGCGGTGCCACCCTACGGGCCGAACGGACGGCACCACACGGGGATAGTCAGCGGTGCCACCCTACGGGCCGAACGGACGGCACCACACGGGGATAGTCATAGGTGCCACCCTACGGGCCGAACGGACGGCACCACACGGGGATAGTCAGCGGTGCCACCCTACGGGCCGAACGGACGGCACCGCCCGGGGGATAGTCAGCAGTGCTACCCTACGGGCCGAACGAGCGGCACTACACGGGGATAGTCAGCGGCGCCACCTCACAGGCCGAACGGACGGCACCGCCCGGGGATAGTCAGCGGTGCCACCCCACGGGCCGAACGCGGGGTGTGATGTGTAGCGTGTGGGCGTAGGCGTCACGTACAGAGGAATGCCAATGCCTGGATACACGCAGCCACATGCTCATGGCAGATAAGTTTGCCATCAAATGCACCCAGATCGAGTCAGATTCCGGCGCGCAAACATATGACGAAAGCTTAACACGTGCCCGGGCACTCAGACGAGTGAAGGATGCGTGGGGAAACCCTTACACTGCTACCATTCAAATGCAAAGCGGCCCGAGCGTTTTTTCTCGAAAATGAAGTCATATCAATTGATGCGGCTCAAGAAACTGCATGTTGTGCGGTAGTGAGTAAGGCGTAAAATTTGCTTTCAAAATATGTCCACAATTATTTTCCACGCACATAACGATGTTTAAGTCGCAGACAACTAAAAATGTTTCCCCTCAATAAATATCTCACGGCGCTCAATCCTTATATAGCATACTGGAGTGAACACATGTGCAACATTGACGAAACTGGTTTCGAAATTATCTCAAAATACATTTGGCGAGTAAACGTGACACGTTGTGAGGGGTCAAATATAGCAACACTTTCATAGACGTTCCGAATTGCTAAATCTTATAAATAAATGTAAAAGCCGGATTCTGGTATCGTCAGTGGCGGCATCTGTTGGCTACAAAATCAGGCTCGGCTTTGGCGGCCGCCGCCGGCCCGGACGTCGGCCTCACCCTGGACGGTGATGAAGATGTCCTTGCCGTTCTCCAGGTGCAGCACCAGGATGTCGTACAGCTTGTCCTGGCACGTGTTGAGCTTGGCCGCCGTCCGGTCGTCCACGCGCACCTCGAGCGTCACCTCACACCGCTCCCCTGCGGAGGTCAAGGTCAGGTCAACACACGGGCTTTCCGAGGCTTAAGCGTCACCTCGAGCGTCACCTGCCAGGTCACGGGCAGAGCCACCATCAGCTCTCAGAATACAGAAGCTCTGAAAGGTTTTGTCACAATGATATTTCACGCGACGGACTGGCGGGCACGGCAATCACTCGAGACTTATTACGACAACCAGACAATAAGCCATTCCCGAATTACTCTGTGACGCAGTCAAAGTGACAGCACTCAATGGCTGCAGTGTAGTACGCCATCAAATTACACATAAACACGCCAGGCATTGGCGTTATGCCGACAGCGACCGCCACTAACCAGGCATAATGACAGCAGTCTGCCGGTCGACCGTCAGCCAGGGCTTGCAGTATGTGGTGTCGTTCAATTTGTTGATGAAGCGATACTGCACTGCCACCTGGCGGTCAGACGACCAATCAATAGCCCCATCGCGGGTGTAGCGTCCAGGAGCGCTGGTAAATGCAGTTCTGTCGAGCGCAGGCCGACACACAGAGTCCTATGTCACAACAACGGGAGCGTACACCCCTCAAGGCGGAGGAAAACTATCATTTGTGCCTCATTCTGGAAGTAGTTCACGGCCGGGCAAAGTACAGCCCTTCCGCCACCTTCCTCAAAAAGCACACACTGTTTGCTTCTGCACGCACGATCTGACATTACTCATCATGACAGGGCAGTCTTGTGCACCCACACCCCGTGCCGTTCCCACTACCCACCCCGATCGCTCACGTGCCCAGTTCTGACTGCAACCCACCACAGCACAGAGAGAGCCGCACCCCTGCCAGCGTCCGTTCCAGCCGAGCACGGGAGGCTCTGAATCCCCACACCCCTCTCTTCGACAGGGTGGATTTATCCACGAGACCTCGGAGTCAGGGTCACATAAGGTCGATTGCGGCACTAACGTGCGTCTCGCCTCATTCGGTAATCCCGCAACCCCAAAAAGGTCCTAACAGACCGGGGGAGCTCTAAAACAGGAATGAACGGAAGGGCGGACCACAGCTTGACTAACTACGAGGGAGAAGCGCATACAAGGAAAGAGCCTGGCTTAATCACCACGGGGAACGGACAAATCACCTCCCTTAGACAACAATGTGGTGACGGTTAGGGCACATCAACTGCATGTTATACGAGATAAAGTTTCCAGGTGTTCAAAAAGCTACACCTGGCAATAACACCTTTAATGTGATTACAGGACATCAGAATATTACATCCCTCAGGCCGCGACTATCTTTATCGGCCGCTCGCGTACCCAAACCAGACGCACACACCACCCGCCAGCCCGCCGCCGGTGAGCTCGCTCCGCGCGGCCGGCCGCTCACCTGGCCCGTGTTCGTGATGACCAGCCGCTGCGTCTTGGTCTCGAAGAAGTGGACCGTGCCGAAGATGATCTCGGTGGTGTCAACCGACACCTGCGGCAGCGAGTCGTTCTCGTACTTGTCCAGCTCCTTCATGATGTCCTCATAGATCTTACGGTACTTGACCGGATCGATGACCTTGACCTGCGACCGGGACAGATCACAGGTCAGCGCAGGGGCCAAATAGTAACATCGGGTGGTGGGGAACTCGAGACAAGCGCAACGCGACAACTGAGATCGCTTTGGAACATCGCTCACAGAAAGTTGGTGGCCGCGTGGGAGTCGAAAACAGAACACAAGAAAGTCATGGCCTGGACAGCATATCGTCGGCCAAGGAATATGCGCCAAACCTTTCTCAGGGGAGATGCACACAACGAGAAGCCCTCAAGCCTTTTCACTGGCTGCCGCGGATCATCTCAGACTGCAGTCAAGCCCGCGACACCACGGTAGACCGTAGTAATGCGAACACTTCTGCATCTAGTCAGCTCAAACACACGAACATTGCTCGGGGGCGAAAGCGCCCAATCGGCTCGAACACAGCCACACAACATCCGCACCAACGACAACGGCCGGCGCGGCGCGGCGCGTGGACACCCACCCCGGCCTGGAAGAGCGCCGACACGGGCTTGTGGTCGCTGAGCGTCAGCGTCGGGTGGCTGGTGTACTTGACCTGCCGGATGCGGTCGCCCTTCCAGAGCACGCGGTCGCACCAGGCCGGCGCCCGGTTCTTCTCGCTGCGAACGCGGCGGCGGCGCTCGTCACACATCATGCCGCCCCCGCGCGCGCCTGAGCGCCGTGCGCACCGCGCGAGCACAGGCCGCGTGTCCACTGAGCCGCTGCGTGGGTGTGGGCAGGGCATCGTCGGAGAGGCGCCAGCCGAGGCCCGCTCAGGCCTCTCGACGGTGGGGCTACTTTTGAGGTGTGCTGGGACAGACATCGCAAAATCCTAGCGGAGCGATCGCCGGAAACGGTAACGATACTGGTCTCAGCTACTTGGGGCTGAAGGCGTTTGGACTGGACTCGAGTTGTAGCGACCGTCGGCTACTTTAAGAATACAGATGAGATGCACATACTGATGAGCGCATTACAGAGCGAAAGGCGTGAGCGTTTTTCTTTCAAGTTGAAAGAAAGTTGCTACGTAGCCCAAACAACGGACAAGTATCTCCACATACGTATACATTCTATAGATTGATTCTCCTGTTCGCTGCAAGCTCAAGCAGCCGGTGGGCGCCTGGGTCATGTGGGCGCTCAGCGTTAAATGAGGCGGTGTCGCATGCGTCTGCCGCTGCAGCCTCCTACGATGGCACGCCGCCACAATTTGTGCCCAAGACCGGGCGAAACCCGCCACCACGGAGCAGGCCACAGTCACGGCACTGCAGGCCGATTCGTTCATTCATTCATTCATTTATTCACCGATTCAGGAAATAGCCACGAAGGAGGTCATCCAGGCATGACGGCTCTTTTGGGGGGAACGTGACGTACGTCATCACGCCCCTTTTATGGAGCATCAAAGAGCGCACTGGCCACATCAGAGCACGAGGGGAACATGGCGCAACTGCGATTCGACCCGGGTCCCCAAAAGGGACCCCTCTGACTCTGACGCGCCAACCACTCGGCCATTACGCCCCAGTTCTGGCCCGATAGAGGGCCATATTGTAACTCGCCTAGCTACACTCTTAACTTGTTTACAAAACGAAACTTAGTCTTACAGCCACTTCATGATCAGAAGAACCGCGGCTCGAAAATTGTCTGCAAAACACGGAGCTTCTGAAGCGAGCTTAAATGGTGTAGCCGTGACCTTCTGATGTCCTACTAAGTTCGCTTCTTGTTGTCGGATAACAACTGATGTATCTTTCATCAAAACAATATTAGAAGCCCAGGGACAATCATGCGAGTGCCAGGTAATATCGCGCAATGCGCTTCAGCAATTAGTGATGGCATATCACCCCAAACTGTAGTGCATTCTGGCCGAATATCAGCATCATAGACAACGATCCGGTGCGGCGAGTAGCTCAGCTCTGGCTGTACTCAGTCCAGACTGAATGTTAATCTAAACTGCGAAATACGCTGCGGGGTAGATTCCTAGAAGCGCGGTCGTTATGCAGTCGACGTTCAGACCTGTGGAACAACACCGAGCGGGCACGTGAACACAAACATCACGATCGCTGCCGCCGGCTGGCACCGGCCATGACGACCCTTGCGCTGTATGCCAGAACTGGGGACCCAAGTGATGCGCTGAACCAGCTGGTCCACATCCGTGCGGCGGCTGAACAGCGCCATGCGGGTTAGCATAACAGCGCAGTTTGCCAGTGGCACCATGCGCCAGCCCACACCGCATGGCTCCAAAGGCTGCAGCCAAAACCGGTCCAAGACGTGGCTCGTCACCTTGCGCACAACTATGTTTCCGGCAGCTCGAAAACGTGCTCAGGACCATCATAGCTGACAACCAGAAGGTGACAGAGGAGAAGGCAGCGGACGGTATTCTGGCTGCCGTGAAGCGAGACTGGCACCGCATTCGTTTCTTCCGTACTGCAGAGTACTGAGAGGCGCGGTCCCACCCTGATACAGGCCACGTGCCGCCAGCGACGGCGCACGTACTGGACTGCGCTGTTGTAGCCCTCAATATCAATCGCTGAACCTGCCGAACTTCCCATACTGCTCCCAGATCATCAAGGGACGTGCGAACCTTGTCACAAAGGCCTTCCGATCCGTACTCGGTCAGGGGCAGGTGCCCGCTCTCATCGTTTCTCGCTGCGCACCAAGCAAAATTCATCGCTAAAGGAGCTTCCTCACAGACGAGCTCGTGACCATATGTTGTATGGACTCGTAACATCCTGGCGTTGGTATTCACTTATTCGCTTAATGTTGTTTCGCGGGTTTAGTGTCGGCTGACAACTGAATCGGGCATGATGAATTCGATCGGGTTTCTCGAATCCACATCGAATGTAATTCGAAGCTTAAGCTTAGACGTTGCTCGAGTTGAGTACAGACATCTGCTGCCCGCCGCAAATAGTCGTCTTCAATGCTAAAATCTAGAGAACCCGACGACGGTATGACATTAGTAATCGCTTAATATTATGCATGGCTATTGCATTACGATGTGAGCGTACACATTCCTTGAATGATACCCGCTCGCCTACGAGTGTGCCTCGTTACATCGCTTTAGTATCAACTGGAACTGGGGACTGGGTCTACGCTGCTGGAGGTAGAGGGTCTAGCCACGCTGTTGGAGGTACAATATTCCTCTCCAGAAGCTCACTACTTTACAGAAATTTCGAAATGGAATAGCAGCCGAACTCTGACGCTGAGGTTGATAAGACTAGTCCATCTGTAATTATATTTCGCGATGAGGCTGGGATGCAGCCCGCGGCCTTTATCGGGCCAGAGCCGCCCTGCCTTTACTATTGCCCCTCTCGTGCGGCCCGTTTCACCTGGTGCTAGGCAACGACTGCGAAAGGCACAACAGCGCGGGAAACTGTAGCAGCTGGCGCACACAAGGAGCGCTTCGTTTAGAGGACAGGACGGCCATACCTGAGCCTTGCCAGATGGACCTCAAGTTTCGCACGCGCTACAGTCTGAAGGCGTGAGACGAGTTTTTTCAACGACCTTGCGCTTTCAGACAGCACTTCACTGCTGTACCATGTCCGCGGCCAAGCAAAACAGCACAGATGCACACAGGCACGGCACACCTAAACCGTCCATCACTGCCGTGCCGTCACTCCGGCACGACTACGTCTCCTGCAGAAAGCATTCCAAACGACGAGCCGGAAGATGTCACCACACACTCCCAACGTCCGTACGGTAGACGACCATCGGCGACAGACACAACTTTAACCCCGACTGACATGATACAAGACACCACCGCGTCTCCGCGGCAGCTGGGCGACGCACACCCGCCCGAGCGTCGCCGGGGCTGCCTCACCTGGAGTCCCAGTTGTCGGTGCCGGGGTCGTACTTGTAGGTGGGCCGGAACGTCACGGGCCCCTCCTGGTATCCCTGGAACACCCTGCCGGCGGCCAGCTGCAGCCGCAGCTGGTCAAACTCCATCACCTGCGGCAGTCGGCATCCTTCAGTCCCGGAGCGCTCGCCGCACCCCCCCCACTGTCCAGTCAAGAAACGGAGAAACAGATGAAATAATTCCTCACGAATGGGGAAATGCATCAAATTTAGTCAGATGCCTAAAGACTACGGTGGCAACACCCTTCAGGCGAAGCAGCTGGTTGAAACACTGGCCAATGCCCAGGGGTATACCAGACGCTGGACTATTATACCAAGAGGACAGCACCCATCCAACCATTGGCCGAAGTCCGTCTGGGACCGGGGCTGGCGCCATGCTCAGCTCCAGACACCCCACCCACGCCGCGGCGGCCGACCCCAAACGGTCGAAGCGCCGCACCTGGCCGTCGGTGTGGCGCCCTCCCGTGCGGTCTGTCGAGCGCTGCCGGCGGCGCTGCGGCCGCTGCCGTGCCACCGAGCACGCCAGCGTGACGGCGGCGGTGGCGGCGCAGCTGGCGCGCGGCAGGGCGCCGCGGCGGCTACAGGCTGTCCCGCAGCGGCGCCGCCCGCACAGCCGGCCGGCCGCGTCGACCGCAGGCCGCGCCGCCGCGCGTCCCACGCCGACGTCTGACGAGCGTGGCGTGCCCGGGCGCGGCCGGCCACCGCCTTATAAGCGCGGCCCGGCGCGGCTTCGGCACAGCGGCGGCGGCGCTTCTCCAGCCCGACACCGAGCACCGACATGAAGCTTTGCGTGGCGCTCGCGGCGGTGCTGGCCGTCGTCTTGGCCGGGGTAAGTCTGCCCGTCGTCCTCGCCGTTCGGTGGCGCCGGCACCGCTCCGCGCCGGGAACACGGCAGTATCGGGAGCCAACGGGCGCCGCGCCGACCGCGCCGCCGGCGAGGCGCGCAGCCACGCTGACAGAGACGCAGCGAGGTCTCCGTAGCGCCCGGCGAGCTGCCGCTGGCACCGGCCGCTCGCGTCCTGCTCGTATTGGAGCCGGTGCCTGACGGCAGCCGCCGCACGCTTTTTCGGCGTCGCTGGCAGTGGCTGGGGCCATGCAGTGCCGGGACTGGGAGATGCCTGCGACAGCTCCCACACGGTCGCTGTTCACTTTCCATCTCCTTTTCAGCCGATGAACAAGTCGCCCGCGGATGTGCCTCCCATCCGCGACCGGGCGTCCGAAGACTGGCAGAGAGTCGCCCGACCTCCGACTGAGCGCGACAACGAACACGAGCGTGCGCCCCCTGAGCCACGCAACGTCGTGGACCAGCGCGCGCCCCCTAAGCAACGCAACGGCGTGGACGAGCGCGCGCCCCCTAAGCAACGCAACGTCGTGGACCAGCGTGCACCCCCTAAGCAACGCAACGTCGTGGACGAGCGCGCGCCCCCTAAGCAACGCAACGGCGTGGACGAGCGTGCGCCCCCTAAGCAACGCAACGTCGTGGACCAGCGTGCACCCCCTAAGCAACGCAACGTCGTGGACCAGCGTGCACCCCCTAAGCAACGCAACGTCGTGGACCAGCGTGCGCCCCCTAAGCAACGCAGCGTCGTGGACGAGCGAGACATCCTTACGCAACGCAGCGTCGTGGACGAGCGAGACATTCTTACGCAACGCCAAACAGTGGATGAGCGCGCACCTCCTAAGATCCGCCAGGAGGATGAGCAGCGCGCGGCGCCGCCCCAAGACCGCGCCGACTCAGGTCGCCCTGATCAAGAGTTCCCAGGCGGTCCCCCCGGCCGCCAGCTCAGAGGTAAGGCCGCTTCGCCATCGCTCCGGCCGCCAATACCGAGCGGCCGGGCAGGCTCGTCCGCACGCCAGCCAGCCGCGCACGCCGCGGTGCTGCACCGGGCCGAGCCCGACTTGCAGTGCGCCAGCCGACGGCGGCCGGTCGTTGACCCTCCCCGCCGCTGTTGCAGGCGACGTCCTGGACCGCGGCGTCAACTGGGTGCCCGCGAAGCACGGCGAGTTCCCCTTCATGGTCCGGGTGAGTGAGCGCGCCGCCGCACCGTGCACGCGGTGGCCCCGACCGCCCCGCGCGAGACGTCGGACCAGGTGCCGAGGCCGCGCGCAACGCGCCCATTTGCGGGGTCCTGTGGCCAGAACACCCGACCCAGAACGATTGGACGTTTTACGTGCGAACTGCAACATGCAGCAACGTTCCTGGGGATAGAGTCCTGACTTTCCACCACGGGATGCCGTGTCATAAATGCTCTTCTATCTCAGCACGACTTCTTGCAAGTCGAGAACGCCCAGAATAGTCCCGCGCGTTGCCTTAAACGCACACTGAGTTGCAGTTTGCCTGGCCACTAACTCCCGAAGTGTAACCCAGCTCGCCGGGCACAGAGTTGCCTCTGCACCAGCTGTCAGTGCGCAGCTCGCTTACAGCACCGCCACCATGTAGCTCCGCTCGCCGCCCGGCCGCTGACCACCGGCATAGGGCTGCTCGACGGCGTGCGACCCGACCGTGCGCTGACTCGGTGCCATCGTGTCACGGTCCCCAGATAGCCGCATACTACAAGAAGCCGGACAGCTGGTACCACGAGCCGTGCGGGGCGTCCATCATCGCTCCTAACAGGATCCTGACCGCCGCCCACTGCTTCGACCACCAGAGGGCGTGAGTGCGGCGCGCCGGGTGGGCGGTGCTGAGCTCAGGGTGTGCTCCCCCCCCCCGGGCGGCCGGCGCTCGCGCCGTCCTCGCTGTCCGCCAGAGTTCCAGCTTTAGCAGCTGAGAGTTAGTCGGAGCTCACAAAGCGGTGGTGATTCAAATTCAGAGCAGATATGAGAGCCAGAAATGTGGCCCATTCGCCTGGGAACGTTCACTCGCCGCCCGGGACGGGGAGAAGGGCCACCTGCGATTGTTAACATGTCGATGTCGTGCAATGGGCAGATCGCACTCCCTAACCGCACGTGACCGCCCGTGGCTGTTACCAGCCACACAAGTACACCGCTATCGGCCAGTCGTTACTACTTCTCGTAAACAGTATCGGTTGGCCAAAACCCACAGCGGCCGCTCCACAACCAGCCCACTGTTCTGCGACCAACAACGGCAGCCCGCAGCCGCTACTGCTCGCACAAACCACGGCTGACCATTGGCAACCATCTGCAGCCAGCACCGGCCTTTCCTGACACTGTGGCCCACTGCCCACCACTCCTGCTGCCCTGTCGCTGCCACGTGCGCCCTGCACCGGCAGCCGCAGCCCCTGCTGACCGTTCTTGACCGAAGGCGACCACCCGTGGCCAAAACTGATCACCCCACCCCGCTGGGCTGCAGCAACGGAGGCCTGAACCCGGCACTGGTCTACGCTTACTTCAACGACTTCGACACCACGCTACCGGACGAGACGGCCACGAGCACTGCTACCCAAATCATTATGCACCCTCATTACTCCCAGGTAAGACACCGTCCGTCACAGGCCACCCAGCAGTCTCCGGCTCCAACATAGCGACCCGCACGTCATACCCCGTCCCCCGGTTACAGTGTCGCGGCTTGGCGTCGGCCCATTCCGCCCCGCTCCGACCACATCACGGCGCGTGTGAGCGCATACCGCGACACATTCCCGCCGGCATCGGCGGCGCCGTCGGGGCGCCGCGCCGGCGGTCGGTGCTCCGCGCGCGGTCGTGGGCGCCGGCGTCGGCGTCGGGCGTCGGACGTGCCCAGCCGGCCGCCTCCCTCACTGCCGCCGGCGTGCCGCCGCGTCGCCGACCGCTCTCTCCCTCCGCCGGCAGCACCCCCACCCGACCAACGACATCGCCGTGGTGGTGATGGCCACAACGCTCACCCTGGCCAAGCGCGGCTTGCAGCCGTCAGCCATCTGCCTCAACAGACACACAATCACTGGCAGGCACGACGTCACCATCGCCGGCTGGGGCAAGAAGAAGTCCACCGGTAAGCGGCGTCCGCCCTGCCGCAGGGGCAGAGCCGAACTTGGCGCTGCCGCCCGCCCACCGCAGCCGAGCTGCGGCCAGTCATGTCGTGGAACCCCATTCGGACAGCAATGCCAAGCCCAAACAATAACTGTTCGGGTAACAGTAACTGCGGCTGTGGCTATTCATGGGTACCATCTTTACTAGGTCCGTATCGATTCCCTTACAGCAGCTGCCTGGAGCCAGAGCCGCTGCATGTCCGCGCGCCCAGAGGCCGGGGGCCTACTGAGCAGCCTCGTGGTGTCAGTCGGGGGGCTCCACCCTGCGTCCACCGCGGCAGCCGACTGATGGACGGCCGCACCATCCACAGACGCCGTCATGAACACGCAGCTGTACAAGTCGACCACCGAGCACACCCTGTCGAACCAAGAGTGCACCACGCCTCCTGGTACCATGTACACCTCCTCCGACGTGGACAGCAGGGTCATCTGCGCCACCGGGACCGTCTCAGGCCAAGTGCAGGACGCCTGTCAGGTGGGCTGACCGCTCCCTCGCAGCAGCGGGGTGCGGACGTCAGTGGTGACCAGTGGCCGTGGCTGATGGCTCAGCGATGACGGGACCACGGTTCCACCGGCCGCAGGAAGGGAAGGAGGGAGGGCACACATTATGGAACCACGGCTCCACCGGCCGCAGGGAGGGAGGGACGGAGGGGAGGGCACACATTACGGGAGCACGGCTCCACCAACCGCAGGGAGGAAGGGACGGAGGGGAGGGCACACATTACGGGACCACGGTTCCACCGGCCGCAGGGAGGGAGGGACGGAGGGGAGGGCACACATTACGGGACCACGGCTCCACCAGCCGCAGGGAGGGAGGGAGGGAGGGAGGGCAGGACACACATCACGCACACGTCTCAACGTCACTGACAACACGTCACTGACGACAGGGCGGCGCTAGACATGCTGAGTTGGCCATCGCTTGCGAGGAGCCCAGTCACGCGTGCCACTGGTCAGACCGCGGCTGGGAGCACCAGGCGATCCCCTCTGCAGCCGAGGCCGGTCGGGGAATCTCAGCTCGACGCCGGGCCCGGGGTGGGCGGGTGAGATGGGCCAACGGTTCCCCACACGGCACCGCCGCTGTGTCGCTGGCGTGAGCACTGTGCCGGAGCCTGGCGTGCGCTGCCGCCGGCGCTGCGCCACTCGACGCGCCCCACATCAGACGCCTGTCCGGCGGAGGCCTCCCGAGCCGCGCGCGCTCGCCGTCGGCAGCCCGAGCGCGCCACTGGGCGTCTGTGACCCCACCTCCAGCTGACGGCACCGTCCCCCGGCAGGGCGACTCTGGCGGCCCCATGTTCTACTGGGACGGCAGTACATGGAGACAGGTGGGCGTGGTCTCATGGGGACGGGGCTGCGCCGTGTCCCAATACCCCGGCATCTTCACGCGCGTCTCCGGTGAGTACGAGACGGCGGCGGTGGGTGAAAGCGAGCACGCTCCGCCGCTGATGATGGGCATTGGAGCGTTACAGAGAGGGAAAATAATCACACGTTGTACGTGGCACTAACAACTCGTCTTGTGGCTTGCCCCGTACTCATCCACCACGGCAGCACGTGAGGTGTTTACTGATTGCACCGCCGCTGCGGTTGATCGCGCGACATGTCCATAGAGTCCATCGCAGTGCAGGCGCCCACAACGGACTCGGACAGTGCGACAGCGGCAGCAGTAAAAACAGCCCTGACCGCAGCGGCTGGCTATTGCAGCGTTCGTCGACTTCATCACGGCGAACTGCCCGGGCGTGTGCTAGGCGTGGCCGGCCAGACGGCCTCTCCTGACGGCCGAGGCCGCCCCCGCCCGCCTCTGACTGCGGCGCTGGCTGCCTGCCGGGACGGCCGGGAGCGCCCGCGGCCGACCACATCGGACGCCCGGCTGCCCGCCACGGACCCTCCTCTCGCTCCGGGCGACGACAGGGCGGCCGGCGGCGGCGGCGGCACGCGGCCACCGCCGCAGCCGGCGCCACCGCCCCGCCGCCCGCCCTTTGCAGAGTTACCCGCTCTGGGAGTTTCTGTACATATTCTTTGTGTGCTGATCATGGAAAAACCCACATAAATACACGATGGCAAGGCGGAGCGACTTTAACGCCACGGAGAGATTCGCCCACGCGAGGCGTCACGACCGGCTGCCAGTGCGACCGACTTACTGAAAATCATCGCCGAATGACCCGCAGCATCCTGCTCAAGGCTGCACACAATCGGCTAGCCCGCATGCCGAAGTCAGGACGCGGTACCCGACGCTGCGGTGCCAACGTCAGGTGGTGATGGAACAAGATACATCTGCAGGGCGCCACAGCTGTGCACCAGCACGACCAACACGGGCACCAGCTGAGCCGCGGCTGCCGGCGAGCGCAACAGCACCATGGGAATGTCTCGATCACAGCCGCCCATGCGGGCAGCAGCAGCGTTGGCCGAGCGCCACCACCACATGGCGCAACAGCAACCAGGCTCGGCACGGCACCTGACTAACACGCCACGATTGATGGAGCGTTGGCTCACCTTTTCGAATGCTCCGCGGTCTATCGTGTCCTTCACCGTGTCCACGTCCACGTCGGTGATTCTATAGTTGAGGTCCCCGAGCCAGAACACCTGACTGAAAAACGCCGACCGCGTGGGTTGAAGTCAATTTTCAACATCGACCGCCGGGTTTGCGGTAATTCGCGCAGAATTTTCGCATAAGGAGCATGGAACACCACAATGGTCAATGGGGTCGATTCCTCACACACGTGGGTCCCGACAAAGTCGTCCAACAACAGTCATTACAGCACGGCCACCTTCAACAACGTTTGAGCTGACTGCGAGACTGAAACACCAGGCCAAAAATAGGGGTTTGGACCAACGAAAGAACCGACTGCCCCTTCAGCTGGGTACTATTTCGATATCGCATCGCCTTTAGTAACTTGAAGAAAAAAAAACACCGCAAGGTCCTCATGTGCAATAACCAATTGCTCGCATCGCCGCGTGCGGCACGGCCGGGCCCGTTCAGCGGCCTGTCACGACGCGCGCGGCAGCATAAAGTTTTGCACGACACGACTTGCGTCTGCCGGGTCCTGGCGCGCCACAACAGCATCCACCGCGCACCAGCAGCCCCCTTCCCCCGCCCCTGTCACCTGCCCGTGTGACCGGCACCCGATCAGCACCCACTCGTGATCCTTGATGGCCTTGGGCGAGACGAGCGCGTTAAAGCGCATGCGGTGGCAGATGTCGCTGTAGTCCTGGTTACGCCGCTCGAACTCCTCCACGTGCGCGGCCAGGTGGGCGCTCACGAAGCACATGGACGTAGAGTGCACCTCCAGCCGGATGGCCACGCCGCCTTTATTGCCCTGCCGGAGCAGGCCCTCGGGTCAGGACTATGCGGCCAACGCTCTTCTGACCGCTCAGCGGCAGTGGCGACCACGACAAAAACGAGCGGCCGCCAGGGCGGACAGGAGAGGTGGGGGTCAGGTGAGGTCAGGTGAGGTCAGGTGAGGTCAGGTCAGGAGTAGTCACGCTGTGTCCGGTGGTCAGCGAGCCCTCGATGGATACAACAGAGGTGCCGGGACAAGCGAAGGTCAGGGAGCAGCCAGGACGTCAGGGAGCGGCCAGTGAAGGTCAAGGAGCGGCTACTGGGTATCAGGGAGCGGTCAGCGGCGATCAGGGAGCAGCCGGGGAAGGTCAAGAAGCCACTAGGGGAGGCCAGGAAGCGGCCAGGGGAAACCAGGAAGCGGCAGGGAGGCCAGGGGGCGGCCGGGGAAGATCAGGGAGCGGCCGGGGAAGGCCAGGGAGCGGCCGGGGAAGGTCAGGAAGCGACCAGGGTCGGGGAGCGGCCAAGGCAGGTCAGGGAGCAGCCAGGGAAGGTCAGGGAGAGGCCAGGGAAAAGCAGAGAGAGGCAGCGACGGGCAGGGATGGGCAGCGAAGGGCGGCGAAAAGCAGAGAAGGGCAGCGAAGCTGGCAGAGAAGGGCAGCAAAGAGCAGAGAAGAGCAGATAAGGGCAGCGAAGGGCGGCGAAGGGCAAAAGGCAGGAGTCGACTCAGCAGCCATCTGGCGACGGGGCAGCAGTCGTCAGGACGGGGAGCCGTGTCGGGGATTATACGGCGCTGGTGGCAGAAAGCCAGCCGCGGAGCCGCCGTCAGCCCGGTCAGCTCTGGCCGGTGCCGCCAGGACACGCCCCAGCATAGACGACACCGACTGTGACGACCGCTCGCAGCCTGCCGCACCGAGCAGCTTCGAGCGCCGCCCCGCCGCGCGCGCGGAGCTAATCGCTGCCGCCCAGTGCGCACACTCCGAACCGCGGCGCCGCCGTCCCCGGAGCGAGACGCGCGCCCGGCTCGGCAGACGGCGGCCCCTCGCCGCCCACTGACCATCTTGCCCATGATGCCGGTGCCGACGCACTCGGCGGCGTCGTTGCGCACGTAGGCGCGGTGCCGGTCCTGCACCAGCACGATCAGCATCATGCCCACCAGGCGCACCAGGCGCACGCGCTGGTACGAGGCGCGCGGGTGCAGGTTGTTCAGCACCGCCGTCCTGCCGGACAGACATCAGTACCGGTTAGATGGGCGGTTTCTGGTGTTCGAAATAGTGATCACGTGACATACTGGAAAGACCGAGCCGTTCAGTCCACACGCCCAGAGAAAACAGAGAGCGACTAAGGCGGCTGAGGTCGAACGATCGCTCACCCAGCGCAGGGCTTTTCCAAAAGCTGTTCGGACCGAGTTCGATGGCTTCATCTACCACGTATCAACTCATCAACTGCATACGTTCACGGCCCGGCTGTCCTCGGCCCAATACCGCCCGCTATGATCTGACACGTGCATAACAATTCACAAATCACGCGGCGCGTGGAAGAGTGTCAGACAAATACGATACCATTCGCCACTCACACAACCGCGGCTGGCAGTCAGCGAGCGCCGTCCCCTTCCTCGTCCCGCCCGGTCAACCGGCGCGCACCCCACTCACAGCCACTCCTCCTCCTTGGGCGACTCGGTGAAGAGGAAGGCCTCCTTGCTGAGGTCGAGCTCCTGGAAGCCGATGGCGTAGATGTCGGGCGGCTCGTCGGTACACGCCAGCCAATCGGCCACCGGCTCCGTCGGCGTCGGCGACTGGCCGTTCACGTTCCACGTGGCACAGAGCACCCTGCGGCCGCGGGTGGGGTCAGCACCGACATGCCCGCGACGAGCATGCGCAGTGACGGCGTGACGTCACCCGCCCCGCGCGGCCGCGCGCTCACACGGACAGTGACGTCAGAGCTGAGGCAGTGCACACGGGCTCCCGGATCACCTCAAGGGAAGCACAGCATCACAAAGCGGATGAAGTGGTCACATCGAGTTTTACGTCAGCTCATGCACGCGTCACTGCAGTTCATCCGCTCGGCTCACACGTATATCGCCACACTTCACCTGCCTCCGTCCGCACGACCGCGGATTGTCAGAGCCCGGACGTCCGCTGTAACGCGCACTTCCCACCCACACCCGGCACGCGCCAGTCGGCTGACCTGAGGTCGTGCACGTCCGTGTAGGCGTCCTCCTTGCGCATCATCTCACACTTGACGACCGTCTCCCGGGCGGTGAACTGGGCGCCGGCGGCCGGCACGGTCCGGCGCTGCACCGCGTCCGTGTCAGCCAGCTGGAGCGCAACGTCCCGGCCGCTGTCAGCACACGGCGCGCGCCCGGCTCCCACAGGAGCTCGACCAGCACCGGAGTCGACCGGAGGGCAACCACCAGCGGATGTCATCGCTGGACCCACCATCAGCCCAGACTCAGCACTGCGTACGCACAGTACTGTGCTGTGGGCACCATTGTCGCAAAGCACGTCATCTGCTGTTACTCTGCGCCCGAACGATACAGCACGTCGTCAGTGGTGGTGCGGTGCGAGCAGTCGGCGGGGTGCGGCGCCACAGTCGGCGCTAGTGGCCGGCCGCACCCCAGGCGGGAGCCGGGCGGCGTCTCACTTACCGCGAACGGCTGGGACGCCGGGCAGACCGGCCGACCCGGGACGGCAGGTGTCCTGCCGGCGGCCGCGCGACCCTGCGTCGTGCCACTCACCGACGACCCGGCGGATGACCGGGCGAGACCGGCCGGCCGACCGGGCGGCGGTGTCCAGCCGGCGCGCCGCGACCCGGCGGCGTGCCACTCCACCGCGACCGGCTGGATGCCGGGGCAGACCGGCCGACCCGGGCGGGCGGTGTCAGCCGGCGCGGCGCGACCCGGCGGCGTGCCACTCACCGCGACCGGCTGGAGGCCGGGCAGACCGGCCGACCGGGGCGGCGGTGTCGGCCGGCGCGCGCGACCCGGCGGCGTGCCACTCACCGTGACCGGCTGGGATGCTGGGGCAGACTGACCGACCGTGACGGCGTGTGTCAAGCCGGCGCGCGCGACACCCGCTTCCCGGTCTGCCGCACCCAGGTGAAGCTGGCCGGGCCCGGCCGGCTCGGCGGCGGCCGGCGTCCTGACGGGCGGAGGAGGCGCGTCAGATCGGACGCACTTGGTGACCGCCTCTTTGGAGGACCACCGGCCAACTCCCGGCTGCCTCGTGCACTGAGCGAAATGGCGAAGGGATTCCCCGGACGGTTCTGTGTGCATTGATGATATACAGCTCGACGGGCGGACGCATGGAAAAATAATCGAAAACGTCAACGTTTCAGCCAAATTACGAGTGCAAACAAACCACCGGGATATGTTTATGTATGCGAAACATAATTCAGTTCAAACGCAACTGCTGTGAGCGTGACGACAGAAACACAATGCACAGGTACCATCCACACCGCATAATCATTTCCGAAATGCCAACGGTCGGTGTCTGTCGCGGGAATCTCGGCCCGGCGCCACCTGGGTGTGATATCCCGCCTGATCCGACCGTCGCCCCGGCTGGGAGCGAGGCCACCATCGATCGTGGGGAGCTGGGCCGCAGTGCCCGCTGGGCAGCCGCTCCCGCCGCCGGCACACGCGGCCCCGCCCAGGCACGCGCGGCACGCCACCAGCCTCGAGCGTGCCCGCCGGCCAGGACGACCGCGCCGGACATACGTGTGACACCAACCCCCGCGGGCCGACAGGCTTCCCGCCGCCGCGGATCCACAACCCGGTGGGATGCGTTCCTTTTTTAAATCACTTATTCCACATTGCGGTGGTCACCAGACCCGCCCCGCCCCCACTAGCAACCATGCCCTAACCTTCCGTGGTCACCAGTCCGACCCTTCCCAGTAATCCCCAGTCACATCTTCCATAGTGATCACCAGCCCCCAACCTCCATAGTGATCACCAGTCCCACCCTCCAGTGAACCACTCCTACCCTCCACAGTGACCATCAGCCCCACCCTCCAGAGTGATCACCAATCCGATAAACACACCTTCCAAGCCATCACCGGCACGAGAGCTCGCTATGCTCACGCGCTGGCCGCCCCCCACCAGATGCGTGGCTCCCTCCTTCACGCACCTTCCATGGTCATCATGATCTGCTCGACGAACGAGTTGGTGACGGAGCCCTGCGGGAAGGCGACGCGCAGCCGGTCGGCGCCCGAGCGGAACTGCACGAAGAGGCGCGGGTCCGACTCCTCCAGGCCGTTCGTGTCTGGAACGACACCGTCGCCGAGACGTCAGCCACGCCCCGGGCCGGCCGCCGCACGACAGTCCCGACACAGCGAAGCCAGCTGCACGCACCGGTCAGCCCGTAACGCTAATTATCGCGCCTGGCGCACGTGCACGAGGCGCGCTTTCAACGGCAGACCTAGGGGCAGACTAGCTGCTCTCACCAGCTCGGCAGCTGAACGGTCCAGAGACAGCGTCTGCACAGGCTGGCGCGCCCTCTTGGCGGCGTCAAATATAACACACGGGGTTCGTGCGCCAGCGAGCTGTGTCCACTATGACAGATGTGGGCACGGCATGCGTGGGAACCCGAGCTCGCCTGGCTAACAGCTGAAGGCAGCGAGCGCTCGTGAAGTCAGCGACGCAGGCGGGGAAGGACCCTGATAACAGGCCAGCAGACCCCGATAACACGTCAACAGGCCCCACAACAGGCCAGCAGGCCTCGAAAACAGGCCGAATGGTCCCGTCAACAGGCCAACAGACCTCGACAACAGGCTAACAGGCACCGACAACAGGCTAACAGGCCCGACAACAGGCCAACAGACCCCAACAACAGGCCAACAGACCTCGACAGCAGACTAACAGGCCCCGACAACACGTCAACAAGCCCGACAACAGACCAACAAGCCCCGACAACAGGCAAACAGGCCCGATAACAGGCCAACAGACCCCGACAACAGGCTAGCAGGCCCCGACAACGGGCCTACAGACCTCGACAACAGACTAACGGGCCCCGACAACAGGCCTGTGTAGCGCCTATCCTTATGATTGCCTTAAAGCATGCACGTTTAATGATAGTAAGAGAAATGGATCAACGCATCTATGAACCCGCGTGGCGGTCTACCAACGTGCAGAAAGGTGCGCCAAGCAGTGTGCACTTCTCTCCTCTGTAATACATTTCTATCTCCTATGTCAGTTTGCCTTCTCACGCTGACACAAACACAAACAATTTTCGAATATCGCCGAAGACGCCTGGCTTCATCACGTTAAGGAAAAGTATCCTTGCGAACGCATCACGAAGAACCGAAATAACCGCGTTGCTGATCAATGCTCTGGACCCACAGGAGTCCAGAGCATTGATCGGCTTTGCGGAGAGGGGAGGGGGACGGTTGTCGTTGAGATAGGCCGCCTTTTCACAAGAGAAACATTAAATGACCAGTTAAATGCCGTATGAGATGCCCAAAAGCGAACCCGGATCCTATCTCATCGTCGAATATTTCATCCTTTTTGCTTCAACTGGTATGTCAGGTCACGAAAACGTACATGTATTTTGCTTTATGGCTACATTTAAACGCACAGGCCTCCTTTTAACTGGACAGGCATGCCTGCGCCCAAAGGTGTTGGTAACAGTTACGTACACATGCCAAGGACGGGGACGAAGCTTTTAGCTTAGAAACCGAAGCCGGAGCCGAAGTCAATGAAGTGAAGACGAAGCAGAAGCCGGGACCGGTGGCTTTGAAGTTTAGAATTGTGAAGGGGAAGCTAACGCCACCTTAGTATTGTCAAAGCGCAAGGCTGAATCAGAAGCCAGTTGCTTTGAACTTTGCAAACGCAGCTTGAACCGAGGTCAGCGGCTTTGAACTTAGTAAACGCAGAGCCAAAGCTGAGCCCATACGTTCAAAGTCACGACTACGAAGCCAAAACCAAATCTAGTGTAGAACGTTACATTGCGAAGCAAAACCCACTTTCGCACGCGCTTAAACGGCATGGGTTTAGAAAACATTGCCGAGTTGTGCGGAGTGATTACGTAGAGTTAAGACCGCAGATGAGTTTTTACACTACCCTCCTCGTTGTGTGTGTTAGTATGCATGAAACGTTTCCGGCAGTTAGTTCTCTGGCTGACGACAGGAGCTGATTGGTCCTTAGAATGGCCAGCTGGCTTTTGGCTGTCAGCCATATACGAGTGGCAGTCTCGAAAAGTTGCGAGGTACGTGGGGGTGGCCGGACGGGACCTGCCTTGGCCAAGCAAAATCGCAACTGCGGAGTGAAAATCACCAAGACAAGGCCAAATACGTCAGCTTAAGATTGCTTGCGGCTAAAGCCGAAGCCATAATTCAAAAATTGTGCAAAACCGTAGCTGATGCCGAAGCCAGCTGTAAAAATGTCAAAAAGGCGAAGTAAGCCGTTAAGAATGGCACGACGCCGAAACGGAAAAGGAAATCATTAGAGCAAAGCTGCAGTTTTGTCCCCACCGACCATGCCTGACATATGCCTACAAATAGTCTATGACAGACACTAAAGCAAGGTATTCTACCACCTCCTCCAGCGATGCCGACATCTCAAGCGGGAGTCCAGCTCACCCCGCCGCGGCGCGCGCCTACCGATCTCGCAGACGAAGTCGGACGCGACGGGCAGCACACTCTCGATGTCGACCTCGCTGCCGCCGGCCACCGAGTGCACCAGCACGAGCAGGGCGCGCTCGGCGCCGTGCTCCACCAGCGCCAGGATGCGGCGGCCGCCCGAGCCGGCCAGCTGCGCCTCCAGACAGCAGACGATCCGCTCCGAGGACAGCAGCAGCTTCTTCACCATCGTCGTCGGATCCATCGTGGCCAGGTGCTAGGGAGAAGCATGCCGTGTCAGGGATGCTTGGTGGAGCCTGCAGTCTCAGGGTAGCACCCCTAGTGCATAGTAGGATCATGAGCAGAGAGTGGAGGATGGATGCTGAGTGGGGCTCTGGGTGCCAGCAGGAGTCAAAGGTGTATGACAATTATGGGTGCTGGATGGAGCCAGAGGTAAATGGTCGTCATGGGTGTTGGGTTGAGTCAAGGGTGAGCAAGCTATGCTGAATTGAGTCTGGGATGCTGGGTGAATTCAAGGCTGCATGGTAGAGCAAGCAGAGAATGGTGGGCTGCAGACCAGTGGTCCAGAGTGGCCCAGTGGTCCAGCAACACTGCTGCAAGGTGGGGTTTGAGATGCATGGTGGACTCTGGATGCCTGGTGTGATCAGGAATGCAGAGTGGAATTATGGGGTCCAGAATGAAATTGGGAGATCAGCAATGGATAATGAGGCAAGGAAATCAGCTGGAAATAATACCAGGCAGATCATGTGAAACTGCTGGCTTGCATGCTACTTGAGTAAAACAAGCATCATGATAAAACAGCCAGTGTGCCTATTAAAAGCCAGCAATCATATGTGATGAGAACATCATATGATGCCTGTAATATGCTTAACAGTTAACAGAAGCAGTACATCCATGGGACCACTGAGCCACCATGTCCACTTTGGTTGTGACAAAGCTCTGGCTGTGACCAGACTATGGATCATGTACTAATGAACTAGTATTATAGCATGACAAAGGACACACTTCATTTCATAACAGAGCAATGCTGCAGCCCTCATGCTGCTCTCCTAACTTTGGCCACCAATAGGCCATGATCCATAATCTATGCCCATCATCACTTTTTTCGCCACCTTATCTGATAATCCTGGAATCTAGATCAAGAATATAAATATGCGCTACTGAGTTTGACAAACCATATTGATTCTAGTGCTGTGTTCATCTCTATAGGTGAGCTAGCATAAATAAGCAGCCATGTGGCAATAGGCTAAACTGGTGAAGTGCACATTTCATGCACATAATGACAGAACTAATTATGCATGATGCCACTTAAAGGAAAGTCAGACTAGCATATATAGCTTTATCATTGGTAAATATAGACATGTAGATAAGGCACCATCTCCCTGATCACCATGCACACCTTTAATGGTACCTTAACAAAAAACTGAAGAACTTGAAACATGGTCTGACATTCTGAAAGCTTTACAGGAGTAAATAAGGAACATTCATACATTGTAAATTTGCCAAAATGCATGTCATAGCTGTTTAGCTGAAAACATGGTATAATATGATATAATGCATGAAAATTGTAAAACCTTGTGCTTAAACCTCAATGCTTGCTTAAATGCTTAAAATCTTACATCAAAATGCTTTTTCTAATATAATACAGTTGGTAAGTAGTGAATAAATTCATACACAATCATTTTACAAGCCACATTATTTTTGTTTTTACCTTAATAGCAGCTCTAATTACCTCATCAAAAGTCTGTTGACAAAACTTGCTACATGTCTGGGCAATGTGACAATGTATCTAGGAAATTGACACTGTTTTGCCTGGCATTTTTGTTTTCATATGAAAAAGAAATCCGCCTGGTTCTAAGCCCCAGACCCTTGCCATTGCACAACCACAAGGTCTTTGATCATATTCCACTTCATATGACCTCAAGAGGGAATGCAACCATACTGCAGTCTTTCTTAACTAAACAAATATGTGGTTTTTATCACATTTCCAGTGTCAGTCTTCTGCTCTTAAGGTATATAACTTGCAATGTACAGGCTGAGCTTTTCACATTATTTTCGAAATGAACAGAGAACCCTCTCACCAAGGAATCTCACAGTCACACCTTAACACTAAATGTGAACAACAAAATGAACTACATGACATTTCTAATGTGGGCATCGTTAAAGCTTGGACAGCTCGTTTGCTCCAGCGTTCAAAACGTACCACTGGGCCTCCGGGACCGCGCGACCACGGCAAAGAGGATGACTGAGCCCTGTATAGCCCCTCTTACACGCTAACACAGCAGTGACTCGGGACTCTGGACCAAGCTCCCGCCCACATCCGACCACTCCAACGCCGGACGACCGCAGTCCCCACGGACCAAAATCAACACTGCAGTTTCCGCATACTCGGTGAACTGCGCCGCCGCCTTTCGTCAAGTGCGCTATTTACGCCTTGCCACTCCCGGCTACCACACAAGCTGCAAGCAAATTTGAGAAAGTGCACGAAGATGATAAGAACGCGGAAAAATTCAGGCGTGTACAAATAGCCACAATTTTCTTTAAAGTGGCCAAACGTAGCCGTAAAAACGAAAGGTCCGTAGGCGCCATAGAACTCCCATTTTACGATACAGCTAAGTATGAGCCCTATGGCGACGCATGAAAAATCGACTGCAGAATGGGATTTGACATCCCGCTTTTTGAGATGTGTCTCGGCATATGGGGCCAAACAATTAAATTTTGTCAAAAATCCAGCAAGCTGAACTAATTTTCAGCAAAAACTTTAAATACCTAAAGCAAACCTCTCGGCTTAGGAGGTCCGCGGCCGCCGTGGCCGCCTATTGCCCAACTGTCTAGCAAGGCTCAAGTGGGGTCAAGTGGGGTTCAAGTGGGGTGGGGTTCAAGTTGACCAGGCGAGGGCGTCACAGGGCGTAAATACTTGCGGGTGGCCCGAGTCCCCTCGATGCTAACTTGCCTACTCGCTGCTACTGATGCCCGCCTCATCGTTCAGAGGAACGATGAGGCGTACACCTCTCCGTCGATACATGTGGGCAAAGCAATGGGATGCTGAGCCAAGGAAATACAGCATGACTTCACAGAAAGTACAGAAAAACACAAAGCAGATTGCATAGAATGTTATAAAAAGAGAGGCAGTGAATGAAGGCACAGAAAAATCCAGGTACTGAAATAGATCTTGAATCTAATTCACTAATTCCCGAGCGTGTGCCTGTCTGTCTATCCGCTCACCTGTCTGTCCTGTCAGCATTAGCCAGACCTACAGCACAGACGACTGCACAGATCACTGTTTGACCTTTTTGCCGATCCGCGACATGAATTTAGTTATCCGGTGCCGATGTCGGTCACAGCGCGTGCAAGAAGGGGACATGTCTTGGCATTAGTAACGCAGGCCGGGGGAAGCAGGGGCACATGCTCCTTTCTTCAGTCCTGAGGGTTCTTCGGGCCCCTCGTTACATACAATCAAGGGCCCGATTTGAGGGCTGGTCTGAGATCGTATGAAGGGGCCTCTCAGGCCCCAAAATGCCTGTCAGAGGGCTTTGTGCCGATCGGGGGCCCCTGAGTCGATGCGTGCTTCTGTGTCGATCAGGCATCACCAGTACCAAACAGTTACCTCCGTCTCGGCTTGGACCTGAGGGCCCATGTCCCAAGCAGGGACAAGGGTGGGACCTGCGATTTGTTTTGGTCGGGGCCCCTAAGTTAATAAAGGGACGCTGTGTCGGCCAGGGGCCCAGAGTGCCTCACAGGGGTGCTGTATTGGTAAGGGCCCGAGCTGGCAGGGGCAGTGTTCGAAGGGGCCAGAAGAGCTGGTTGGAGATGATGTGAAGGCCCAGCCCGCAGTGACAAATGCCAGTTAAAGGGCCCTTTGTGACGATCGCGGGCACCCTAAGTCGAAGAGGGCCTCTTTGTCGATCAGACACCAACAAAACTGAACCGTCAGCCCGTGTCTGTCTGGGTCCTGAGGGGCCCATTTCTCAAGCAGACACAAGGCCGGGGTCCACGACTCACATTGGTCGGGCCCCTGAGTCAATGAGGGGACCCTTTTGTCGGTATTACGGTCCCTAATGCTTTTCCCGAGGGGTCCCTTGTCCGAGAAAGGTAAGGGGTCTCCTCAGGGGTCGAAAACATGGGAATAAATGAGATCAACAATAAAAAAGCCGACCCATGTTTGCTTGAGAACGTTCATTCCTGTTACAGAATCAACTAGTGAAACAAACTACATTAAAAGGGTTTTGAACCTGCGCGCTGGTAATCGTAGGAGCAAGAACAGCAATGGCCTGGCTTGCAGTTTCTGTCAAACTGGGCGGAATCGGCAGCTGCAGCTGATACCTCGCGGCGGGCGTTGGACGCGCGAGAACCACCGTCGTGAAATAATGCTTCCGAAAGCCTTCCAAATCAACTCGCATCGTGAAAAAATTAGACTGGGGCGAATAGTTCCTCTGTGTCATTTTGAGGCAGTGCTCTGACAGATTGACAGTTACATCAACACCCAAAATGAAGATTTTATCTTTGCTATTCCAGTTCCACCACGAGGCTTTCGCTCCAGTCCGCGGTGCTGTAAGTAATAATGCCTTCCTATTGTCAATCTAAGGTCGCACAAGCTAAATGTGGCCGGGGCCACATTTTAAACGCACGAATTAATGCGTTAAAGCGTTTAAACTTATCATTTCCAGATACTCCATCGTTTTCGTCGGCCCAATGGCCGGCACATAAAGTCAACCACTGAGCCAGCGCGTCGCAGCCTGCGGAGACTGCAACGCCTAGCGTCTGGATTTTTGTTTCTAAGCTTTTTGAACACGCATGCTCATAACTGTCTCACATAACCTTTAACATTCCATTCTGAAAACGGGTTGCACATCTCCAGACAATCATGAGCTGGCCATGTTACGATAAAACTTTGACTGACTTCATTGGGGTATAAAATGTAAGTTCACGGCGTCTTCAATATCACTGTATAGCATAGAAAAAATCCGTGAAAGCCCATGAGCGGTACGGTTTTAGAAAGTTTACTGCGTCATAATAAAAGAAAGCGTACACCGGTCCGCAGTAAAATGAATATGGTGGGCGCCAAATGGCCCTGACGCCCACGCGCTATCAAACCACGAACTACCACCACCACTAGTAAAAATGAATAGCACCGGCGGTTTATTTCTTGCACTCGTATATCGCCTGGTTCGTTGGCCTTGTTGACTTAGAGCGTTAACAAATCAGATCGTTTTGTGACTTCAGGCTTCTGTTTGAAGGTAAAAAGCATGCAACGATCATGCAAAGAAGAATATCGCGCCCTTTGAATTCGAGTCAGTCATATCCGGCGATTTTCTCAGGGGTGGAGGAGGTTTTCCCCATCAGGTGACCCTTTGTCAACCCTGCCCCCTTTCCAAGACCCTGGCTGTGTCCCTGTTTGGTATGCGTAATTGGGGGAGGGGGAGGGGGGACATTTCACTGATGCAGGACAATCTATTATAAGGCAAACAAGCCGTGGGGAGACAAGCCGTCCAAGTAGAAGCCTTCACGATTAATATTTTTCGTAGCAAAGCCATCTGCTACCCATGGACTTATGCCCGTATCCACCGCTGCCCATTTCTAATCAGTTACGCCCAACCGTCACCTATCAGTCTGGATTTTTTCAGCACTTCACTTCTAAATTATGAAAGGGTTTCAGGAAATGCTCCTTCCAGTGATACCGTAACACTAATATGAATTGATCTAATTATCACTTCAATAAGCTTAACAGCGCAATTTCATACAATTTGTTTGAAACATTCACCCAACATTCTGCGAACGCTTCACTCACACCCATACCCAGACGCATATTTATTCTCAAGTATATACATAATCCATGCGTGCAAGACAAGGTGAGAGGCAGGAGGTATGTTTGCCCCTCGACTTCTCGAATAGGGGAGGGTGAGAAGGCGTCAAAACGACCCTCAACTTTGGCAGGCCTAATCTTAAGGTTTTCATGCATAAAAGTGAGCTAATTTCCGCCAAAAAGTCCTTGACAAATGGAAGTCAGTTGGGATTTTCTACACAAAATCAAAGGCAACATTGGGGTGTTTTCACCTTTTCACACAGCGTTATTAGACGCGGAGCTAATAAGGCGCCACATCTGAACCGCATGAAAAGTAGGATAAACACGAGCGAAACCGCACGGAATGCCGCCAATTCTGTCGAAGAACCCGGTAAACTATACTTTGGAAGCGCTTTTGTTTCAGCATCATGTGCGGCTATGCGACTTATACGACTTAGACGAGAGTGGGGTGAGCTGTATCACGTCCAGTTAGTATCAAGGTGATTTACTCAAATCTAGGCGATGGATGGCAGCCTTAAGCCACTCAGTTGACGCACAACAGCTTCCTCTACTTCTCAGTGCACTTCATCCCGAACTACGCGCGCGCATTATGGGGATGAGCGCGCCACATATGATTTGTTGTGCATATGGTCGAAAGCTAGAGGGATCGGTGTAAATGTGTGTTTGAGGATTTACGGAATAACTTGACCTATCTTCGTGTTGTACTAAATGTTGGGGACGTATAAGCGGTAGCGCAAGTGGGGGGGGGGGGGGGGGGGAGGACGAGGAAACATGCCTCCCTTTCAGGTTCTAAAAGGCCATTCGTGCCGCCCGGGACCTGCGACTACGAGCCCGATTTGAAGGCCCGAAGCGCACGAAAAGCTGACCAGAGGTCGTACTAAGAGGGCCCAGCACTCAGGGTCGGGCGCTCCACTGCCAATCAGAGGGCTCTGCTCGCTGATCAAGGGCCCCCTGAGTCTATAAGGGTCTATATGTCGGTCCCAAACCACCAGCAACCCACAGCCTCCCCCGTGGCGGCATGGACCTGCATATCTATTTCCCAAGCAGGAACAAAGCCGGAACCATCGATTGACATAAGTCAGGGCCCCAGCATCTACCATAGACCCACACAGCCTTATGGGCCCTGGTACGGCAAGGGACTCGATGCGGCCAACTGCAGTGTTTAAGGGGTCCCGAAGAGCCTGGAGGGCTCACGGGGTCGGACGATCAAGGGCCCGATTGGAGAGTCTAAGGGCACGAAGGACTGGTCGGAGTCTTATCAGAGCGCCAGACCTGCGGGGACGGACCCTAAAATGACAGTCAGATGAATAAAATGACCTTGCGCTGATAGGGGACCCCTGAGTTAAATGAGCCTATATGTCGGTCAGGCACCACCAGCACCGCACAGTCAGCTCCGTGTCGGTATGGGCCTGAGGGCCCACTTCCCAATCAGCAACAAAGCCGGGACCAGTGATTCACAATGGTTGGAGCTACTGTACTTCTGACCGGGTTGCGTTTTTTTTCCGTCAGCTGATTTGTCTGCGCATGCTGAATTTGGGAATCGAAACCATTAGTTCAAATTTTCACAAGATTTTAGTCTATTGTTATAGATAAAAGCTTGTACAAATTTCAACTTTTGGTTTGAATATCAGAATTCAGCATGAGAAGACGAATCAGATGACGTAAAAACGCAAAATGGCCAGATATTAGCATTTGGGGTTTTACCTTTGGACGGCAGATCTGTCGGGGGCCTACAATGCCTAGCAGAGAGTCCTGTACTCATTAGGGGCCCCGCGCCAACCAAGGACAGTGTTTGATGAGACCCGAAAAGGAGCCCGGGCGGCCCACAGGAACCGACGATCAAGTTCCAGTTGGAGGGCATAACTACCCGAACAACTGGCTGTAGATCACATAAAGAATCGCGACCCGCAGGGTAGTGACCTTAAATATCAGTCAGCGGTCTTGCATCGTCTGAGGAACCCCTGATACAATGCGTGTGTATAAGTCGGTCAGAGACCACGAACACCGAACATTCGGCTCCACGTCCGTCTGAGCCCCTGAGACCCATTACCCAAGCAGACGCAAGGTCGGTAGCCCCGATTTGCACTGGCCTGGGTCCCTGAAACAATAGGTGGGGCCCCCTGTGTCGGTCAGGGGCCTATAATGCCCAACAGGGGTCCTGCGCTGGCTAGTGGCTCCTAGTCGGTCACGGGCTTTGTTTAGGGAGGCTCGAACAGGGACCCTCGGGCCCTGTTCCCTGAAAAGGGCCCTTGGGACTAAAGATCAAGGATCCGATTGGACTCGGGCCCGGCCCCACACCGATAATGCTGTGACCTGAAATGTCAGTCAGAGAGCTTTTTTCAAGGATCTTTCATCCGGGTTATCTAGCCCTTTTATGTGGGGTCTCGACAAGGCGACAAACAGTCGGCTCCATGCCCGTCTGGGCCCTTGAGATCCACTTCCCAAGCAGGAGCAAGGTCAGGGCCCACAATTTGCAATGTTCGGGTCCCTGGCGCAATGAAGGGCTCCTGTGTCGGTCAGGCGTCGCAGCGCCAAACAGGGATCCTGTAACGACGAGTGGCTCCGACTCGGCCAGGAGCGGAGTTTGAGGGGGCCCGAAGAGGGGCCGAGAGATCTCTCGAGACCAATGATCAAGGGCCCAATTGTAGGACTGCAGGGCCCGAAGGGCAGTAAGAAGGCCTCTTGCACCGATTGGGGACCTTAACACGGAGCGTTCCTCTATTTCGGCTAGAGACTACCAGCACCGAACAGTGGGCCCTGTCTTGGTCTGAGCTCTGGGGCCCGCTTCCCAAGCAGGGACAAGGCCGGCTCCGCGATTTATATTGGTCGGGGCCCCTGTAAACACAAAAAAGCGCGGGACTAAGGTCACTGTCGCCTATATATATATATATATATATATATATACATACACATATACATATATATACATATATATATATATATATATATATATATATACATGACTATGGTCGCTGTATTATGCAGGGGTCCACAGTGCCTAACAGAGTATTCTGTCAACAAAGGACTTGGAGTCGATCAGGGGAAGCTTTGCTCAGCAGGGACGAGAACGAGACCATGAATGACAAAGGGCCTCTTGCGTTGGTCAGGGCCCTCTGACAGTGAAAGGAAACATGAGAACTTATGACGGGTGTTGACGTTGAGGTAATCGAAAAGTTTTCTTACAGTCAAAACCCCCAGCACATAACAGTGGGTCCTCCACGGGCCTCGCAGAACACCCAGGCGGCTAAGTAGAAAGGTTTCTGTGAGCGCGTCCGGATAATAAGTGGATCCAATTCACCAGAGGGCATACGCATTCATCGCAAAGAAAAAGGAACTATATGTAGATGTGCATTCCCTAAACAACGTTCAAGGCAGGGCCCAAGACCACGTTTGTCTGTCCAGATTGGGATGAATATTTTGAAAGGGCATCACCTCTAAAATCTTGAAGTGCGCGTTGTCTTTAGTCCTCGCTAGAAGTGTATGTCTTTGAAGTCGCTATTAGCTGCGCACTGCTCCACTGCTGCGCGTTGGGTCATCATGCTTTCCCCTTGTGGTGTGTACACTCTCCACAAACGAGTGCAACCAGGGAGTTCAGTTAAGCCGGTCACGAATGCTACGTTACAAACGCCATGTGTCTGATATAAGGGCGTCCCTTTGTCATTAGTGCAGAGAACGATGGATGTGCTTCCTCAAGCGCTGCCGGGGGATGATAGTCAAAACTAAAACGCCTGTCTTTTTCGTGGGTATGCATACTTGAACCACTGAGTGAGATCTGCTACTTGTGCCGTACCTTCTCGATTTGACAGCTGTTATGTGTTCGTGAGGAAGCCGTAAAAAGATGGAACAGAAATAAAGTAATGTGCCGCTTCCGCTTATATATATATATCCCTCTCTCTCTCTCTCTCTCTCTCTCTCTCTCTCTCTCTCTCTCTCTCTCTCTCTCTCTCTCTCTCTCTCTCTCTCTCTCTCTCCTCTCTCGCTTCTCCTCTCTCTTCTCTCTCTCTCTCTCTCTCTCTCTCTCTCTCTCTCGCTCCTCTCTCTCTCTTTCTCTCTCTCTCTCTTTCTCTATCTCTCTCTTCTTCTCTCCCTCTCTCCTCCTCTCTCTCTCTCTCTCCTCTCTCTCTCTCTCTCTCTCTCTCTCTCTCTCTCTCTCTCTCGATCTCAAGATATGTAGCTGTGGCAAGTGCATCAATTGGTCATGACTTACGCCGCCGTGGGACCGAAGAGATTACACAGCCTTAGAGTAGGGTAGACCAGTGGATTAGTCCTATCACTGCAGGACGACTTTAGTGGTCCTAGTTTAAGTATACGTACTAGTTTGAACATTCCTGGGGATCCCAGGATAAGCAGCTGGCAGTAGGATTTTCAACACATACCAACTATAAGATGACAATTTTTCCATTTTATTATTTTCACATTTTAAGACAATGCTCACGAATATATATAAGAATCGCTGTACACTCGTAATATTTGTCCGAGACTTAACTCACAAGCTTGGTCTGAGCGGCTGGCTTGAGCAGCGTGTTTAGCTGCTGTTTGCTTGGGAACAGGTTCTCATTCGCGCTGATTAAAACAAGTGACCGCTGACAAAGTTTTTCCCTGTACTCGCTATGGGTCATCGAAATCATTTGGCATAGCTACCTGTGCTTCGAGAAGCCCTCATGGCAGCACCATGCATCGGGTGCTAGGACGGGGCAGACTGAATAGCCGGATGTTCGTGGTTTTCGTGTCATTCGTGATGCCTGATGTTTGGTGAAGAGTGTTGCGATCTTTTATTCGTATAGGTCATTGGTACTTTCCGCCCTAGGCGTTGTGTTTCGTGCAGCCATCAGCGTAGCACCATATATCCATTATTTAGGTGCGTTAGCTTGAATGATTTGCTGGTTGATTCTTTAACACGAGTGTTGCTTGATAGCGTTATTTAACCAGCACCTCCTGGCATATTACAGGTTTATTCTTTCAAGATAAAGATCCAAACTTATAATTCCGAAACACAGACAACCAAGCCGCCAGGTACCTGCCAGCGCGCATCAATATCCAACGCAGTTACTAGCGGACTATTTCTGAAAGTACAGGGGCCTACAGTCAAAAAGGTCATGACTAGGACCCGACATATATTGGCCTCCAGCGTGCAATAACAGCAAATTGGGAAAACAGTTCATCATGCGTTGCGAGTGCATTACTAAGAGCGCCCATTTCGTACATCGCTCAAAGACTATCTTTCTCACCCCTGCAATAGGAATGCTGATTCTGACCCCCTGTGGCAGGGCGGACAAGCAGTGTTTCGGCGTCGCCTCCACAAATGCCACCCTCCCGGCCGGTGGCGAGGTCCGGGGAATACAGCGTCCGCTTCCGCCGCTAGATAGCCCGGGGTATGCACGCGCATCACCATTGGAAGAGCGCGCAGACGTAGTAGCCATGGCTGGGACCGCGGGCAGACTTGCTTCAAGCGTAGATGATGGAACCAAGCGAGCCTAGTGGCTCTAATGGTTGACCTGAAGTTCATCAAAGCAGCTAGTATGGGAGGTTTCAGGTACGCTTGATGAAAGTAGGTGAACGTAAAGACAGAACGCTTGCAGTTCTACCGATACGCATGCATCGGCAAACTCAAAGATTTCCTATTTAGACTATACCGGCACAACATCATTGGGTATGCGTGGAACAGTCTCAAGCAGACATTTAATAATTCTAGCTATGCAAATGCAGCAGTTTTGCATTTTTCAGCAAAAGATGTGCCATTTATTTACGTTAGTTGTCTGCTACATTTGCGACGTATTTGGGAGTGAACTGTTCAATTTCACAACATTTTCGCACTTTTAGGCATGCAATAGTTCGTTCTTATGCGGAAACAAATATGCTGATTCTGTTTTACGGAAAAAGAATGTTGCCGGGCTGTGGACCTGGCTTCGGCACCCGTCGCGGCGATTTTGTTGCACTTTGCAAATTTCATATTACCCATGTTGAGCCCATAGGGCGTGATCGCACCAGCCGATGGCGTCCCACTGATCGGAGTCGGCTCATCTTACCAAAGTAGACCGACCCTTAACATGCGCTACGGTGGGCGGGCTCGATTGGACCCTCGGATGGGTTCTCCGGAAAGGTTCCGAACGACCCTGGCGCAACCGCACGAAACATGAAACAGCTGTAGATGATGGAGAGCCAATCTTTTGGCACAAAACGACACATCACTTGTAAGATCACTAACTTATGGTTGGTCAGAACCAGACTGGCCTGTGAGCAAACGTAACGCCCTGAGAATGACTCGATCTGATGCGACAACGGCGTGTTAGACGAAGTCATAAATCGTTGACATGATTTATGCGAGAATTAAAAATAGATTTAGGATGTCGACTTATTCCATTTACCTTGGGACAGGCATGAAGGTCAAGCCATGGTCAAAACCAAACGACTTTTTACGGGAGAATATGCTTTGTGGGTTAGTTTTTAACGCTCATTTCAAATTTAATGATCACAGGGAGGCCGAAAGATACTGTATTTGGACTTCATGAAGGTTGGAGCAGATCGCTGACCTAAAATGACGCCCGATCAATCCTTTGATTTTATTAACGTGCCCGTCCAGTGTAATTCTAGATGTTTGGTTGGAAGGAAACGAGTGGAAAACAATCTGGAAGGTTTTTGGTCGCCGTGACCTAGGGGTAAATATGGTCACTGACCTGGTACAGACACCAGCAGCCTGCTGCTTAGGAAAGGTATCCAGCTTGAAAAGGGTGGCATCAGAAGATCCGAGAGCACTTCGTACACCGGTCAAGAGTTTGCCCTTGTTTGGCATCATCTGACCCATAGGTCATAACCTAGGTTCCCCAAAGTTTTTAGATAAGTGAATTTACCGCATCGCGCCTGAGGTGCATGCCATGGTAGCTCCATCAGCTGGCCCTTTCACTGAATCGGTGTGGCCCCTGTAGGTCCGTTACCTTGAATCGACCACCCTCATTAACTGCTTGCAAGCCGTAAGTCCTCAGTCGTTATAGCTCAAATGTCGCTTCATTGCCAAAGACACGATGCATGATCACCATAATGTCGTTTCGCTCAACACGGCGCGCAATTGGGCCTAAAACGGCAGCGCATGGCTAACCGCGGGTGCCTGTAGCGAAGGTGATCTGATGTTCTCGATCGTTCTTCATTTAGCAAGCCTAAATGCGGTTTGCTCAGCACTGTGTGCCGCGCTGACAAGTGGACAAATAAGTTCATACGCATTAGGTGCAGTTAAGCTTTGCGAGGGAGCTTCTGTCCCCAAGGTTGTGCCTACGCTCAACCCTTTCTCATCTCGGGACATCCTGCCTCTTCTTGACCAGCTCATTGCTTTGCGTTTTGGTTGCTAGCTTATTTATGAGGCAATGGTATGTTTGTTCCATGGAATGATTGCACGTATTTATCAATAACAGTTAAACAGATATCGGTTGGCGCCTTCTCACGTCATGGAGCGCCCGAGACGTGCAGCAAAACTGATCATATGGAATTACATTAAAACAATGACAAAACAGTGCGACTTCGTTGTGGTGCATGGACAGTCTCCACCAGTAACAGATAGCAATGCAGTATGGGATGAGTGATGTAATGCAGTGCGGAATGAAGTCTCGGGCCCCTTTTAAGGAAGCCAGCAAGAGGAGCTTCTTGCCAGTTGACCCATGTCTTGGGGTGCCTCACTGCTACTTTGCTTCCTGCTAACGTCGTTTGATCCGGTCCGTTCTGGACCGCGGAGGGCTGCCGGAGCGCCTGGCTTTCGTTCGCCGGTGACGTCGGGCGCGCGCAGGGCGCTGGTGTGACCCTGGCCGCTGCGACTGGGCCGCGTGCGTCACTCCTGGACGCCATTCCAGCGCGGCCGCCGGTCGGGCGAGCGAGGCCGGTGACCAGCGGTCCGTGCCAGCGTGACGGACCTCCGGGGCTGCCGCCTCACACCAGACCTCGCGGCCCACCGATGGACGGCGAGAAGGTACGCTTGTGGGCGACGGGCGACGGCGGGGGTGTCAGAGGAACCTGGCCAGGGCTGGGAGAGTAGAGAAGATGGGGCCACCCTGCAGCGGGATCAGCACCAGTTCTCGCCAGGGTTTTAAGAGGTTGTGTCTTGTTTTGCCATCCATCCCATGTGTCTCCCCTTCCTTGGCAGTGCACAGTCGAGGATAATGTTAAGTTTCATGGCTGAATCACATGGTTGGCATTTAGGCCGCATTTGTTCACCAGAGGTGATAGCGTATCTGGTTCGAGAATCACCTTACTATGGGCGGCCGCGTCATGGCGTGGCATGCCACGATAAAGATCTTTCAACACGATTGCCAATGGGACTGGATCTTAAATTGCCATCTTGCACTGATCGGACCAATTGAGATGAGGAGGGAAATCGGAAAAATAATCCAAATCGGAAAGAGTCAAAGGAATAAAAGTAGACCGTGGTAAAATATTGCAGAACACCTCAAACGTCAACAAGTCGACAGGGATAAAACTCGAATCGGACAAAGTCGTAATGGACGCAAGTTGACAGGAATAAGAGCCAGATTGATAAACAATTTAATGAACAAAAATCGGACGTCGATGGTCGATTTGATAAAAGAAAAAACTGTAGGCAGTCAAGCCCCAGACCTGCGCAGCCGTGCTGCAGCAATGTGCGACATACAAAGTCTCCGTAGACCTATCTGGCGAAAAAGCGGAAACAAAATTATCCATTGAACTGATGGCACAACTTGGTTGGTGGGTTTAGGGTATGCACAACTGGTCATGCTTAGCAGGCACTCTGGACCTAAAGCCACCCATGCAAATTATTCGGAACAAATCAATTTAAAAAGGGAGAATTAAGACAGGAGAGACAATATTTGACGTGTCGCGTACAAGGCAATGGTGCCGTCAGCCATACCATAGCCACACCGTCAGCCATACCATGTCCACACCGTGAGCCATACCATAGACACACCGTCAGCCATACCATATCCACAACGTCAGACATACCATAGCCACACCGTCAGCCATACCATAGCCACACCGTCAGCCATACCATATCCACACCGTCAGCCATACCATATCCACACCGTCAACCATACCATAGCCACACCGTCAGCCATACCATATCCACACCGTCAGCCATACCATAGCCACACCGTCAGCCATACCATATCCACAACGTCAGTCAGAACCATAGCCACATCCGTCAGCCAGATCCATAGTCACACCGTCGGCCATATCCATATCCACACCGTCAGCCCATACCATATCCACAACGTCAAGCCAGAACCATAGCCACACCGTCAGCCATACCATAGCCGCACCGTCAGCCATACCATATCCACACCGTCAGCCATACCATAGCCAGCACCGTCAGCCATACCATATCCGCAACGTCAGCCAGAACCATAGCCACACCGTCAGCCAGAACCAGTAGTCACACCGTCGGCCAGAATCATAGCCACACCGTCAGCCATACCATACCCACGCCGCCAGCGAACCATAGCCACATCGTCAGCCAGAACCATACGCAACGCATCCTAAGTCGATCAGGCGGCCGATGTGTTTATGTATACGGGTACCCCGCTAGCCTGTATCTATGCACATTCACACGTGGCCTGATGTTCGGTTGAATACCCTTTGCTTGGGTGAGGGGTAGGTGGCAATTTTAGCCCCTGAGATCTCAAAAATTACGAGAGCTAGATACCCAAACTCACAGGGTGGGTTCGTCTGCATTTAAAATATATTCCATCAAAAATTGAGGCCATAGGCATGATTTCCGGGCCTCATGAGATAAAACAAGGTCAAAACCAAGATTGGCATCCAAAGTGACCCAGACAGCATCATTCAACCACCTGGAACCGAAACCAACGAGTTCGTTTGATTTTTAAGCTGAATAAGCGTTAAGGGCTATGCTAGGCGGCACGTTACTGAAAACAAAGGGTTAACTGGAATCATTTAAGATCAGTGACCCTACTCGGACTTTTAAGAAGTACATGGGGAATGTCTGTTATGGCCCTTGTTATCAAGAACTTCGAAAAATGCTGCAGAAAATACTCTATACAGCAAGATTTCCAGTAAAAAGATGGGCTGGTTTTGATATTGTTCTGACCTGCATACCCGACCCTGTGCTAATCAAATTTGCTATAATGCTAAGATCCATCGTTTTGTTCCACGGTAAGAGGCATCGTACAGCGCCGGCACCCATCGCCAGCACCACGCTGTTGCTTAGTCCTGGTGTTAGACAGGACACGTGCACGGCCTGCATTGTTGGCTCCTGGTTCGTGCTTTCCTCCATGGAAACAAGATTTTGGGGTCCCTGGCTCCGGCTGGTTATTTATAAACCCCATTCCTGGTTTCTGTCTCGTATTGGCTGCTTTACAAACACAAAACCTTGTTTCCTGGTTATAAATGGTCTCTTCACAAACACAGAACCCTGGTTCCTGGTTGTCAATAGTCCGTTCGCAAATACAAATATGGGTTTCTGGTTGAAATGAGCTCTTCACAAACATTAGAACCTGGCTCCCGGTTTTCGTTGCTTTCAACACAAACACCATATCCTGGCTTCTTAATTCCCACCAGTTCTTTAACAAACGCAGGTTAAAACATTATGGCCCGTTTATGGTTGCAATTGGTGCTTGGGCTCCAACAAATAAAGTGCTTAACAATATTGTATCAATATGTCAACTTTTATCCCTCTCAAGGTTTCCAGTGTAAATTTTATCTCGTCTGTCTTTTTGTTCTTCGTTTTTTCCGTTTCGAGGGAGAATGGAAGACCGTGCACATGCCATTTTGACGTGCCGGAATGCTCGGCACGGGCCGCTCCACCTTCTGACCTCATCTGACCATCAGTAGCCGCTGCCACTGGGCACGAGCCGTCCTAGCCAGAGGCTTATCGCGAGTACCTGTAGCGTCTCGAACACCAGCCCCATGACGGGCGGTCTGGGAGGCAGGCACTCTAACAGATTGAGCTACGGAGGGGGACATGGGCTCCGTTTCCATCGGGAGCGGCCAGGCAGGAGAGGCGTTATTTCGCCCGAGATGGTGAGGCCGTTGCCGAAGGCCCCGACCCGCGAGGGCAAAACAGACAATTGAAGAATGCTATTTGAAAATATTTACGACAGCCCTGTTGCAGTGATGCCCGGGGGGCAAACAGCTCAAAAGTAACGCGCGTAAAACCAATGGTAAAAGTAGGGAATTGCCTTTTATAGAAAATCTAGGAATAGAAGATATTTTGCTAAAGAAGCTGTTGCTGAAGAAGATCCCACATGGTACCTATGCGATTCAGCTTATCATGTGAAGCACAGATCAGGTGCGATAAGTGCAGAAGGAGGGCTTGGGAGCCCTGCACGGCTGCGAAAAGGTCAAGCGCAATCAACACGTAATTGTTATCCTCGATAAACCGGACAGAGCTACGGGTATAACGGTTAAAGCCTGTTTAGAGCTTATTTCAGCAATGGGCCAGTCCTGTGTTTCTTGACCCAGCGTCGGCCAGGCCAATATGTGTGCTTAAGGTAACCCTCGCGAAACGAGGAATGGAAGTCCGAGAGGGAATATGGATGGACTAAAACAAAACACATGCATCCTTCATGGCTAAGATGGATCGCTACCGCGAGGTGAGTAACTGATTTCACTCCGCAGTATCAAAACCAGCATATCAAATACAATTTTGTTTATTGTCCGACGTGAGTCAACGAAGAGATGGCGGTAGTCCTGCGGGTTTGATATAGGTTTGAGTGACTCTGAAAACATGCCAGATATGGATCACAAACCAAAGCGTCATTACGCAAGAATCAGCGAGTCGGCCGAGAGATGTCCGTTTCTTGTCTGGGTCAACTGAATGACATCCCACGTCATGGGAACAAGACCGCAGCCAGATGTTCATTGGAGCACCTGTAGTGTAACAGTCGTGTCACGCATGTAAAGTCTGCTATGCAAAGGTCCCAACACCGCTAGCTGACACACTGAACGATGCGGGGTGGCGGGGGAAAGACCAGTGCAAGGATCCTCGTCTAGGCTATCCCACTGTGCTCGATTTCTGATTGGGACAGTTTGTGAGCTCTGAGACCAAGCTAGGTCGTAGTGGTCACGCATGCTTTTTTCTAACCGTGACCCATGTGAAGGTAACCAGAAATGCCCACCCCCTTCCACACTACCCCAACGACGCCAAGAACCATGCACTTACACCAAGGAAACTGCAGAACAAGTCAATGCACTCACTGCTTAGAGTTGTGGGGAAGTGGGAACGCGTCCCTGGCTGTGAGTTGAGAGGTTAATGGCCCGGAAAACGTGACACCAGCTGTCGGTCACAAAGTCGACATGTATTTACCGACGGAGACGCTGGAGACGAGCTCTGTACTTCGAAACCAATAAGAGGAACAGGGAGGAACCACGGCTAGGCGACTGGCCGCAATGGAGGGAGGAGGCGGTCCTAGCAGAAGACTGAAAAGACCGGCGGGGGTCGTCACGTGACGGGAAGAGAAGAGAACAGGTCGAGACAGGACAGAGGGAGGCAGAATCGGAGAGAGGGGAGCCGGCTCGGCGGGTGCCCCTGACGCGGCGCGGCGCTTCCGCCGGCACTCAGTGCACGGCGGCGACGTCGATCATCTGCAGCCAACAACTCAAGACATACAATGCAAGTCGAAGAACAGGCCAACTGAACGGGAAAAGTCTGCTATACTCTGTCCGTATTCCTTCGCTTTATCCCAAACAGCGTATACTCTCCCCTCCCCCTCCTGTGGCGCAATCTGTCGATTGTGAACCTGGCGCGTAGCACGATGAAAATCGCCCATTACTGGACCGTTCAGGGGCAGGATGGGCGCGCGTTAGAGGGCGGGAGCGGGCAGGGCATTATGGAAATGAACGGTGATAGGAAACTGGTGTCGGACCTTGCTTTTTAATGAGAGTATAGCTGAGTCTGTGCCTACAGTTTACTTTGTTGAAAATAGGGAGCGTGGCTGAACGCGCTGCTGTAGGGTGCATTATGCCAAGTGTTTAAATATAGCAAGTGAAATGTTTCTTACGTGAGAAAAAAGAATGAAATAAAGGGGAGAGACTGAGAATGCAACCAGCTGGCGGTCTAATGGTTACGAGAGAACCAATTTATTTCGCAGAAGTTCAAATTATCTCTTGCGCGTTGTCATCTCAGCCCAAAATTCCGAAGATGAGGTGATGCAAACGACTTAAAAAACCAGATTGCCGTTGAAAATTTACCAATGCAAGCGATCATTTACATTTTATGCCCCCGGCCATTACTGGCCGTATTGGTAACATTCCAGGAAAAGCACTTGTGGAACAAAAGTGACGCCTCGCTATGGAAATGATACAAACGATTGGGTTTCATTACAGGGAACGGACAGTAGTACTCATTTTTGAGCCAAAATACCATGAAATTACAATGTTTAACTTCGCGAATTAGCAAGCTCTTGTGGGCACCAAAGTTGTAAAGGCACAACTAAACGCCGTTCAACAATGCGAATACATCGCGACAGAACAGAGCATGCCAGAGATATTCAACGGAGGAAAATTTGTCAGAAGAGGTTGCAAGTGCTTGTTAGTTCACGGAGCCTATTATAAAAATGTGAACATTATCCTGAAGCACAAAAGTGAATTTAACCCGCCCATGTGGAGAAGAAAGCATTGTGTCTCTGCCACGACACACTTCACAGCGCGTGATGATCAGTGACCACCGCACATGCATCTTACCTCGGTCTTGTAACGTTTTCCCCAGGCGAGGACGTTTTTCAATCCACAATGCTATCCTGACTACGACTGACTGACAGGAAGGACTTGGAGCGACTGATCTTAATCGGGAGAGGGGCATCCAGTCAAAAAGGCTCTCATCAGCAGCAAAGGTGCCCTTAAGACTTTATGGAAGGCTGCGACTCGGCGAAGTCGTCACAAGGTTCTCGCAAAAATGTTAACGAAATGTGCCGATTGTAGCACGGAAAGAACTCTCTCCCCTACACGAACCCCTCGAAACGTCATAATGCAGCCTCATTTTAGCAGAGAGGGCCACCTTCCCGTTACCTCTGCATGCTTGCTGCGCCGCATGTTTTGTGACTACGCCAAACCTCTGCTAACTGCTGCTGGAGCCCTGTGGTATGTATATACGTGTGCCGTGTGTACTTCATGTGTGTTATGGAGGAGACCGCGAACAATACCACCGGGGACAATATGCAGCCAGTCGGCAGCTCTTTGTGGTCAGCCCTCGTTAAATGCCTGTCTGTCCGCGCTGCTTTTTCCCAACGTTTGAATGGAGTCCGTTTATCGCAACGCATGTTAACTAATTCAGTACCATAACCATAAATCAAGACGCCGAAACAGCTCTCCTGACGTGGAGAGGCAGCATGCAGTGACCGTTGCAGTCTCGGATCGCGACTGCAGCGCCGTCCGTTTATAGACCAAAGCCCTCGGCGACTCGATCAAGATCTTCGTGAGCCGGTCCTCCGATGGCGGCTGCGGGGACCACGGCTGGACCCGGCCCATCTCGGTGCCCCTGCGATCTGGGCGGCTCAGGTCACGCAAGGTAGGCACCGACACGCCCACAGCACGCACATTACCTGCCATTGACTGCTCACCTGGCATTGATTGACGATCGGCGCCTGGAGGGCACGCATAAATAAATAATTGTGGAATGTGTGTATGCAGGGGTAAGTGCCGGCGATTTTGCCGTGTGTGATGCCCACGACTTGTCGAAAGTACGATAACGTATTCAAACAATAACGCATTGAGGAGGATGTCTTCAAGGGACAGAAATTGTGTTGTCTAGAACAGACTTTTTGCGGTAAACTTTGGTTTATCGGTATGCTTTTGCACCAGTTCAGGGATCAGCTCACACACTTGCTGTTTGGTTAGGTCCGCCATGTTGGGCCCGAACTCCATTACGTTCCTAGAATCTCCTTTTGTTTAACTTCGTACGTAATTGTGTCCATACACTACAACTTTGTAGAAAACGTAATATTCTGTCACAAAATACGTTGAAGCTTTGAAAGCTCAGAATTTATCCAGGTTTCAACAATCACCAGCTACCTTGATAGGCCCAAGCGGCAGGACCACCACGCGGCGCATGCTGCAGCATTGCTCGATATATGCGCGATAGCGGAGCAGCCGGGCTGCGAAACCTATAAGCTCTGCATTGTCAGAATGTCGTCTATCATTCATTTAGCAGTTTTTCTTTCTATGGCAGAACACAGTCAACCAAAGTCGAAATAACTCAAACCACACGTCGGTTGGCTATTGGAGCCCGCGTTCAAGTGGTGGCTCACATCATCCTTGTGAAACGACGACAGGCGTTTAATGACCTGCTGTGTGACAGCGCAGCCACAAGCGGCTTCGATTTATTTGCGATGAATGGCACGACTCTAAAACTGAACTGCCGTCATTCCTGAAGCGTTTGCCGATAAGGCTCTGATTAAAAGCCAGTCACGGAAAGGCCCCGGCGAACTTTACATCCGCTGTCCGTCCATTGTCTCTGTACACCTCTGCAGATTACAATGACATCTTGAGGAAGATCGCATAAAGATGTTTTGAGCAAGGCCGTGTACAGATATTAAGCAGTGAAGTATGAGGATGTTGAGATTGCCTCACTATTTTCAAAAGGGAATTGTCCTTGAGCAGACGGACATGACACGAGCCATTTGGTTTTGGAATGCCGGAACAATGCGGAGGCAGACGATTTCCAGATGCACTCGACGGGGCCGTGAATCCTATTTCGCGCCGTGTAAATCCTGCCTACGTTTCAACAGTCAACAATATGTTATGCGACTTGTTCTGCTTGACATTCGTGTAGTCGAAGCCATTCACGACCTTTGATAATTGATCACACAATCATGTGCTGACATGCAAGAGATCTTGTTGCATGAAACCATGTCTGTTCTCCATTACATCCCATTGCATATGATATTATCTCTGCGATTTTTATAGCGTTAATGAGAGCACAAGCAAATAATCAAACACCAGACTCCGCAGGCCACTTTGGTCGGCGAAAGGAGTGCCTCGATATGAGTTGCATTGTATTGGTGTAGCCAATCGATTATCGGTGTAGAATTGGATGTCGAGCCAACTGACTGGAAACGTCGTTCGAAATAGGGAGCGCATAAATTGCCAATATGTCGTGACAGGGTTCGCGTAAGTGGTTCCTGTCGGAGGCAGCAAAACCAGCGAAGCTGTTAGGTGCAAAATGAACGTTTTAAAGCACGCGTTCTGAAGTGAGGCGTAGCCATTGGTCGGCACTCAAAATTTCTGGGCAATTTTGCATGAACATCTATGTTCCGTCCAATGGCTAACTAAATTTCGTTATGTGCATGCTTACCTCGAGTTTAATTTCTTCGTCACAATGGCGCCAACCCTAGGCAACTATGTAATGATGAACATTTCTTTATAATTTCACGACCGATTTGAAGTATATCGACGATGTGTATAGAAATATTAGGATTACTGGTTTGGCACGCAGGGGCGAAAATTTAGTATTGTTGTTTTCCAATATTCGGCCAAACATATGTGCTCCACCGAATATTCAGTTCCTCAAATGAGTACCTCAAATCTCGGAGGATTCACATGTGTACTAAAATAGATGATTGTTGGAAGGACAGTCCTGCACCGAGTGATCCCGTGTTGCAGTCGTCACCAGTTTTGACAGTCATTTGTGGGGGCGCGGGAACGATTTCAAAGTATATATGTGTGTAGGGGGGGGGGGGCAAAACCATATCCATTGTCGATGCTGTGCGCGGCTTGGTGTGAAGTCAGATATAAACAACACCACTGGACCTATTCCCCTAAAATGAAATGTTTCACATTGGAAGACATTAAAGCAAGCATCAGATATGATGAAATAAGCTCCCATATAACTAATGATATGCTTTTAAGTGGAAAAGCTGCTTTGGGCAGCACAATTTCTCTGTTTGGTGGACATGCTTCTCAATACGTCATGGTTAGAGCACGTCATCGTACCTAGCACAGCACTGATTGAGAGCCAATTGACAGCCGCTATACCTGGAAATCGTGCTCACGAACGCCAGAGATGAACGTTTCGACAATTATACTTTTCCTGGGCTTGATCGCCACATCGCTAATGGAATGACAAGATTTAAATGGCGTTATTATGGCATCATGGGTGCCTGGGTGACTTTCAAAAAGGTTCCCCGAAATAGTCCGCGCATCTTCCCGTGTGTGCATGTCAGCAACTAAAGAGGTTTAGGTCTTAGAAGGGCAGGGCTGTGAAGCGTTAAGAATGATCTTCGAGATGAATAGTTCAGTTTAAAACCTCATACAAATATGGATCATTCCCTTAATATGTAATGTTTCGCATCACTTGTATATTGTTTTTTTGCGCAGACTATGATCACATTTAGCTATTTATTTGACATGACCTTAGAAATAGACATTATCAACATGCTGTAACTTCACGAAATTTCTGGATGTTTACAAATGGACCGTTGGGACTATTGTATTCGTCTAGTCTGTTGTCAGTGCGCAATGTTTCAGCCAGTTGCCAGTTTCAGCCAGTTTCAGCCAGCCAGTTTCAGCCAGCCAGTTTCAGCCGAAACAAATATAATGGTCGAGTTGTTCATATCTAGCGTTCGCGAGCGTGCTTACCAGATTATTGGCCGTCAATTGGCTCTCAATCAATGTTGTGCAAGATACAATGACGTAATCAAACAATGACGTATCGTGGAGCATATGTACTGAACAGATATATCGTGTGGTCTAGAGCAGCCTTTTTTTCTTAAAAGTATGCCGATAGATATAAGTGAGGTTGTTTTATCACATCTGGTGCTTGCTTCAGTATCTTCAAAGGTAAAACATTTCCTTTGAGGGAAGTGTTCCACATTTGAGCGTGGTTTTGTGCAGAAATCGCCATCTTAAAGATTATTCGATGCGGTTCACAGTCCTGCACTTCTTAAGACTCAAACACCTCTAGTTTCTGAGCCTAAGTCCCGCAAAAATGTACAGACTACTTTGGGGTGACTATCACAAGATCACCCGGGCATCCATGACGCCATAATAACGCCATTCAAATCCTGCCATTCCATTGGCCATGCGGCGATCAAGGCCCATAAAAATATGACTGTTGAGTTGTTCATATCTGGCATTCGGGGCACGATTTCCGGATATGGCTGTCGTCCATTGGCTCCCAATAAATGTTTTGCAATGTGCGATGGCACAGTCAAGCAATGCCGTATTTAGTGGTTTATTTACTAAACAGAGGAATTGTCTGTTCTAAAACAGTCTTTTCCATTTAAAAGTATAGGACTTTCGATAAGTGAGCTTATTTCATCATATCTGATGCTAACTCCGATGTCTTGAAATGTGGAAAGCTCCTTTAAAGCTATGCTTTAAAAGGTCTCCTTCCATTTCCGTTAAAACTCGGCTAAACACATGTATTAAACTCCTTAACGCGACGAGCAAAATAACTGACACCAGTATGCCATAATACGGTAACATTAGCTGGCCAACATCGTGAACATCGATCTGAATATAACTCCGGATCTGTTGCCAACATGATGAAAGCATGTCCAGCGGTCCCTTCTTGGCAGAATCCTGGATCGGCTGCCAGGTCAGTGGCAGGCGCAGCCACCCATACACCTATACATATGCGTGTATCCCACGCAGTGCTTGTGTTGTGCGTTTCGACAGAGAAAAATCCTCAAAATAAACATCACAGTGTGCATATTCGTGATCACTGGCGATGTGACGTTTTAACAAGGACCCACAACGCAACTAACTTTTGCCAAACTGCAGTGTTGTCTCGATCTCGCTTAATTCGGCGACATTCACATGAGGAGAAAAATGCAGCAATACAGAAAGAATAGAAGGTTGTATTGAGCTTTGTTAACATAAATCCAGCTGGTTTCCATTTTAAGGCCTTTTGAGAACAATTCATTCGGTTTTGAAGAGAGAGAAACTTTAACATTAATCCCGTTGGGGAGGGGGGGGAGGGGAGGGGGTCGCAATCCGTTTTTCCATTCAAGTCTAGGAATGTTACGCGATGCATGTTGGGTCATTTACTCTCCGCATACACCCTGAACGAAGTCATAATGTGCGTGTTAGGTCAGGTTGATTTAGGTTGATTTTAGATCAACATTTACAATGGTCAGCAGAATTCTGGTTGCTCGATCGAATGGACTTCCTTGTGTTTTGCTGCTCGCACAGGGCCCTAGTTAGGGGCATTCAGTATGTAATTATATAACTTAACCTCACCCGATCACTGGCGCCCCTATGGCAAGAGCATTGTCGAGCTTTCTGCAAGGTTTGTACTTGAATCAGACCGCTGTGGTGGGCAACTAGGCTCAACATCATATCTAATCTAGCCACTGAGTGTGGCAGAATCTTCAACACGGTGCCTGCGCATCTACAGTGCCTGCTACGCACATCTACGCCCATCTACGGTGCCTGCTCGAGTGATGGTCGCTTGGCACGGCAAATACGGACGCTTACACCAGCACGATTTTGCAGTGTACAGCTTGCGAAACTGTCTTTTCCCTGTCGCTGACACTCAGGATTTCCGAGGCATGAGCTCAGACTCGTCATGTGTTTGTGTAATTCCCGAGACGCTGAACACGTGCGCCGTTTTTGTGGCATGAATAAAACACTTTGCATGCTTCGTTTCTCCCCTGGCAAGGCAAATATCCATAAAACCCCATCTTATTCACCTGTCGTGAGCACAAAGGGGCACTTCGACCGATACCCAATATACGGACACCCCGGGAACCCCGCCTCCTTAAGGGGGCGAGGGGAGAGGCGGGGGGGGGGGGGGGGGGGCACGTGGCTACGTCTTCGAGCTGTGCCCCGTAAATCGATAAACAATCCTTACGTGTGCACTTGCACACGATTGAGACATCTTAAGGAACTCTTGTATGACAGTGCTGTCGAAGCAAGGATGTAGGCGGTAACAGAAAATCTTCACTTTGCTGTCAGGCGGTGCTGACATAGTGCCATTGCCGCATCTGCCACGTCTAAGGTCTCCACAGATTGGAATGTCAGGATTCAGTCCAATCTAGTCGGTTATGTGTATTTGGGGTCGCATCGCGGCAGGACCCCCCGCCCCCCCCCACACACATACACAACGACGAACTGCCGCACGCAACGCCGACAAAGAGACTCCCTCTACGCGCCCCGAGCAGCACCTCTTATGCTCTTTCCAAGCCCAACCGCAACACGATCGGCGCGCGACTCGCCGGCGCCACCGTGTCCCACCCCACCGCCGCGTCCACGGACTAACGCACCGCCCCTGAGCCGCGATCGTTTCCCTACGTTAGCACTGTCCTGGGGCATGATCTATTGCCACACATTGTCCACCGCTACATTAAGTCTAGACCAAATCTTTCTTCAATCTGCCTGTTCAAAAATTACTGAATAATGTCCAGTTCTGTCAGTAAGACATTGCATGCACTTAGCTCAATATTTTCCATATTGACCCGTACTTACATTTTGATTTGAATCGGCAAAAATTCGCAGATAAGTGATAAAGGGCACAATCAATATCTTGTGTTTGTTATATTCCATTCACAGAATTTATGTGCTTTTAAAGATATGTTTCTGATGTCAGACATTTGCCTAGACATGCATTGAAATGGATGACTCTGGATTTGAGCGTGCCCATGACACATTCAGCTGTATCGATTTGTGTAAATTGTCTGATAGTGGGAAACGAAATATGTTGGGAACCTGAAAACCTAACGCTCCCCACATATGTGTTTTCAGCGTTTTTATTTCGATATTTTTGCATTTGTAGTCAAGCAGTTATTTTTCAGTAGCATGGTAAAAGGGGTTAAGTTAGCTGTTGTTGGAGTTGTTGTTTCTTATTGCAATCAGTTGAGGTGGGGGCAGATGGGTGGCTTAACCTTTAAGCAGGAAGTGGGCCAAATTTAGATTTGAGAATGCGCCCGCTTTGGGTTGGTTTTGGGGTAAGTTTAGCAACTGTCATCTGCCTGACCCTCAAACTCAACGAAACTGCACCCCTGCATGATAGCCAGGGCTATGCAAATATGTCAAAAACGCAAGCATTGTCTTGTTTGAGCAAAAATATTGCGGGCCTGAACCAGCAACGAGGCTTGGAGGGGAAGGCGGGGTAAATCAACGTTGGGATTTGAGGTAGGATAGCGCCCACACAATAATTGACGCTCTCGTAATGCCATGCTCCTGCTTACTCCTCACGGCAAAACGCGTTCTACCGTGGCTCCGAAAGAAATTTATGAACAGGCTTTGTAATTGTCTCTCAGGATTTTGTTTGAGTCGTAGCAGCTTAGGCTGCACTGCAAAAAAGTTAGAATTAGCTCAGAACAGGTAGATGCTCATGAGACGTTTCTAATAAGTAAGCTTCGCTCACCATTATTTGGCCGCAGAAGGTGAGCAGCCACTTTGCAGGTAGATGTTCACGTGATTGCTCTAAAGCCAATCGTTAACAACGGATTAAGACCCATAGGCAAGGAGACAATAGTTGTTAATTTTGTAAAAGTGCACTTGGCGCATCCTGTCCTCAATCTATGTAAACTTCTAAGCTGTTATGAAGAAAAATCGATTCCCAGCCGCGGGCCCTAACGCGTCAGCGCTGATCAAGTCTTGAATGATTTGTAAGCTTCGCTCATTACAGAAGCAAGCCTGACGGGCTGCGTGGCACGTTCGCAGGCGGAAGATAAAACGGAAGACATGAAAGCTAATAACACGTATTAACCCCTGCATAATGCAAGTGGAATTACTTTTTGTTTCCATATTTTTTGTGTCCCGTGTCGAATCAATGCTGTTTGGTGACAACCACTGAATATGATATTTACAAGGCATCATTCTTAGAATTCTATTGTCAAACATGCGAAGCAAGGAAAATCGGGAAATACATACCGCAGTAGGCAGTACCCATTGTTAGAATTCTGCACCTGCGTGCTCTTTAGTTACAGCCACCGAAGATTATATTTACAAGACATCATTGTTAGCAAGCCATCAATAATCGCCACAGTTTTACATCTCGTAACGTTTTCCGACCTTAGCCGACCTCGGCTTGCTCATGCCAGGCACGGGACGCTTAACGAATTGTCGATTGGAAACATCCGTGAAATTGGTGTGAGAAGCAGTTTTCGTTTTAAAACCTGCAAGCCGCAGCGATACATGATCCTAACTTCTCGAATAAATTGCTGGATGCGCCAGATGCGCCGCCAGCGTTTAGCAGCGCCCATTCACGCGCTGGTGCAGAGATGATCGCACTCGTCCCCTTTCAAGGGTCGCTTTCGGCCTCTCCAAGTACCATGCAGTCATAACGACGTGTAACATTTCCTTTCTTAGCCAAGTAGCGCGTGGCCAGCTTTGGTCCCAGCACTTGTTCGCCACTAAAATTATCTATCTAACCGCCAATAGCCCACGCAACCAGTTTCTAGGTAGCTGCTGGTGATTTGGTGATTTTTGGCGCACCAGTAACCACTTACTGGTTGGGAACCGATACACTAAATCGCATGCCTTGCATGCAACGCAGTTAAATAATCTGGCATGCTCCCAAATGCTACCAGATGGTAAAAGGGCGGCATGAATAGGAACTAGGGGGCAAGCACCCAATGCAAGAACAGTACCTCCCTGTTTCCTACGGCAGGGCTGCTGCTCGTCGTTCCGCCACCAGTCCGAGAGGTACTGCGAGGAGACGTCCCTACACGGCATCAAGTACGCCTGCCGCGAGGACGGCATCAAGAAGTGAGTGACCGGCCACGTCTGTTACAGCCGGTTTCCGGGGCGGGGGGGGGGGGGATTCACAAAATGGCTCCAGCAGCACGGACCTCCTGCCAAATTTGTCATACGCATGAACGTGCCCGCAAAGAAATGTTGTCACCGTAATTGTGGTCGTCGACACGTGACAGTAATAGATCGAGAGCACGTGGTGTTTTTTTTTACGCCACACGACAAACATAGTGTACTGGCTTCAACTACGGTTTCAGTAAAAATTAAGTTTTGACCCCCCCCCATTGCGAAATCCTACACACGCCCCTGTGTCTCCTTTACAGCTGCGGCGCGGTGCGTACAATATATATATATATATATATATATATATATATATATATATATATATGTGTGTGTGTGTGTGTGTGTGTGTGTGTGTGTGTGTATGACACAGCATATTACGTGACATGGAAACATGGCTACCACATCGTACTTGAGCTGACGTGCTCCTTTGCAGATGCTACTGGGTAATCATTTTACTAGGCATGATGGCTGCGGCCGCCTACTGCATTCACGGAGTGGTGCATAACTACATCACCACCCCGACTCTTGTAAGCATTGAATCAACGGACTATCCCATACACAAGATCCTCTTCCCGGCACTCACCATCTGCAACCTCAACAAAGTGAACAACAAGAACGTCCCACCGAAGCAAGTGGACGTGTTCGGACGGTGAGCCTGCGCACGTGCAATACGTGCGTTTCTTAGGGCAGTTTTAGCTAGCTGGAAGATATCGCTCGTCGCCAAACCATGCGTGACAAAAAGGTCCCAGTGCTGTACAGCTATGGCAGAGGTTAACTTGCGATCATTATGCTTTCGATATGGGACCCTGAAAAATCAACTGCCGCGAACTTTTCCCGGGAATATATTTGCGCAGCTAGGAGAGCCAAATCTATTTTGTTGCTACTTGTGCGGCTTTAAGCGTTCCTCAGAATTCTAGATGGCGACCGCCGTCATCTTGAAGGATGATCTAGCTCCAAAATATTGTTTCGGCGACTTGGAGGGTCATACGACACCGTGTTTTACGGGAATTTCGATGACAGCGAACCCATTGCCGGGGTTTTTCATGCATGAGGTAAAAGTCGAGGCAAAGCAAAGGTCGAATATCTTGATCTTGACCTTGATCATGGATCATGAAACTCACCTTTGTTAATAGTTATATGCATGCCGTTTTGTTACCTTCTCGTACTCATCGCAAAGCTACAACTTGCAACAGGTGCATGTGTTATACCATACGAGCATAACGATACGAAATTTACTCCGTACGGAATGTATGTACTATGAGAGACGCGAGATGACCTGCGCGATGACCCCACAATCAATAATGCGATACTTCATGCCTTCTGCTGAAAGAGGGAAGTGCCTCTCCAGTTCATGTAGCTCCAAGGAATCATTGCGGTATTCAGGTCTGTGTCCATTCAGAAAATCGATGTTGCAAAGACAAAGGCTATGAGTGGTTTACAACTCTCCCGAGAAGCGACACCGAAGCTCATACCCATGTTGGTGTAGCTTTACAGCGAAGAGCAATGTATAGCTACAGTAACAACGAAGACAATTACATATAAAGAAGGCACAAATATTTGGTATTTGGTTTGGCTGGTTCATTTCAGTGCTCTCAAAAAGTTGCTGCAGTGGCTTTGATCTGATCTACAGCGGCTTGGATCTGAAGCAAGGTTGTCTGCTATCTGCTGTTGTCTCGCTGCTGCATAGGGACGTGCCACTAATCAAATAAACCCGTATGTTTTTCGCGACGAGTTTCTCTAAAATGCGTGCTGCTGTCAGCCATTGCAGCTGCACCCGGCCGAGGCACATTTGGACCTCATGACATGCCATCGCGACGCGCTCCCAGACCGCTGCTGGATCTGACTTCAGGACGGTGTACACCAACGAGAGCGAGTGGCTGCAGCGGGTCCAGAGCGTGCTGTCGATGGTGTACGCCGAGGAGCCGTGCCCCGACGGAGACTGCGCTGGGGTGACTGTGGACACCACGCAGCAGCTCTCCACCGAGGAAGTCAAGAAGATCATGCGACTGGTGAGGATGTGGCCGACTGCGCTGTCGGGGATGTCGCACCGGAACAGATGGCGGCTGTACAGCGCTTCGGGCAATCGAAAATGGCTTCGCCATTGCGCATGAGTGATAAGGAGTATCTGACTCAGCTTTCACTTTTGGCAGACATCGCCGTCTTGTGAAGAGATGATCTTCACATGCTCATGGAGGGGCAATAAGGTTCCCTGCTCAAGCATTTTCAAAACGCATCACACGGACTTTGGATACTGTTGCCTTTTCAACTCAAACTACGAAGACTCAAAGTGAGTGAATTGGTCGTTTCGTGAGTACTTTCTGATTTTGACTGGAAGTGGACACCAATGTGAGCACAATTGTTGGATGCGTACGTGTTGGAAGCGTGGCATCCGCTTTCCAAAGTTGATCGTGAACAGAGTTCTATGTGTCTCTCCAGTGAACACTTGCTATTTTTCATACTATTTTGCATGAGATCATGCCTCTGACGTTCATCTAAGTACTTCGTAACAAAAAATCCAGCTTTAAGCCGCTCTCAGCAATGTAAAAGTCTCAACGCAAAGCCCTCTTTTATTTGAGGCAGCTGTTGATGTTTTCATTCTGTGTGTGTAATCAACATCCTCCCACACCACGTTAAGCTCGGTACTCACACACAAAGTTAAGCTCGATGCCCTGCTTTCTACGGGCATCTTTTTAAATTATCGGAACGCAAGCTAGACCCTTTATGTCTCTGCACAGCTATGCGGTTCGCCTGTTGCTCTGCCCATTGCGCTTCTGTTCATTAAAGTCCCTTCGAATTTAAGGTAAGATGAAAGGTGCTCGATCACAGCATGAGCTCTCTGTCGATTCTAAAAATATTCATTTCCAGAACCTCTGAGAAGCTGTACACCGGCCCTGGCGACAAGAACGGCCTGACTGTCATGCTCGATGCCAAACGATATGAGTACTATCAATCCCAGTTCTTATCCGTTGGATTCAAGGTAAGTGTTGCTGTTTTTCGTAGAAACTGATTGCGAACGGCGAGTACCCTGAATACCTCAGCTTAATTTATCCAATGATGATTCTTGTTTTCTTGCTATTTTGTTGTTGACCTGAATCTTTGCCGATGCTGGTAGCGGAGAAAATATTTGGTATGGCCCTCGAAAACACGCCTGTCTCAATGCTACCATCATGTCTGCTGTAGCAGAGCTCAGCCAGGTAACAAGGGTGTGTGAGTGGACAGTTCTTTATTTCGCCTTAGGTGTTCTCCGCACGCATCGAAACCAATGTTGGTAACCAAAGGATATATCTTCGACCCTGACTCTAAAATCCAGCTTGATTTTGTCTGTCGTATTGCCATTTGGTTCATTACCGTGCAGCAAATCGGGAACATCGTCACCCTCAGGACGCGCTATCGGCTAAAAAGGAAGTTTTCGAGATTCATGGCGATAACTTTAACATCTACAATGATGTCTGTATTTCCTAATGAATTTGGTTATCTATCTGGTACCAGCGCTGCATAACAATGAAACGTCTTCAAATTCGAGTCGCACACAACTTCCGGACGCATAATGTATTAAAGTAACAAGAAGAACATGTTCTTCAGTAATGCTAGTGACGTACCCAAAGAAGATGGCCTCAGTTGCGTGATCATTTTTAAAAGGATATATATATATATACATATATATACATATATACATATATATATATATATATATATATATAAACGTACATGAAAATTTTTCTTTGGAATCTGCAATGCCGAAGCATATTCTGATAAGCCTTTCTCCTGAAGGAAGAAGACGCCAAAGAAATCATTATCGTTTGAAAATCTTGAAAATGACATGAATTACTGATAGGAAACCACTGGAACCGCTACCCCAAGAACACCTGCTTTGGAATGGATGTTTGCCTCCCAAAATATAGCCAGGTCTGAATGAAGTTGCTATCACGATATTGACCTAGGCTGAGCTTTACCCCCGCGATCTTTTCAGTCGCTTAAAATTCCCGCTCAAGTATTTTGATCATATATGTTTGTGTATCTACGACTTTCATAATTCTACAGACCAAACAGCATTGGCGTGCCATTTCAATTGCGCACATCCAGCCTTTTCCCTTTTGAGAACAAATGAACGTGTGGCGCCTGTAAATCTCCATAGAGTAATCTTCGAAACATACGTTGATCCTTCCTCGACCATCATCGATGCCACAAGGCTCTGAAAAAAGTGATTGATCTCATCATAAATGTTTAATTGAACGCTTCGCCAAGCATATTTGCCCGGGGCATACGGCTCTTGCCACACGGCTCGGCATGCCACCAGAGCTGGCGAGGGAAGCACCCTTCTGCAGACACGCCGGTGGCCGTATTCACGCGCTACCGGGTTGGCTGGGTGTGGCCATGAC
>NW_023596576.1:46756196-46778140 GCF_011947565.3 Pollicipes pollicipes | reverse complement strand
GAGAAGCCGACGAGAGCTCGCGAGAGGCGAGAGAGAGAGAGTCGAGCGAGAGAGAGATCTCGCTAGAGAGAGAGAGAGATCGAGCGACAGCAGAGAGATCGAGCGAGAGTCTCTATCTATCTCTGATAGCTCGTTATCGATCTCTCTCTTCTCTCTTCTCTCTCTATCTATTCTCTTCTCTCTCTCTCTCTCTTCTCTCTCTCTCTCTATCTCTCTCTCTCTCTCCTTCTCTCTCTCTCTCTCTCTCTCAAGATATGTAGCTGTGCAAGTCATCAATTGATCATCACTTACGCCGCCGTGGGACCGAAGGGATTACACAGCCTTAGAGTAGGGTAGACCAGTGGATTAGTCCTATCACTACAGGACAACTTTAGTGGTCCTAGTTTAAGTATACGTACTAGTTTGAACATTCCTGGGGATCCCAGGATAAGCAGCTGGCAGTAGGATTTTCAACACACACCAACTATAAGATGACAACTTTTCCAACATTTTAAGACAATGCTCACGAATATATATAAGAATCGCTGTACACTCGTAATATTTGTCCGAGACTTAACTCACAAGCTTGGTCTGAGCGGCTGGCTTGAGCAGCGTGTTTAGCTGCTGTTTGCTTGGGAACAGGTTCTCATTCGCGCTGATTAAAACAAGTGACCGCTGACAAAGTTTTTCCCTGTACTCGCTATGGGTCATCGAAATCATTTGGCATAGCTACCTGTGCTTCGAGAAGCCCTCATGGCAGCACCATGCATCGGGTGCTAGGACGGGGCAGACTGAATAGCCGGATGTTCGTGGTTTTCGTGTCATTCGTGATGCCTGATGTTTGGTGAAGAGTGTTGCGATCTTTTATTCTTATAGGTCATTGGTACTTTCCGCCCTAGGCGTTGTATTTCGTGCAGCCATCAGCGTAGCACCATATATCCATTATTTAGGTGCGTTAGCTTGAATGATTTGCTGGTTGATTCTTTAACACGAGTGTTGCTTGATAGCGTTATTTAACCAGCACCTCCTGGCATATTACAGGTTTATTCTTTCAAGATAAAGATCCAAACTTATAATTCCGAAACACAGACAACCAAGCCGCCAGGTACCTGCCAGCGTGCATCAATATCCAGCGCAGTTACTAGCGGACTATTTCTGAAAGTACAGGGGCCTACAGTCAAAAAGGTCATGACTAGGACCCGCCATATATTGGCCCCCAGCGTGCAATTAACAGCAAATTGGGAAAACAGTTCATCATGCGTTGCGAGCGCATTACTAAGAGCGCCCATTTCGTACATCGCTCAAAGACTATCTTTCTCACCTCTGCAATAGGAATGCTGATTCTGACCCCCTGAGGCAGGGCGGACAAGCAGTGTTTCGGCGTCGCCTCCACAAATGCCACCCTCCCGGCCGGTGGCGAGGTCTGGGGAATACAGCGTCCGCTTCCGCCGCTAGATAGCCCGGGGTATGCACGCGCATCACCACTGGAAGAGCGCGCAGACGTAGTAGCCATGGCTGGGACCGCGGGCAGACTTGCTTCAAGCGTAGATGATGGAAGCAGGCAAGCCTAGTGGCTCTAATGGTTGACCTGAAGTTCATCAAAGCAGCTAGTATGGGAGGTTTCAGGTACGCTTGATGAAAGTAGGTGAACGTTAAGACAGAACGCTTGCGGTTCTACCGATACGCATGCATCGGCAAACTCAAAGATTTCCTATTTAGACTATACCGGCACAACATCATTGGGCATGCGTGGAACAGTCTCAAGCAGACATTTAATAATTCTAGCTATGCAAATGCAGCAGTTTTGCATTTTTCAGCAAAAGATGTGCCATTTATTTACGTTAGTTGTCTGCTACATTTGCGACGTATTTGGGAGTGAACTGTTCAATTTCACAACATTTTCGCACTTTTAGGCATGCAATAGTTCGTTCTTATGCGGAAACAAATATGCTGATTCTGTTTTACGGAAAAAGAATGTTGCCGGGCTGTGGACCTGGCTTCGGCACCCGTCGCGGCGATTTTGTTGCACTTTGCAAATTTCATATTACCCATGTTGAGCCCATAGGGCGTGATCGCACCAGCCGATGGCGTCCCACTGATCGGAGTCGGCTCATCTTACCAAAGTAGACCGACCTTAACATGCGCTACGGTGGGCGGGCTCGATTGGACCCTCGGATGGGTTCTCCGGAAAGGTTCCGAACGACCTGGCGCAACCGCACGAAACATGAAACAGCTGTAGATGATGGAGAGCCAATCTTTTGGCACAAAACGACAAATCACTTGTAAGATCACTAACTTATGGTTGGTCAGAACCAGACTGGCCGTGAGCAAACGTAACGCCCTGAGAATGACTCGATCTGATGCGACAACGGCGTGTTAGACGAAGTCATAAATCGTTGACATGATTTATGCGAGAATTAAAAAATTAGATTTAGGATGTCGACTTATTCCATTTACCTTGGGACAGGCATGAAGGTCAAGCCATGGTCAAAACCAAACGACTTTTTACGGGAGAATATGCTTTGTGGGTTAGTTTTTAACGCTCATTTCAAATTTAATGATCACAGGGAGGCCGAAAGATACTGTATTTGGACTTCATGAAGGTTGGAGCAGATCGCTGACCTAAAATGACGCCCGATCAATCCTTTGATTTTATTAACGTGCCGTCCAGTGTAATTCTAGATGTTTGGTTGGAAGGAAACGAGTGAAAACAATCTGGAAGGTTTTTGGTCGCCGTGACCTAGGGGTAAATATGGTCACTGACCTGGTACAGACACCAGCAGCCTGCTGCTTAGGAAAGGTATCCAGCTTGAAAAGGGTGGCATCAGAAGATCCGAGAGCACTTCGTACACCGGTCAAGAGTTTGCCCTTGTTTGGCATCATCTGACCCATAGGTCATAACCTAGGTTCCCCAAAGTTTTAGATAAGTGAATTTACCGCATCGCGCCTGAGGTGCATGCCATGGTAGCTCCATCAGCTGGCCCTTTCACTGAATCGGTGTGGCCCCTGTAGGTCCGTTACCTTTGAATCGACCACCCTCATTAACTGCTTGCAAGCCGTAAGTCCTCAGTCGTTATAGCTCAAATGTCGCTTCATTGCCAAAGACACGATGCATGATCACCATAATGTCGTTTCGCTCAACACGGCGCGCAATTGGGCCTAAAACGGCAGCGCATGGCTAACCGCGGGTGCCTGTAGCGAAGGTGATCTGATGTTCTCGATCGTTCTTCATTTAGCAAGCCTAAATGCGGTTTGCTCAGCACTGTGTGCCGCGCGACAAGTGGACAAATAAGTTCATACGCATTAGGTGCAGTTAAGCTTTGCGAGGGAGCTTCTGTCCCCAAGGTTGTGCCTACGCTCAACCCTTTCTCATCTCGGGACATTCCTGCCTCTTCTTGACCAGCTCATTGCTTTGCGTTTTGGTTGCTAGCTTATTTATGAGGCAATGGTATGTTTGTTCCATGGAATGATTGCACGTATTTATCAATAACAGTTAAACAGATATCGGTTGGCGCCTTCTCACGTCATGGAGCGCCCGAGACGTGCAGCAAAACTGATCATATGGAATTACATTAAAACAATGACAAAACAGTGCGACTTCGTTGTGGTGCATGACAGTCTCCACCAGTAACAGATAGCAATGCAGTATGGGATGAGTGATGTAATGCAGTGCGGAATGAAGTCTCGGGCCCCTTTTAAGGAAGCCAGCAAGAGGAGCTTCTTGCCAGTTGACCCATGTCTTGGGGTGCCTCACTGCTACTTTGCTTCCTGCTAACGTCGTTTGATCCGGTCCGTTCTGGACCGCGAGGGCTGCCGGAGCGCCTGGCTTTCGTTCGCCGGTGACGTCGGGCGCGCGCAGGGCGCTGGTGTGACCCTGGCCGCTGCGACTGGGCCGCGTGCGTCACTCCTGGACGCCATTCCAGCGCGGCCGCCGGTCGGGCGAGCGAGGCCGGTGACCAGCGGTCCGTGCCAGCGTGACGGACCTCCGGGGCTGCCGCCTCACACCGGACCTCGCGGCCCACCGATGGACGGCGAGAAGGTACGCTTGTGGGCGACGGGCGACGGCGGGGTGTCAGAGGAACCTGGCCAGGGCTGGGAGAGTAGAGAAGATGGGGTCACCCTGCAGCGGGATCAGCACCAGTTCTCGCCAGGGTTTTAAGAGGTTGTGTCTTGTTTTGTCATCCATCCCATGTGTCTCCCCTTCCTTGGCAGTGCACAGTCGAGGATAATGTTAAGTTTCATGGCTGAATCACATGGTTGGCATTTAGGCCGCATTTGTTCACCAGAGGTGATAGCGTATCTGGTTCGAGAATCACCTTACTATGGGCGGCCGCGTCATGGCGTGGCATGCCACGATAAAGATCTTTCAACACGATTTGCCAATGGACTGGATTTAAATTGCCATCTTGCACTGATCGGACCAATTGAGATGAGGGGGAAATCGGAAAAATAATCAAAATCGGAAAGAGTCAAAAGGAATAAAAGTAGACCGTGGTAAAATATTGCAGAACACCTCAAACGTCAACAAGTCGACAGGGATAAAACTCGAATCGGAAAAAGTCGTAATGGACGAAAGTTGACAGGAATAAGAGCCAGATTGATAAACAATTTAATGAACAAAAATCGGACGTCGATGGTCGATTTGATAAAAGAAAACATGTAGGCAGTCAAGCCCCAGACTGCGCAGCCGTGCTGCAGCAATGTGCGACATACAAAAGTCTCCGTAGACCTATCTGGCGAAAAAGCGGAAACAAAATTATCCATTGAACTGGATGGCACAACTTGGTTGGTGGGTTTAGGGTATGCACAACTGGTCATGCTTAGCAGGCACTCTGGACCTAAAGCCACCCATGCAAATTATTCGGAACAAATCAATTTAAAAAGGGAGAATTAAGACAGGAGAGACAATATTTGACGTGTCGCGTACAAGGCAATGGTGCCGTCAGCCATACCATAGCCACACCGTCAGCCATACCATGTCCACACCGTGAGCCATACCATAGCCACACCGTCAGCCATACCATATCCACAACGTCAGCCATACCATAGCCACACCGTCAGCCATACCATAGCCACACCGTCAGCCATACCATAGCCACACCGTCAGCCATACCATATCCACACCGTCAACCATACCATAGCCACACCGTCAGCCATACCATATCCACACCGTCAGCCATACCATAGCCACACCGTCAGCCATACCATATCCACAACGTCAGTCAGAACCATAGCCACATCGTCAGCCAGACCATAGTCACACCGTCGGCCATATCATATCCACACCGTCAGCCATACCATATCCACAACGTCAACCAGAACCATAGCCACACCGTCAGCCATACCATAGCCGCACCGTCAGCCATACCATATCCACACCGTCAGCCATACCATAGCCACACCGTCAGCCATACCATATCCGCAACGTCAGCCAAAACCATAGCCACACCGTCAGCCAGAACCATAGTCACACCGTCGGCCAGAACCATAGCCACACCGTCAGCCATACCATACCCACGCCGCCAGCGAACCATAGCCACATCGTCAGCCAGAACCATACGCAACGCATCCTAAGTCGATCAGGCGGCCGATGTGTTATGTATACGGGTACCCCGCTAGCCTGTATCTATGCACATTCACACGTGGCCTGATGTTCGGTTGAATACCCTTTGCTTGGGTGAGGGCGTAGGTGGGCAATTTGAGCCCCTGAGATCTCAAAAATTACGAGAGCTAGATACCCAAACTCACAGGGTGGGTTCGTCTGCATTTAAAATATATTCCATCAAAAATTGAGGCCATAGACATGATTTCCGGGCCTCATGAGATAAAACAAGGTCAAAACCAAGATTGGCATCCAAAGTGACCCCAGACAGCATCATTTAACCACCTGGAACCGAAACCAACGAGTTCGTTTGATTTTTAAGCTGAATAAGCGTTAAGGGCTATGCTAGGCGGCACGTTACTGAAAACAAAGGGTTAACTGGAATCATTCAAGATCAGTGACCTACTCGGACTTTTAAGAAGTACATGGGGAATGTCTGTTATGGCCCTTGTTATCAAGAACTTCGAAAAATGCTGCAGAAAATACTCTATACAGCAAGATTTCCAGTAAAAAGATGGGCTGGTTTTGATATTGCTCTGACCTGCATACCCGACCCTGTGCTAATCAAATTTGCTATAATGCTAAGATCCCTCGTTTTGTTCCACGGTAGGAGGCATCGTACAGCGCCGGCACCCATCGCCAGCACCACGCTGTTGTTAGTCCTGGCGTTAGACAGACACGTGCACGGCCTGCATTGTTGGCTCCTGGTTCGTGCTTTCCGCCCTGGAAACAAGATTTTGGGTCCCTGGCTCCGGCTGGTTATTTATAAACCCCATTCCTGGTTTCTGTCTCGTATTGGCTGCTTTACAAACACAAAACCTTGTTTCCTGGTTATAAATGGTCTCTTCACAAACACAGAACCCTGGTTCCTGGTTGTCAATAGTCCGTTCGCAAATACAAATATGGGTTTCTGGTTGAAAGTGAGCTCTTCACAAACATTAGAACCTGGCTCCCGGTTTTCGTTGCTTTCAACAAACACCATATCCTGGCTTCTTAATTCCCACCAGTTCTTTAACAAACGCAGGTTAAAACATTATGGCCCGTTTATGGTTGCAATTGGTGCTTGGGCTCCAACAAATAAAGTGCTTAACAATATTGTATCAATATGTCAACTTTTATCCCTCTCAAGGTTTCCAGTGTAAATTTTATCTCGTCCGTCTTTTTGTTCTTCGTTTTTCCGTTTCGAGGGAGAATGGAAGACCGTGCACATGTCATTTTGACGTGCCGCAATGCTCGGCACGGGCCGCTCCACCTTCTGACCTCATCTGGCCATCAGTAGCCGCTGCCACTGGGCACGAGCCGTCCTAGCCAGAGGCTTATCGCGAGTACCTGTAGCGTCTCGAACACCAGCCCCATGACGGGCGGGCTGGGAGGCAGGCACTCTAACAGATTGAGCTACGGAGGGGGACATGGGCTCCGTTTCCATCGGGAGCGGCCAGGCAGGAGAGGCGTTATTTCGCCCGAGATGGTGAGGCCGTTGCCGAAGGCCCCGACCCGCGAGGGCAAAACAGACAATTGAAGAATGCTGTTTGAAAATATTTACGACAGCCCTGTTGCAGTGATGCCCGGGGGGCAAACAGCTCAAAAGTAACGCGCGTAAAACCAATGGAAAAAGTAGGGAATTGCCTTTTATAGAAAATCTAGGAATAGAAGATATTTTGCTAAAGAAGCTGTTGCTGAAGAAGATCCCACATGGTACCTATGCGATTCAGCTTATCATGTGAAGCACAGATCAGGTGCGATAAGTGCAGAAGGAGGGCTTGGGAGCCCTGCACGGCTGCGAAAAGGTCAAGCGCAATCAGACACATAATTGTTATCTCGATAAACCGGACAGAGCTACGGGTATAACGGTTAAAGCCTGTTTAGAGCTTATTTCAGCAATGGGCCAGTCCTGTGTTTCTTGACCCAGCGTCGGCCAGGCCAATATGTGTGCTTAAGGTAACCCTCGCGAAACGAGGAATGGAAGTCCGAGAGGGAATATGGATGGACTAAAACAAAACACATGCATCCTTCATGGCTAAGATGGATCGCTACCGCGAGGTGAGTAACTGATTTCACTCCGCAGTATCAAAACCAGCATATCAAATACAATTTTGTTTATTGTCCGACGTGAGTCAACGAAGAGAGGCGGTAGTCTTGCGGGTTTGATATAGGTTTGAGTGACTCTGAAAACATGCCAGATATGGATCACAAACCAAAGCGTCATTACGCAAGAATCAGCGAGTCGGCCGAGAGATGTCCGTTTCTTGTCTGGGTCAACTGAATGACATCCCGCGTCATGGGAACATGACCGCAGCCAGATGTTCATTGGAGCGCCTGTAGTGTAACAGTTGTGCCACGCATGTAAAGTCTGCTATGCAAAAGGTCCCAACACCGCTAGCTGACACACTGAACGATGCGGGGTGGCGGGGGAAAGACCAGTGCAAGGATCCTCGTCTAGGCTATCCCACTGTGCTCGATTTCTGATTGGGACAGTTTGTGAGCTCTGAGACCAAGCTAGGTCGTAGTGGTCACGCATGCCTTTTTCTAACCGTCACCCATGTGAAGGTAACCAGAAATGCCCACCCCCTTCCACACTACCCCAACGACGCCAAGAACCATGCACTTACACCAAGGAAACTGCAGAACAAGTCAATGCACTCACTGCTTAGAGTTCGGAATGCATGTAAAAATGTGGTAAAAAAACGGAGCGCGGCCAGTGCTAGGGGGTGCATCCATAACGTAAAAGAAGGTTAATTAAAGCCCAGTAAAAGGCCATTGCTTACGTCAGCAGTGACTGCGCACTAAACCATCCCAGGAGAAGGTCCAACGACGGGCGGCCGCTGCGAAGGAACACAACAAATAAAACAAAACAGAATGATTACCGGCTCGAAGTCGTCGACAGCACCCTACACTGCACGGTTGGTGCACGTTAGCACCCCGATGTCTAGCTGGCACCGGTCCCTCAACACCCACCTTCCATCGCTGTCCGGTGAATCCTTGAAACATCAAGGCCGCGTCCCCCATTACCAAACGCCGTCAACAATTTACAACCCATGACGTCACAGGTGGGTGAGTCACAGCAGTTCCTACGGCTTGGAGGATAGCCATTCGTATATGGTGTACGTACTCGCGACATCATGGGTAGCAGCTTAGGCGGGTCCTTTGCCAAGTGGGAACGCGTCCCTGGCTGTGAGTTGAGAGGTTAATGGCCCGGAAAACGTGACACCAGCTGTCGGTCACAAAGTCGACATGTATTTACCGACGGAGACGCTGGAGACGAGCTCTGTACTTCGAAACCAATAAGAGGAACAGGGAGGAACCACGGCTAGGCGACTGGCCGCAATGGAGGGAGGAGGCGGTCCTAGCAGAAGACTGAAAAGACCGGCGGGGTCGTCACGTGACGGGAAGAGAAGAGAACAGGTCGAGACAGGACAGAGGGAGGCAGAATCGGAGAGAGGGGGAGCCGGCTCGGCGGGTGCCCCTGACGCGGCGCGGCGCTTCCGCCGGCACTCAGTGCACGGCGGCGACGTCGATCATCTGCAGCCAACAACTCAAGACATACAATGCAAGTCGAAGAACAGGCCAACTGAACGGGAAAAGTCTGCTATACTCTGTCCGTATTCCTTCGCCATATCCCAAACAGCGTATACTCCCCTCCCCCTCCTGTGGCGCAATCTGTCGATTGTGAACCTGGCGCGTAGCACGATGAAAATCGCCCATTAGTGGACCGTTCAGGGGCAGGATGGGCGCGCGTTAGAGGGCGGGGGCGGGCAGGGCATGATGGAAATGAACGGTGATAGGAAACTGGTGTCGGACCTTGCTTTTTAATGAGAGTGTAGCTGAGTCTGTGCCTACAGTTTACTTTGTTTAAAATAAGGAGCGTGGCTGAACGCGCTGCTGTAGGGTGCATTATGCCAAGTGTTTAAATATAGCAAGCGAAATGTTTCTTACGTGAGAAAAAAGAATGAAATAAAGGGGAGAGACTGAGAATGCAACCAGCTGGCGGTCTAATGGTTACGAGAGAACCAATTTATTTCGCACAAGTTTAAATTATCTCTTGCGCGTTGCCATCTCAGCCCAAAATTCCGAAGATGAGGTGATGCAACGACTTAAAAAACCAGATTGCCGTTGAAAATTTACCAATGCAAGCGATCATTTCACATTTTATGCCCCCGGTCATTACTGCCGTATTGGTAACATTCCAGGAAAAGCACTTGTGGAACAAAAGTGACGCCTCGCTATGGAAATGATACAAACGATTGGGTTTCATTACAGGGAACGGACAGTAGTACTCATTTTTGAGCCAAAATACCATGAAATTACAATGCTTAACTTCGCGAATTAGCAAGCTCTTGTGGGCACCAAAGTTGTTAAGGCACAACTAAACGCCGTTCAACAATGCGAATACATCGCGACAGAACAGAGCATGCCAGAGATATTCAACGAAGGAAAATTTGTCAGAAGAGGTTGCAAGTGCTTGTTAGTTCACAGAGCCTATTATAAAAATGTGGACATTATCCTGAAGCACAAAAGTGAATTTAACCCGCCCATGTGGAGAAGAAAGCATTGTGTCTCTGCCACGACACACTTCACAGCGCGTGATGATCAGTGACCACCGCACATGCATCTTACCTCGGTCTTGTAACGTTTTCCCCAGGCGAGGACGTTTTTCAATCCACAAAGCTATCCTGACTACGACTGACTGACAGGAAGGACTTGGAGCGACTGATCTTAATCGGGAGAGGGGCATCCAGTCAAAAAGGCTCTCATCAGCAGCAAAGGTGCCCTTAAGACTTTATGGAAGGCTGCGACTCGGCGAAGTCGTCACAAGGTTCTCGCAAAAATGTTAACGAAATGTGTCGATTGTAGCACGGAAAGAACTCTCTCCCCTACACGAACCCCTCGAAACGTCATAGTGCAGCCTCATTTTAGCAGAGAGGGCCACCTTCCCGTTATCTCTGCATGCTTGCCGCGCCGCATGTTTTGTGACTACGCCAAACCTCTGCTAACTGCTGCTGGAACCCTGTGGTATGTATATACGTGTGCCATGTGTACTTCATGTGTGTTATGGAGGAGACCGCGAACAATACCACCGGGGACAATATGCAGCCAGTCGGCAGCTCTTTGTGGTCAGCCCTCGTTAAATGCCTGTCTGTCCGCGCTGCTTTTTCCCAACGTTTGAATGGAGTCCGTTTATCGCAACGCATGTCAACTAATTCAGTACCATAACCATAAATCAAGACGCCGAAACAGCTCTCCTGACGTGGAGAGGCAGCATGCAGTGACCGTTGCAGTCTCGGATCGCGACTGCAGCGCCGTCCGTTTATAGACCAAAGCCCTCGGCGACTCGATCAAGATCTTCGTGAGCCGGTCCTCCGATGGCGGCTGCGGGGACCACGGCTGGACCCGGCCCATCTCGGTGCCCCTGCGATCTGGGCGGCTCAGGTCACGCAAGGTAGGCACCGACACGCCCACAGCACGCACATTACCTGACATTGACTGCTCACCTGGCATTGATTGACGATCGGCGCCTGGAGGGCACGCATCAATAAATAATTGTGGAATGTGTGTATGCAGGGGTAAGTGCCGGCGACTTTGCCGTGTGTGATGCCCACGACTTGTCGAAAGTACGATAACGTATTCAAACAATAACGCATTGAGGAGGATGTCTTCAAGAGACAGAAATTGTGTTGTCTAGAACAGACTTTTTGCGGTAAACTTTGGTTTATCGGTATGCTTTTGCACCAGTTCAGGGATCAGCTCACACACTTGCTGTTTGGTTAGGTCCGCCATGTTGGGCCCGAACTCCATTACGTTCCGAGAATCTCCTTTTGTTTAACTTCGTACGTAATTGTGTCCATACACTACAACTTTGTAGAAAACGTAATATTCTGTCGCAAAATACGTTGAAGCTTTGAAAGCTCAAAATTTATCCAGGTTTCAACAATCACCATCTACCTTGATAGGCCCAAGCGGCAGGACCACCACGCGGCGCATGCTGCAGCATTGCTCGATATATGCGCGATAGCGGAGCAGCCGGGCTGCGAAACCTATAAGCTCTGCATTGTCAGAATGTCGTCTATCATTCATTTAGCAGTTTTTCTTTCTATGGCAGAACACAGTCAACCAAAGTCGAAATAACTCAAACCACACGTCGGTTGGCTATTGGAGCCCGCGTTCAAGTGGTGGCTCACATCATCCTTGTAAAACGACGACAGGCGTTTAATGACCTGCTGTGTGACAGCGCAGCCACAAGCGGCTTCGATTTATTTGCGTTGAATGGCACGACTCTAAAACTGAACTGCCGTCATTCCTGAAGCGTTTGCCGGTAAGGCTCTGATTAAAAGCCAGTCACGGAAAGGCCCCGGCGAACTTTACATCCGCTGTCCGTCCATTGTCTCTGTACACCTCTGCAGATTACAATGACATCATGAGGAAGATCGCATAAAGATGTTTTGAGCAAGGCCGTGTACAGATATTAAGCAGTGAAGTATGAGGATGTTGAGATTGCCTCACTATTTTCAAACGGGAATTGACCTTGAGCAGGCGGACATGACACGAGCCATTTGGTTTTGGAATGCCGGAACAATGCGGAGGCAGACGATTTCCAGATGCACTCGACGGGGCCATGAATCCTATTTCACGCCGTGTAAATCCTGCCTACGTTTCAACAGTCAACAATATGTTATGCGACTTGTTCTGCTTGACATTCGTGTAGTCGAAGCCATTGACGACCTTTGATAATTGATCACACAATCATGTGCTGACATGCAAGAGATCTTGTTGCATGAAACCATGTCTGTTCTCCATTACATCCCATTGCATATGATATTATCTCTGCGATTTTTATAGCGTTAATGAGAGCACAAGCAAATAATCAAACACCAGACTCCGCAGGCCACTTTGGTCGGCGAAAGGAGCGCCTCGATATGAGTTGCATTGTATTGGTGTAGCCAATCGATTATCGGTGTAGAATTGGATGTCGAGCCAACTGACTGGAAACGTCGTTCGAAATAGGGAGTGCATAAATTGCCAATATGTCGTGACAGGGTTCGCGTAAGTGGTTCCTGTCGGAGGCAGCGAAACCAGCGAAGCTGTTAGGTGCAAACTGAACGTTTAAAGCACGCGTTCTGAAGTGAGGCGTAACCGTTGGTCGGCATTCAAAATTTCTGGGCAATTTTGCATGAACATCTATGTTCCGTCCAATGGCTAAGTTTCGTTGTGTGCATACTTACCTCGAGTTTAATTTCTTCGTTACGATGGCGCCAACCCTAGGCAACTATGTAATGATGAACATTTCTTTATAATTTCACGACCGATTTGAAGTATAACGACGATGTGTGTAGAAATATTGGGATTACTGGTTTGGCACGCAGAGGCGAAAATTTAGTTTTGTTGTTTTCCAATATTCGGCCAAACATGTGTGCTCCACCGAACATTCAGTTCCTCAAATGAGTACCTCAAATCTCGGAGAATTCACATGTGTACTAAAATAGATGATCGTTGGAAGGACAGTCCTGCACCGAGTGATCGCGTGTTGCAGTCGTCACCAGTTTTGACAGTCATTTGCGGGGGCGCGGGAACGATTTCAAAGTATGTATGTGTGTAGGGGGGGGGGGGCAAAACCATATCAATTGTCGATGCTGTGCGCGGCTTGGTGTGAAGTCAGATATAAACAACACCACTGGACCTATTCCCCTAAAATGAAATGTTCCACATTGGAAGACATTAAAGCAAGCATCAGATATGATGAAATAAGCTCCCATATAACTAATGATATGCTTTTAAGTGGAAAAGCTGCTTAAGGCAGCACAATTTCTCTGTTTGGTGGATATGCTTCCCAATACGTCATTGTTAGAGTACGTCATCGTACCTAGCACAGCACTGATTGAGAGCCAATTGACAGCCGCTATACCTGGAAATCGTGCTTACGAACGCCAGAGATGAACGTTTCGACAATTATACTTTTCCTGGGCTTGATCGCCACATCGCTAATGGAATGACAAGATTTAAATGCCGTTATTATGGCATCATGGGTGCCTGGGTGACTTTGAAAAAGCTTCCCCGAAATAGTCCGCGCATCTTCCCGTGTGTGCATGTCAGCAACTAAAGAGGTTTAGGTCTTAGAAGGGCAGGGCTGTGAGGCGTTAAGAATGATCTTCGAGATGAATAGTTCAGTTTAAAACCTCATACAAATATGGATCATTCCCTTACGATATAATGTTTCGCATCACTTGTATATTGTTCTTTTTTTGCGCAGACTATGATCAGATTTAGCTATTTATTTGACATGACCTTAGAAATAGACATTATCAACATGCTGTAACTTCACGAAATTTCTGGATGTTTACGAATGAACCGTTGGGACTATTGTATTCGTCTAGTCTGTTGTCAGTGCGCAATGTTTCAGCCAGTTGAACTATTTGCACGTCTGTATGTGGAATTGTTCGGATTCGAACCAGTCTTCTGATTTTGAGTCCAGTATGGAGTGGGTTAACCCTAATGATGATGATTGGGGTTTTAGGGCGCGTCGACTCCTGGGGTCATTTTGCGCCCACAGTGAGTTAACCCTCATCGGTAGAGAGCAACACTGGAAAGTCAGAAAGATCGAGGAGGTAGCACATTTGGCATGGACCAAGAACGTCAACAGTGAGCCAAGCGTAAACATCGGTAGACAATATGACACCCAATCTTGCGGGAAATCCCCAGTACATGATACTTCGCCAGAACGATTATTTCATTCGTAATGCTAGCGCCTCGTCTCGATCCATCCGTCAAATCAATGCTGTAACATCCCTTTCCTCTGACCCATGCCGCACTCTTTCACAAGCACGAAACATGACAAAGCATCATCGTGCGGGAAATGTCAGAAGTCAACGGTCTACAGTTATTTCATATTAAAGTTGATCATGAGCTAACAATGATGAAATGCTTGGCACATAACCTACCGTAAAGTTCCTTGTATTAACGCTGGGTAATTACCGCAGCAAACCCACGCTATTTACACGTTAAACACTATGGCTCGCCACCAACGCAGTGCTGACCACTACAGCGGTGGGTTCGGCCTAAATTACAAAAGCCAACGAAATGTCACGAAATCAATGACATGCTATTGCAATGCTTCGTCTTACTCTTTCACTTGCTCGCAGCGCTCAGTTGTGATGCTCATCAAGCTCAGACAACGGGCTCACTCACTGACTGTCCATAAATGGTCTGCTATGGCCTAGAGTTAATAGTTCATAGACAGCGCGACTGGTTGAACATAACACTACAATGGCATGATTGCATGGGGCATGCCAGGAGGAGGGTAGGAGGGTGGAAGGCGCAGGGGCCGTTTTCTTTCTTGGACCACCCTGAGCACAGAGAAAAACGAAAGCTTGCCAATACCTCCCGTTTCATTTCAGTTTAGTTCTTCATGCTCCATAATGACTTCTGATATGGCTATATTCACACACTTGCAATAAAAAACAACAAAAAAACTTGGCGCTGGCTCAAAATGGGCAATATTCCATGAGCTCCGATCTTGTGCATCCAACGACAGATCGGTTATCTATTGAGAGCATTGCCTCTTTTAAGATCAAAACGGCGTACAGGCTCCGTGCCGGCCTGGTTGAAATGTTTGGTTTTTGCAGTTTTGCACACCAAATGCTCTCATCTGGAATGCTAACCCCTCTTGGCCAGTCCCTAGCTCCAGAAGAAACAAAAGTCGCAGAAAAAGTATACCATGTCGTGTGGTATGTACATTGTACTGAGTTAGAACACAGAAAGTAGCCTGTCTTCTTCAGCCTGCGATCGTTATTAAGACAGTTTGATAGTTCCCCTATACCGTCCGGACCAGGAGCAAGATGTGTCTATGCTTCATCAAATTCCGCGTGGCACGAGACATTTTTGAGTGGTACGAGCCCTATTTAATCGATAGAAGTAGGGAAATCCGACATTCTTCACAACGACTGTGCTTTTTTGCGCTTTTGCGCTTGGCGTGTGCCATCTGCTGCATATTCCAATATATTCATTTATCAAAATACCTACGATGATTTTACGCATCGGCGGCCCTGTACACATAGGTTTCGTCGGTAGATATGATACAGATGCTCCTTATGCATAACTGGTGTGACTTTTAGAACCCAGTCCAAACGTTAGGACACATTTAATCTTTCGTCAAATCATAGCATTCAGCACAAACAACAGCATTGTTTTCCCATCGTAAAGATACACATTTAAGTCGTTTCGGCAAGTTAACACTATGTTTCACTATCAGGAAAAACAATGCACTAATTTCAAAAATTATCTGGCTACATCCCTTTTAAATACCGCCAGGAGCATTTCGATACGCGCATCATGCACCATCAATTGGATAGACATAAATTAGAAATAAAATCCGTGTCTAAGCAAACAGTTACTGTTTCGCTGTGAAGTACTCACTATAGTTAAGCTCAGCGCCCCAATTAAGTTCTGGATGTTTGGCCGTGCATAGCGCCTGCTGGTCAATCTGGACCATTCTCATCATTCTCGTCCTTGAATTGACGATATTTAGCATCCAGCTGTAACTCATTTTGACGGTGTTCTCCGAAAAAAACTTGGTTTAAGTCACCAGCTTATGGAGAAAATGAACACACTCCACTTGCCTACGTCTTGTTTACCGGCCCACGGTTGCGCTCATGGGGGATGGCTTTCCACAAAAATTGGGCGAAAGTAGAGCCCGCGGAATTAAATGGACAAAATCCAGAGCTTTTGGCGAACATAAAAGTCCCGCAGACAACCACCGTGCGACGCATTCCACCACCAACGTATTCATATTCATATTCAGATCAAAACTTCCCGAGAGTACTTTTGCTCGGCACGAAAATCTGCACAGAAATGTAACGCGACCCTCCGAAAACATTGACTACAAAAAATGAAACTAGGGCATAATTCTCGTAAGTCCTACTCCGATTACCGATGGACGGGGTTGCAGTGGCTCTTTAAGGGAGTGTTCCACATTTATGTGGGCTTTTGAACTATAATAACTCCTTAAAGACTTTTCCATACTGTTCACAGACGTGCCCTTCTTAATGCCAAAAGCCCTTTAGCTTCTGAGCTACACAACCGCGAAAATGAGATGAGTTTTTCGGGGAGAGTATTTTTTCAATATCACCTTGGCATTCGTAACGCCACAGTAACGTCATTCAAATCCTGCCATTCCATCAGCCGTACAGCGATCAAAGCCGAAACAAATATTATGGTCGAGTTGTTCATATCTAGCGTTCGCGAGCGCGCTTACCAGATTATTGGCCGTCAATTGGCTCTCAATCAATGTTGTGCAAGATACAATGACGTAATCAAACAATGACGTATCGTGGAGCATATGTACTGAACAGATATATCGTGTGATCTAGAGCAGCCTTTTTTTCTTAAAAGAATGCCGATAGATATAAGTGAGGTTGTTTTATCACATCTGGTGCTTGCTTCAGTATCTTCAAAGGTAAAACATTCCCTTTGAGGAAAGTGTTCCACATTTGAGCGTGGTTTTGTGCAGAAATCGCCATCTTAAAGATTATTCGATGCGGTTCACAGTCCTGCACTTCTTAAGACTCAAACACCTCTAGTTTCTGAGCCTAAGTCCCGCAAAAATGTACAGACTACTTTGGGGTGACTATCACAAGATCACCCGGGCATCCATGACGCCATAATAACGCCATTCAAATCCTGCCATTCCATTGGCCATGCGGCGATCAAGGCCCATAAAAATATGACTGTTGAGTTGTTCATATCTGGCATTCGGGGCACGATTTCCGGATATGACTGTCGTCCATTGGCTCCCAATAAATGTTTTGCAATGTGCGATGGCACAGTCAAGCAATGCCGTATTTAGTGGTTTATTTACTAAACAGAGGAATTGTCTGCTCTAAAACAGTCTTTTCCATTAAAAAGTATAGGACTTTCGATAAGTGAGCTTATTTCATCATATCTGATGCTAACTTCGATGTCTTGAAATGTGGAACACTCCTTTAAAGCTATGCTTTAAAAGGTCTCCTTCCATTTCCGTTGAAACTCGGCTAAACACATGTATTAAACTCCTTAACGCGACGAGCAAAATAACTGACACCAGTATGCCCTAATACGGTAACATTAGCTGGCCAACATCGTGAACATCGATCTGAATATAACTCCGGATCTGTTGCCAACATGATGAAAGCATGTCCAGCGGTCCCTTCTTGGCAGAATCCTGGATCGGCTGCCAGGTCAGTGGCAGGCGCAGCCACCCATACACCCATACATATGTGTGTATCCCACGCAGTGCTTGTGTTGTGCGTTTCGACGGAGAAAAATCCTCAAAATAAACATCACAGTGTGCATATTCGTGATCACTGGCGATGTCACATTTTAACATGGACCCACAACGCAACTAACTTTTGCCAAACTGCAGTGTTGTCTCGATCTCGCTTAATTCGGCGACATTCACATGAAGAAAAATGCAGCAATACAGAAAGAATAGAAGGTTGTATTGAGCTTTGTTAACATAAATCCAGCTGGTTTCCATTTTAAGGCCTTTCGTGGGAAATTCATTCGGTTTTGAAGAGAGAGAAACTTTAACATTAATCCCGTTGGGGAGGGGGAAGGGGAGGGGGGTCGCAATCCGTTTTTCCATTCAAGTCTAGGAATGTTACGCGATGCATGTTGGTTCATTTACTCTCCGCATACACCCTGAACGAAGTCATAGTGTGCGTGTTAGGTCAGGTTGATTTAGGTTGATTTTAGATCAGCATTTACAATGGTCAGCAGAATTCTGGTTGCTCGATCGAATGGACTTCCTTGTGTTTTGCTGCTCGCACAGGGCCCTAGTTAGGGGCATTCAGTATGTAATTTTATAACTTAACCTCACCCGATCACTGGCGCCCCTATGGCAAGAGCATTGTCGAGCTTTCTGCAAGGTTTGTACTTGAATCAGACCGCTGTGGTGGGCAACTAGGCTCAACATCATATCTAATCTAGCCACTGAGTGTGGCAGAATCTTCAACACGGTGCCTGCGCATCTACAGTGCCTGCTACGCACATCTACGCCCATCTACGGTGCCTGCTCGAGTGATGGTCGCTTGGCACGGCAAATACGGACGCTTACACCAGCACGATTTTGCAGAGTACAGCTTGCGAAACTGTGTCTTTTCCCTGTCGCTGACACTCAGGATTTCCGAGGCATGAGCTCAGACTCGTCATGTGTTTGTGTAATTCCCGAGACGCTGAACATGTGCGCCGTTTTTGTGGCATGAATAAAACACTTTGCATGCTTCGTTTCTCCCCTGGCAAGGCAAATATCCATAAAACCCCATCTTATTCACCTGCCGTGAGCACAAAGGGGCACTTCGACCGATACCCAATATACGGACACCCCGGGAACCCCGCCTCCTTAAGGGGGCGGGGGGAGAGGGGGGGGGGGGGGCACGTGGCTACGTCTTCGAGCTGTGCCCCGTAAATCGATAAACAATCCTTACGTGTGCACTTGCACACGATTGAGTCATCTTAAGAACCTCTTGTATGACAGTGCTGTCGGAGCAAGGATGTAGGCGGTAACAGAAAATCTTCACTTTGTTGTCAGGCGGTGCTAACATAGTGCCATTGTCGCATCTGCGACGTCTAAGATCTCCACAGATTGGAATGTCAGGATTTAGTCCAATCCATTCAGTTATGTATATTCGGGGTCACATCACGGCTGGACCACCCCTCACACAACGACGAACTCCCGCACGCAACGCCGACAAAGAGACTCCCTCTACGCGCCCCGAGCAGCACCTCTTATACTCTTTCCAAGCCCAACCGCAACACGATCGGCGTGCGACTCGCCGGCGCCACCGTGTCCCACCCCACCGCGTCCACGGACTAACGCACTGCCCCTGAGCCGTGATCGTTTCCCTACGTTAGCACTGTCCTGGGGCATGATCTATTGCCACACATTGTCCACCGCTACATTAAATCTAGACCAAATCTATCTTCAATCTGCCTGTTCAAAAATTACTGAATAATGTCCAGTTCTGTCAGTAAGACATTGCATGCACTTAGCTCAATATTTTCCATATTGACCTGTACTTACATTTTGATTTAAATCGGCAAAAATTCGCAGATAAATAATAAAGGGTACAATCAATATCTTGTGTTTATTATATTCCATTCACAGAATTTATGTGCTTTTAAAGACATGTTTCTGATGTCAGACATTTGCCTAGACATGCACTGAAATGGATGACTCTGGATTTGAGCATGCCCATGACACATCCAGTTGTATCGATTTGTGTAAATTGTCTGATAGTCGGAAACGAAATATGTTGGGAACCTGAAAACCTAACGCTCCCCACATATGTGTTTTCAGCGTTTTTATTTCGATGTTTTCGTATTTTTAGTCAAGCAGTTATTTTTCAGTAGCATGGTAAAAGGGGTTTAGTTAGCTGTTGTTGGAGTTGTTGTTTCTTATTGCAATCAGTTGAGGTGGGGGCAGATGGGTGGCTTAACCTTTAAGCAGGAAGTGGGCCGAATTTAGATTTGAGAATGCGCCCGCTTTGGGTTGGTTTTGGGGTAAGCTTGGCAACTGTCATCTGCCCGACCCTCAAACTCAACGAAACTGCACCCCTGCATGATAGCCAGGGTTATGCAAAGATGTCAAAAAACGCAAGCATTGTCTTGTTTGAGCAAAAATATTGCGGGCCTGAACCAGCAACGAGGCTTGGAGGGGAAAGCGGGGTAAATCAACGTTGGGATTTGAGGTAGGATGGCGCCCACACAATAATTGACGCTCTTGTAATGCCATGCTCCCGCTTACTCCTTACGGCAAAACGCGTTCTACCGTGGTTCCGAAAGAAATTTATGAACAGGCTTTGTAGTTGTCTCTCAGGATTTTGTTTGAGTCGTAGCAGCGTAGGCTGCACTGCAAAAACCTTAGAATTAGCTCAGAATAGGTAGATGCTCTTGAGACGTTTCTAATAAGTAAGCTTCGCTCACCATTATTTGGCCGCAGAAGGTGAGCAGCCACTTTGCAGGTAGATGTCCACATGATTGCTCTAAAGCCAATCGTTAACAACGGATTAAGACCCATAGGCAAGGAGACAATAGTTGTTAATTTTGTAAAAGCGCACTTAGCGCATCCTGTCCTCAATCTATGTAAACTTCTAAGCTGTTATGAAGAAAAAATCGATTCCCAGCAGCGGGTCCTAACGCGTCAGCGCTGATCAAGTCTTGAATGATTTGTAAGCTTCGCTCATTACAGAAGCAAGCCCGACGGGCTGCGTGGCACGTTCGCAGGCGGAAGATAAAACGGAAGACATGAAAGCTAACAACACGTATTAACCCCTGCATAATGCAAGTGGAATTACTTTTTGTTTCCATATTTTTTTGTGTTCCGTGTCGACTCAGTGCTGTTTGGTGACAGCCACTGAATATGATGTTTACAAGGCATCATTCTTAGAATTATATTGTCAAACATGCGAAGCAAGGAAAATCGGGAAATACATTCCGCAGTAGGCAGTACCCATTGTTAGAATTCTGCACCTGCATGCTCTTTAGTTACAGCCACCGAAGATTATATTTACAAGATATCATTGTTGGAATCATAATGTCAAACATATGAAGCAAGATCGATTGGCAGATACATAACGCAATGGGCGGTACCTGTTGTTGGAATTCTACACCTTTCCGCTATCTTCTTTACACAGGCTGACCATTGGAGCATTATCGATGCTAAGTTATCAGCCACTATCTCATGTCGCGGAGTGTAAATGTAAAATATTCAAAGTTAAAACAGAAACCACCAGAAACTTGTATTTAATCACCCAGTTTGATAGGCAATAGCTCTCTCTTAATGGCGATGGGGGCTCAGCAAAATACAACAAAGGTCATAATAATGTGAAGCTGCCGTTGACCATGGGGGCAACAACGCACTGCTTACCGCCACCACGTCTCTTTCCGAGGTCGCACGCTCCGCTCGGGAAGGTCCTGCGTGCATGCCTGGTTCAAGCCATCAATAATCGCCACAGTTTTACATCTCGTAACGTTTTCCGACCTTAGCCGACCTCGGCTTGCTCATGCCAGGTACGGGACGCTTAACGAGTTGTCGATTGGAAACATCTGTGAAATTGGTGTGAGAAGCAGTTTTCGTTTTAAAACCTGCAAGCCGCAGCGATACATGACCCTAACTTCTCGAATAATTGCTGGATGCGCCAGATGCGCCGCCAGCGTTTAGCAGCGCCCATTCACGCGCTGGTGCAGAGATGATCGCACTCGTCCCCTTTCAAGGGTCGCTTTCGGCCTCTCCAAGTACCATGCCAGTCATAACGACGTGTAACATTTCCTTTCTAGCCAAGTAGCGCGTGGCCAGCTTTGGTCCCAGCACTTGTTCGCCACCAAAATTATCTATCTA